>NW_004754927.1:870050-880050 GCF_000188695.1 Salpingoeca rosetta | reverse complement strand
CAGAACGCGGCAGTCTCAGCCCGTTTACCATCAACAAGGTGCGAGGCTACTACTGCTGTTGCTGTTGCTGTTGCTGCTGTTATTAATGCTGTTTTTGGTGGCTGGGAGTGATCGTTGTGGCATGTTTGCGCTGTGGATTGCACCACAGTCTCACATGCGCAGCTCAGACAAGTACCTCCAACGACTGCAAACACACACACACACATGTACATACGCGCTCTCACACGCACATGCTCACCCACGCCCTGCCAACAGCATGTTGTGAATGCATTTGAGCCGCGACTGAGTGCACACCTGGCCACATTCAGCGATACGCGAAACGTCCTCACGGGTCTCATTGACCAGCCAGTCGCGGTAAGCATGCACGTGTCTTTGTGTCGTGTGTGTGTCTGTCTGTCTGTCTGTCTGTCTGTCTGTCGTTGATGACAAGAAGCAATATCCTTGTTCCCTTTGTCACGGACACCAAGCCCAGTCATTCCACTCAACAACCCTTGCGCCGACCGTATTGCTCTGCATACAGTGGGACTTGCTGCAAGACTGCTTCCGCTACGCGTTTGCGTTCCTCGCGCTGACAGAGATGGACGCATCCAGCGTTCGTCAGGCCCAGCTGCCTACAGCCCCAGCCACCACCACCCCTGCTGCTGCTTCTTCTGCTGCCGCCATGCCATCGTCGTTCGTTGATCGTCTCCTCAAAGAGAGCAGCGAACCGCGCGGCCACGCCTGGCAAGGTATCAGCATCACCGCTATTTTTGTGTGTGTCTGTGTGTCTGTGTCTGTGTGTGTGTGTGTGTGTGTGTGTGTGTCTGTGTGTCTGTGTGTGTCTGTGTGCCTGTGACACTCAATGCCGTTGTGCACGTCCCCCATCACGTGCGCTCGACGTTCGTCATCGTTTACGCGGCACCCTTGACATCGACTCGATTTCTCACACACCATTCATGTTGGCGCGTCGCCACACCTCTTCGTGTTTGGGACCAGCTGCGGATAAGGATATGCACCACCCGTCGCGCGTGTCAGAGGCGCACTTGCAGAAGCTCCTGGCTGCACTGCACACTGCCCTCTTCTCTCAGGTAACAAAAGATGAGCCCTTCAACGTCGATGAGAATTCTCGGGCATGTATCAAACTCGCCTCCACCTTTCTAGCCTCTCCACACACACACACACACACACACACACACACATGCCTGGCTTGTCCTCATGAATGGTGACGCCCACCACACCGACACAGGGCCGGAGTGTGGGGCGACTGGTGGACGCGTTTTGCAAGAAAGGCAGTGATCCGTTTGCTGCTTTCGATCCTGACACGACACGCGTTGCACACCGTGCCCTGTGCTATTCGTTCAAGGCAGCCCTGGATCTCTTGGTGAGCTCACATGCTTTGTTTGTGCGTGTGTGTGTGTGTGTTGTGTGTGTGTGTGTGTGTGTGTCAGTGTGTGTGTGTATGTATATGTGTGTATGTGTGTGTCTGTATGTGTGCACGTGAGGCTCGCGTGTGCTGACAAACGCGTGCAATCTCGCCATGCAGGTGTTGGGGGACAGCAGTGTGCAGGATGAGGACGACATGCTGCAGACGCTGCGGGACTTTGCCGCCAACTGGTACATCGGTGAGTTGCACGCTCTACTCGCTCCGCTGCCTCCCTCGCATTCGAAACGTGGGAATCAAGTGACGTGACGTGATGTGAAGGCGCAGGCTACACAGCACCGAGCATCACCCATCCTCACCAAACTCTTCTCTTGTGCATACATTTGTGTATTTGTGTGCGTGGCTGTGTGTGTGTGTGTATGTGTCTGTCTGTCTGTCTGTCTGTCTGTGCACAGGGCCTGAAACGGACGAGTGGTTCCATGCTGTTGAAGAAGGAAGAACGTCACTGTTCTCCATTTCGCGATCAAGCGAGGGCAGAGGTGTGATTATGTTGTGCTGCATCGTGGCTGTGATGCACTGACTGTGTGTGGGAGGGGGAAGCGCTGGTGGTTAGTTGGCCCGTGCTTCCGCCAGTTCAAACTCAGCTCATTTTAGTTTGTTGCTTCACGCGTTGCTTCACGCTGTTTGTGTGTGATATCCTTGTTGTGCAACAGATGTGTTTGCGAGTCACCTGTTGACGACGCAATCAGTCAAGATGCGAATGGCCAGCATCAACCCAGAGGTGTGTGTCTGTGTGTCTGTGTGTCTGTGTGTCTGTGTGTCTGTGTCTGTGGACACCCCGTTACTTTGTTGCTGGTTGGTTTCGTGTCGGCCAGCAACCTTGTCAGTGGTCATCATAAATTCACACCCTGCTCTGTGCCCCATCAGGCCATTCGCGGGCAGTGGGCCGAGTTGGCATGGGAGCTGCTGTACCTCACAAACGACGACGAGGAACGCTACAGCATACAGGTGTGTGTGTGTGTGTGTGTGCGTGTGTGTGTGTGTGTGCTCTTTCGTCCCAGTTGTTTCGGCTCATTGCCTGAAAGTTAACTGTCTCGTTTCTCACGCATCCTGTTCCCCTCTGTGCGCTCGCCATCACTGCCACTGCCAGGCCCATCCGCAACTCCTGCGCAACCTGACGATTCAGTTTGCAGACGCGCCCCTTGGATACAGCGTCTTCTCACAGCTCTGTGTCGTGTAGTGTCGTGTTGTGTGCGTGTGTGTGTGTGTGTGTCCATGTGTAAAGGCTTGACTCTGTTTTACACTCCAGCTTTGTCTATCATCTTCGTTATTCGGGTTACGCTTGCTTGCAGAGGTGTTGGGACTGTTTTTGACTTGTTTGACAGCTAGTTTCGACAATATGGAGGGCGTATGAGCGTGCGGGCAAAATGAGCAAAGAGCAAATAAATGAACAGCAGCAACAACGACGGAGGAAAGAGAGGAAGCACAGCCCACGTTGCTTCCAATGCTAAACTTCAGCAACGAGAAACTCAAAGAAGTCGCAAACGGTGAATGACGACGACAGCAACAGATTCACGATCAAACGTTATGACGCAACAATGGCATGCGGAAACAAAGACAGCCCACTCGTCTCATCTGGTGGTCTGATCCACCACGGGAATGTGGTCATTTTGTTCTAGTTCCGCATGCTGTTCCCTTCTCAAAGAATGGATGGACTGCGGCGGCTTGTTCTCTTCCAACTGATGCCACTGCCATCCATATCCCCTTCCACCACCTCTTCTTCTTCTTCTTCTTCTTCGTCGTAGTATCTGCTCTTTGCAAAGTCAAAGTTGATGACCTTGGCCGGCACCTCGCCGTGTGCTGTCCCCGTTGTCACCACGAGCTTGTCCGGTTGCTGTCCACATGTTGCGCCAGACGCAGATGGCCAGTGAGCGCGAGAAACGTGTTGTGGTGTGTTGTTGTGTAGTTGTGGAGTTGTGTAGTTGTGTAGTTGTGTAGTTGTGATGTGATGTGTTATGTTGTGTTGCGTTGTGTGGTTTTGTTTTCGTTGTGGCTGTGGTTGTGGTGTGGAGTTGTGGAGTTGTGGAGTTGTGGAGTTGTGATGTGATGTGATGTGTTATTTTATGTTGTGTTGCGTTGTGTAGTTGTGTATTTGTGTAGTTGTGTTGTGCATGAACAATTGTCATGTCATGTATGCTTGTAGTCTCCAATCCTCACCTCCTTGAGAATGAACAGCACATCGCCCTTGTTGAACGCAAGCTCCTCGGAGGCAAAGTCCGACAACGCTTCAACGACGTGGTGCGGCTCGCACCGAAACTCACGCACCATGCGCGCAGGCACCCTGATGGTGGTCAAAGGACATGCATGTGAGAGTGTGCAGGGCATGGGTTCGTGGTCGGTCATGATAGAGAGGAGCGTGTGAGTGAAAAGCCCAGTTGGGTGCAAACAACGAGTGGTTTAACAACACACACAAATACACACAAATACCAACAAAACCGTTCGTTCATCAACATGTGATCAAATTGTTGTTGTGGATGCTTCAACGCGAGCCTCCGTGCTTGCTGCCTGCTGCGTGTGCGTGCGTGCCATCCTCTCACCTTCCAACATCCTGTGCAGCTTTGACGAGCCACCAGTCGTGATCTGACGAGTCCACGATCTCCACAATTTCTCCGCGCTCGGCCGACAGGCCTGGGTCACGACAAAAGACAAGACAAGAACGAAGCACAGGGGGGCAGTGCGTTTGGTGAGGTGATGCGACTCGTTGATGAACAGGCTGTTGACAAGAGCCACTCATGCATGCATGCATGCGTGCATGCAGGCAGGCAAATAAGCAAGGGAAGAAAAGACTGAAAACGCTCGACATTGCAACCTCCAGTGAACACAAAAGGGCCGCGTGTCACGCCACGCACCTCCAATGACATCTGGACTGCTGCCGATCATAACGGCGCGCCGCACCCACGTGTTGTGCTTGTCTGCGTTGCTTGGGCGTGGCGTGGCTTGCACGCCTATTGCAAGAGGGGCGGGCAGGGAAAGGCGGGGATGGGGCGGGGCGAGGATTAGCACGACATGGAACGCGATGCTAACGGAGTGAAGGAAGACAAACACTCCAAGACACGCCAAAAACAAAACGCACCAGTAAACGAGACTTCGCTCAGAGAGCAACAAACAAACGCACACCACACACCACATATACCACAAACACAGTCACGCGTACCTGCAATGAGGGAGGCGAGGGAAGCTTTGGATGCATCGTGGGATGGGCGCTGCGAATGCCCCACAGATGGCAGGTGCATTGTCCTAACAGCAGCAGGGTAGCCAACCACACGGCACACACATGCACATATACGCACACATGCACAAGACATGACAACACGCATGATGAGCGTCGCCAAACAAAAAGGGACCAGAACGTGTCATGAAACGTATGCAGCCCAACGTAGGCAGAAGTGTGCAATGTGGTGTGGCAGTCATGCTCGTACTCTTTGCTGAGTCCCGCCTTGAGAAGGAGCTTGTTGTTGCTTCGAGCGGAGTGCACGGCTTGGTGCAGTGTCACAGCGGACTCAGAGCCAACCGCAAGAGACTGTGCACACATAAATCGACGCATGTGGAAGAGGCATGGGTAGATATGTTAACGGGTGCGTGTGTAAGTCTGTGTTTGTGTGCATGTGTGTGTGTGTGTGTTTGTGTGCATGTGTGTTTGTGTGCATGTGTGTGTTTGTGTGCATGTGTGTTTGTGTGCATGTGTGTATGTGTGTGTTTGTGTTTGTGTGTGTGTGTGTGTGTGCATGCATGCATGTTTGCACGTGTATAAGTTGTTTAAATGCGTGTGCGTCGCGGAAGCTGGCGCTACGTACAACCCATCCTTTGCTAACCTTGAGGCTTGGCGTCTTGCGGTGGAAGAAGGTGTGGTGATGAATGGCGGCCTTCCAAAACGCCTGCAGCGATGATGTAACGAACACAAATGAGAGGGAAGCACGAGAACCAAGGAAAAGGCATCATGTAGTTGTTCATTCCACACCAAGGACACCACATCGTGGTGTTTCCACGCCACCACGTGTACACAGCACACCTTGCAAGGTGGACGGTATCTTACTTTGCAGGCCTCTTGGGTGGAGAAGACAAGGGTAATGTGTGGGTGTGTGGCTGATTGCACCTCGCGTTGCAACAGCACAACGTGCAGCTTTTTTCCAGAGTAGTCAAGCTTTCGCAACGCGTGCCTGCGCACGCACATGCCAGTGAGAACAAACAAAAAAAGGGGGGGGGGGTTGACACTGTGAATGTGCGCCATCTCGTGCCAAGGCAACGGAATGACAGCCAAATGCAGCACACAACAAGAACCACACGAAACACAACGAAAGCAAACCCGTCAGCGCACGCGCGCCATGGTGCCCGCAGGCAACATCGAGACATCGAGTGCCGTACCATGGGTGGGAGTACAGCCGTCGCTTGTCCTTGTAGACATAAAGGCCTTTTGGAGACACGCCAGCCACAATCGGCTGGACCAAGTGACAATACCAAGGGTGGTTGGTGGATGGGTGCCAACAACAGGCGTGTGAGCCGCAATTACGTGTTGATCTTGTGGGTTCACGACGCACGGGATGATGAATCAGCAGCAGTGTACTGATATTGTTCTCATGCCACGGCGATTACTCGGACAAGTGCTTGCCAGGGGACGGACCGTGTTGTTGTGAAAAGCGTGAAACATGAGGACGCCGTATTCTTCGAGGTGCTGACATGTGTCAATGAACTGCGTGAGGGCGTCGGCTGAAGTGATCATGCCGCGGCACTGGCGATGCTCTTGCTGAATGGCCCTGGTGGTGTTGAAAGCATGTGTGTGGGTGTGGGGGGTGTGGGGTTATGTGTGTGTGTGTGTGTGTGTGTGTGCGTGTGTGTGTGCGTGAGTGTATTTGTGAGTGCGTGGGTGAATGTGCCTGGGTGTATTTGTGAGTGCGAGGATGCGTGTACGTGCAGCTAAGCAGAACATGCACATGTTCCTTAACACACACACACACACATGCACATGCCCAGTTTCTGGGCACGAACTTGAGCGTGTCATCGTCGGTCTTTGGGAGGAAATGGTAGGCGTAGAGATAGTCCAGGCCGCTGTGTTTGCCCGGATCAAAGTCACCCTCAATCACGTGCATGGCGTACCCGCCCAACTTGACGCCAACATCCAAGGGGACCTGAAATTGAAATTGTGCGCGTGTGCAAGTTAGTCGAGAGTGCCTCCAGGTTGAGAGAGAGAGAGAGAAGAAAGAGAAAGAGAGAGAGAGCGAAGAAAGGGAGAGAAGAAAGAGAAAGAAAGAGAGAAAAGAAAGACAGGGAAGAAAGACAGAGAGAACAGACAGACACAGGCACACACACACAGACACACACAGACATACACAGACATACAGACACAGACAGACAGAGCAGGTTGGACACGTATGCGATACGGATACGATGGACAAAATTACAGGGGACGCGTTCGCTACCTCCAGGAGGCCGCAGGCGACATCATGGCGGAGCTGATGAAACAGTAGCTCTCTGGTTGTCGCAAGAAGAACAACAAGCAGTGAGCGCAGCGCAGTGCGTGCATGCATCCGAGTGGCGATTCACCACACACACACACAGTGGACGAGTGGACGCGCACTCCTGACGCGCACACGCGCGCAAACGCACACATACACACGCACACGCACACGCACGCACATTGAACATGCACTCACACTGATGCACACATTGCACACAGCTACTTGCACTGCCACCGCCCCCTCCCCTGCCGTACTTTGAAGCGTGTGACCACCATGAGGTGATTGTTGGGCCGACGTAAAACTTGACTGCCATGTAAACATGCCAAGTGCCATGGAGGTCGTCTGGACGAACGACGCTTGGGGGTAGATCCTCGTTCAGGTACGGATCGGGCTGTCCAAGCTGTTCTGAAAGCTTGTCATTGAGTTGTACCCAGGTCAGGGATGTGTGCACATCGCGCAGACCGTTGTTCTGCTTCTTTGAAGCGCGACGAAAGGTCAGCCGCGAGCTTTTTCGCTTCCATGCCTTGATGGAGGGAATGTAGGGTGTGTGTGTGTGTGTATGTGTGTGTGTGTGTATGTGTGTGTGTGTGTGTGTGTGTGTGTGTGTGAGTATTTGCGTAGGCGTGTGTGTCCCTTTGTGTGTGTGTGTGTGTGTGCGTGTGTTTGTGTTTCAGTGTGTGTGTTCCTTGCGTGTTTGTGTGTCAGTGTGTGTTCCTTCGTGCGTGCGTGTGTGTGTGTGTATTTGTGTGCTTCGCACAACACAGTTTGCTGTCCAGTGCGTGCAAAATGCAAGGAGGCCGGTGGACTGTGTGGGATTGTCAATGGTTTGTGCCGCAACGTGTGGTATTTGGGCCAAACCTTGTCGGGGGCGGCGTACTTGAGTCCAAAAAAGTCTTGCTCTGGCAGAGAGAGCGAAGCCATCACGTCTCGCCAGAGATCCAATCCACGTGCCTTCTCCTGTACAAGGACAAGGAATGGTATGGTGTCATCTCCGAGAAGCGTTACAGTTCGCGTGTTCAAATCACGTCACAAACGATGACTTTGCCATCAAATACCACACACATACACACATACACACATGCACACACACACACACAGTCACACACACACATGCACACACAGTCACACAGTCACACGTCCCCGTTCCCCCTCTTTCGCTCGGTGCTTCCCCACGCCGCGATACATATGCATGCAAGCAAATCCAAACCATGCAGGCGGGATCACGGCACCAAACATGTAGCAATAGAGAACGCACGTCGATGGCGAGGTTGATGGAGCTATCATTGGGAAGATGCACGCAGCACAGGATGGTGCCGCTGCTCTTCTTCTTCCGGCGCAGCCTGAACATTTCTGGCTGGAGGGCAAGGGAGAAAGGAGGGGTACAGGGGACGCCAAAAGGGCTTGCTTGCGTGCTTGGCAGTGTCCTCGCCTTTTGGTAACCCAAACAAGGAAGCAAAAGGAAGTCAGGGAAGTGAGGAAGTTAGGAGGAGGAGGAGAGGAGGTGACAACGTGATGATGTGACTGGTTGCGACTGTGCGACTGGTTGCGACTGTGCCTGTTGCGACTCTGACTGTGATCAGGGCAGGTGGGTTTGGTTGGTGGAGAGTTTGAATGCTGAAAGATGAACGAAGAGGAGAGCGTGGAAAACGGTTTTGCTCGCTGACAAAGTGCATTCGTTTACTTGGAGGAAATTCGGGGTATCGTATGGCAGCGTGGGGGAGGAAAGAGTGTCTGTTTGCTTGTCTGGCGCACATGTCCACACACAAGCACACATACACATACACACACAAACACACATGCGCACACATGTACATGAACACACACAGCCACTCGACCCGCGGTTTTTCTCGTTTGACTGCCTCGTGTGACGCAAATCGCAAGCCAACGGGAGGAACAACAAACAAGCGCAATTCGAACAAGAAAGTGTGTCAAAGACAACGTCACAACACTACAGCAATGAATGCAAGGAAGGGGGCAATCCAAGCAGGCTTGCTGCCTCACATGCACCCGAGCGCGAGAGAAACAAGGTCAACAAATATCCACCAAAACAAAGAGTGCAATGCAACGGTCAGTCTATGAGATGGGCACGGGTGCGCGAGGGGGAAAACAACCACCCCAAAACGAACGCACAGAAGCACACGCTATCCACCTCCTTCATCAATCATCATCATCATCATCATCATCATCATCATCACTGTCGTCGTCGTCGTCGTCTTCATCTTCAAAGTCCTGTAGGATGTCATCATCGTTAATATCCTTGTCGTCTTGGAGCAGCTGGAGGTCCTCTGACACGTCAGTCTGCCCGCTATTGATAACGGCAATCATGTCCTCCCGTGCCCGGCCGACAAGGGAGACGATGGGCTGCCTGTAACAGCGGCCTCGCAGGCAGAGGCAGGCTACCTGCGGGAGCGTTTCAGCGTCGGCCACAGTACAACACTGAAGAACAAGGCAGTGCACGCCTGCAAAACCGCACAGCGTTTCAAGCTCACAGTCGACAATGCGGCATACATGCACATTGCGTGTTGAAAGCACCTGCATCAGTGTGGCGTCACTCTCTCGTTTCTCCGTTGCATCTCTCTTGTCAGTGATGTAAAGGGTACCGGCATTCTCAACCGTGATGGAGCCAGAGCAATCGGTGAAACACACTTGCTCGCTTGCGCTGACTGTGCCGCTCAGCTCACACCCGACGATGCGCAACGCCTTCAGATTGCGCAGCTCATCCAAGCCCTGAATGGCTGGTCGGCTGCCTTCGCCTGCCTGCAGTGTCAGTTGCTGCACATGTGCAAGCAAGCCAACATGAAAGGCATTCGTGTGGACAGTCAACACTGCACGCCGCACACACGCGGGAAGCACGCCGTCCGCGAGACCAATGTCTTCCGCTGATCCATGCACCTCCACACACACGGGAATTGTGCCGAGCTGCGACACAAGCTTTGCAGCGTCATCGCGAAGCACAAGCTTGTCGACGCGAGAGCCCAAATCGCGCAGTGCCTCCACACCAAGCTCCATGTCAATGTCCACCACATGGGCGTGCTCGAATGTCGGCAGCTGAGCATTGGTGCAACCGTAGAGTTGCAAGAACTGCAGGCGCACAGGGCACTCAAGCACCACAGCACCGGGGCACCCT
>NW_004754927.1:840050-865050 GCF_000188695.1 Salpingoeca rosetta | reverse complement strand
TGGCGTTGGCAGCGGCCTCAGGGAGCAGTTTCGGGTAGTTGTGCTCGCTGCTGCCGCGGAAGGCGGCGACATCAAAGTACACGCTGCCGTTTGCCTCGTAGCCGTATCCGTTGTCGATGATGCGCTGCACAAACGCGGCAATCTCAGGCACGCACTCCGTCACCCGCTTGAGCACGTCTGGTGCCTCAACCTGCCACCACGCACGCAACATGGCGTTTTGCGTCGCGTGTGTGTTTGTGTGTGTGTGTGTGTGTGTGTGTGTGTGTGTGTGTGTGTGTGTGTGCGTGCGTGCAGTCGTGTGAGTGTATGTCAGGGTGTGCGCTTGTGTGAGGGTGCACATGTGTACGTGTTTGTGTGTGCGTGTTTCACCATTTCATCATCGCTTCCAGCATGACAAAAGGCGAGCAGCGCAACCGATTCCATGACGTACGTTGAGGGCGTTCATGTCGCGGTGGAACTCGGCCTCCCACTTGCGGGACACGGAGGAGAAGATGGAGTGGTCCGACACGGCTGACAGTCGAAAGGAAAGCGGCAACGTAAGGTGGTGACGTGGTGAAGTGGTGAAGTGGTGAGTGGATGGCGAACAAGCTGCAGTGTATACGCTTAGTTGGTTGAGACACACACGCACACAAATAAAACACACAAATACACACAAACACACACACACTCCATTCCCCCTTGGCCATTGAGCATTACTTGAGCCCTTGCGCTTGTCGAGGATGGCGGAGAGCGGGTCCTTTGCGGCAGTGCACAGGGCGACAAGGTCCTCGCGTGCTGGCGACTCTGGCAGCGCGACAGTGGCGGCCTGCACGGCGTCCTTGGCCTTGCCATACATCTTCTTCTTCTCGGGCTCCTCCTCGGGGTCGGCAATCTTCACGTCGAGGCGCTCTGGTTGGGGCGGGAGCACGTGGCCGAAAGGGTGTGAGAGGAGAGAGGGAGGGGTGAGCGGTGGTGAGCAGATGGAAGCACGCGCGGCAAACAGACGTGCACATTGGCAGGGAGGCAGGGACACAGGGAAGCAGATGCGAGGGCAAAACCAGGCCGAGAGAATAGGCATGTATGTGCAGACATGCGCTCACCAAGGGCTTCCTTGATGTCCTGGAGCACGGTGTCGCGGTCGAGCGTCTCCTGAGCAATGTACTGCTCAAACAGGTGGTTCTGGCGAGCACGCAGGATGATCTGCAAGGCAAAAAACGAGGCGAGCGAAATGTGTGAGTGTGCGTGTGAGTGTGAGTGTGAGTGTGTGTGAGTGAGTGAGTGTGTGTGAGTGAGTGAGTGTGTGTGAGTGTGTGTGTGTGTGTGTGTGTGTGTGTGTGTGTGTGTGTGTGTGTGTGTGTGTGTGTGTGTGTGTGTGTGTGTGTGTGTGTGTGTGTGGTCGGGGGTGGAGCGAGGACAGAGCAAGAAGAGATACGTGTAGGTTTGGATGCATGGTTCGCGTGCATGCTCTGTTTCTTCATTGCTCCTCGCTCATACCTTGTCATCGAGATCGGTGATGTTCATCACATACTCGCAGTCGTACTTGAAGTAGTCGCGGAGGACGCGGCGCATGATGTCGAACGTGATGTACGCACTGTGGTGACGCAGGACGGCGAGTCATTTGTGTACAGCGAGCACGGCAAAGGTATGTTTGTGGAAGGGGGGCCGAGAATCAGAATGAACGACGGTTCAGGAGGTACAGCAGAGCAGCGTGTGCGTGTGCAGAGCAAGCGTATGCAGAGTGTGCATGTGCACAGCAAGCGTGCGCGTAGTGTGCGTGTGCAGAGCGTGCACGCGTGTACAAAGAGAGTTGTCACACATCAACAAGCACACACACATGCACACACACAAACATGCACACACATACACATGCACACACATACACACACATACAGAGACACACCGTGCGTGCCCCATGTGCGAGGCGTCGTAAACCGTGGGACCGCAGCCATACCACGTGACACGGTTCCTCTCCCGCGGCACAAACACCTCCTGTGTGGGCCAAGCCAGTCAGTGCGTGATGGTTGAACCAGTGGTGGTTGGATCAGCACTGCTCCACTGCACACACCTCCACACATCTCACGACTCGCACGTTCACTTGCGCTCCTCTCCCTTTCCTCCACACGCACCACTCACTCCGTTACCTTCTGGCGGGTGTACGAGTTGAACAGCTGCAGCTGCGGCACGCCCATGCTCTCCATCTTGACGTTCGTCGCTCGTGGGGTGGGTTGGTTGGTTGGTGTGGTTGGAGTGGCGCTTGTTGTTACACAGAATCGTGCGTGTGTGTGTGTGATTGTCTCTTCTTTCTCCTTCTCTCAAAAACACGCGCACAATTCGTTGACAAAGACCACGAGCGAACGAGGAAGATGTTTGGTGTTGTGCGCACGGCACTGCGTGGTGCTAAGCGTGGAGTGATGAGCTCCAAGCGAGGCAACGTCGGGTACTACAAAGGTACGCGTGTGTGTATGTGTGTGTGTGTGAGTGAGCGAGTGTGTGTGTGTGTGTGTGTGAGTGAGTGAGTGAGTGAGTGAGTGAGTGAGTGAGTGAGTGAGTGGGTTTGTGTGTATGTATGTGTGTTTGTGTGTGAGTGAGTGAGTGAGTGAGTCGGTTTGTGTGTTGTGTGTGTGTGTGTGTGAGTGAGTGTGCTTGTGTGTGTATGTGTGTGAGTGAGTCTGTGTGTACACTCCCTCACTTCCGCACACACACGCACACGCACACGCGCATACTCACGCACACGCACGCACACATATACACAATCTCCCTCAATCTCACACACACACACACACACAGAGCATCGCTCATTCACTCACCAAACGACGGCCAGGCGGTGGTGAAGTTGCGCATGCCGTGTGAGAAAAGGTGGGCTTTGTCCATTGTGCAGCACCACACAATGCATCTGAACAAGTCGGTGCTGACTACGTGCCCATGCGAGCCGCAATGGCCTCGTCCTCCGTGTACAGCACAGAGAGGATGGCTGTGCCTTGAACCTCAACCTCAAACTCGCCCAGCGCCTCCACCTGGGCACGTGCGGCCACGGAGCGCGCGGACACATTGGCAACTGTCCGGTCTTCAGCGAGAACGGAATTTTCTTCCAGCACAACTTCGACGTATCCGCGCACAGCCGCCACGCGCTCCCGCAAGGTGGACTCGAGCGCCGATTCCAGTTCGTGGGATGGCGAGGCAAGCGCATACTCCACGTAGCTCGCATTCATCCACACGCGGAAGGTGTGCAGCTCAGAGCGCGCGCGGCACACTGTAGACAAGCACGGGGGAAGGGAGTAGGTGAGACAACGCAAGGCAATCCATCAGTGGCAGTGGCAGTGGCAGACAAGGGATCGCAAGCAGGAGAGGCGATAGATATGGGTGTGAGCACCGCCATGTGTGCAATCAGAAGAGTTCCAGCAGCGATCAGCGCAACTCAACAAGACACAGGACACAACGCAAATCACATTCCACAGCCATTCGCACGCGCGCTCATCACCTCTGTCTGTTGTCGCCGTTGGCGCTGCATCCTCGTATTGCGTCTCCGTGCACGTCCTCAGATCAGCGCACCTGTGGTTGGGGGTGGGGGAAGAGGAATGTGCACGGCACATAATGAGTGAGGAGTGAGCGAGTGAGCGAGCAAGTTCCGTTCGCATTCACGCACACACACACACACACACACACACACACACACACACACACACACACACACACACACACACACACACACACACGTACGTACGTACGGACACGGCACCCACAGTCTCTCTCGAACATCCTTGGCATACATCCTCCCACATTCATACACACACACACACACTCTCTCTCTCTCTCTCGTGCGGCGAAACTGACTGTCTGTCGCTGGATGATGTTGGCGCCACAAACTCAAACTGGACGGCACGGTTGCAGTCGGTCCAGTCTGCGCACACGGCATCGTCGCTCCTCGACGTGGCATACGTCCCAAACGCACACGCACTGCACACCCGGTCTGTTCGAGAGGGTGGGAGGGAGGCAGGCGAAAGGAGGATAGATGGGAATTGTGTTGTTGAGAGCGGCGATACGGGGAAGAGTGGAAGGAAGGGATGTGTGTGAGTGCGAGTGAGACAGAGACAGAGAAGGATGCTGTGTGCATCTTGAAACAAGTCAAAGGTTCGCAGATATTGCAAACACACATACCCACACACATACCCACACACACACCCACACCCACACCCACACACATACCCACACATACCCACACATACCCACACCCACAACCACAAACAGACCAGATGAAGGTGTTGGGCGGATGGCGGTGATTTCGCCATCAAAGCACGTGTGCACGGGGTTGCAGGGGAATTCCGAGTCATCGTCCTTCCACTTCCCGAGCGGGCACACTTCACACTGCGTGTCGTGTGTCGCTGTGCCGTGTGAGACGAGCTGCGTGCCTGGGCCGCACTTGCTGAAGGGCTTGCACTCAATGTCGTTTCCTGGAACTGCCTTGAACGTATGGTTGCTGCACGCAACACACACGCGATCCGAGGTCACTGTTGGTGACAGGGCCTCCTCAAACCCAACGCCGCACACGCGCGCAGACATGCAGCCAACCTAAACCCAAACACAAAGCAACAGCATCGCAACAAAAGCCTGCGATGAGCACACAACACATGCTCAGCACGTTCCCAACGCAGCGTACATCATGGTCTTGAATGCATGCACGTACCACAGCAGAGCACACTGACATCCATACGCGGAAGCAATCGCGCGCGCGCACGCACACACACACACACACACACACACACACACACACACACACACACACACACACACACACACACACACACACACACACACACACACACACACACACACAAAGCACGAACCCACTGTTCACCACACAAAACCACGGTCACATGAACGCAACTGCCCCTCCCCCTCCCCCCCCCCCAAAAAAAAAACTGCATACCTGAACAATCCTGTTCTGGTAAGACTCTGGTTCGCAAGTCGTGCACGGCGTGCGAGGGTCGGCGTCTTCCTCGCTTGTGCCAAGACGGCACTGCTCACACCGCCCATACTGCTGCTCGTCACTGTACGTGCCAACAGCGCACGCCTCGCATGGTGTGCTCGGGTCCAGGTCGTGGTCAGCGAAGCCGCGTGGGCACGCACGACACACGCGGTCGGATGTGGGCGTGAGCGGACTCACCAGCTCCGTCCCCAGCTCGCATTCCGTTGCCTGCAAGCACACGCGGTCGCTTGTTGCCGTAGGTTCTGCGGTCTCGTACTCCTCGCCTTGCTTGCAGGCAGTGATGTTGGTGCACAGGCGATCAAGCACGCTGTTGGGCTCCCGTGCATCGTACTGCCAAGGTTGGCACGTGCTGCGAGGTGCGCACACGGTGTCACTTGTCTCCGTGCATGGCTGCAGATGATACTGCTCGTCCAGTGCACACGAGGAGCACACCTTGCACACGGTGTCATTGAACGTTGTGCATGCGCGGGACGCAAAGTGACCCGACGGACACGAACTACACCCCTCACACTGAGGAGGTCAGGCAGTGCAAGTGTGTGTGTGTGCGAGAGAGAGAGAGAGAGAGAGAGAGAGAGAGAGAGAGAGAGAGAGAGAGAGAGAGAGAGAGAGAGAGAGAGAGAGGAAGCATACGAGTGAGGAAGAGCGTGAGGAAAGTTGCGTGTGTGATGGGTTGGAGCAAGAGGGAAATCATGGAATTGAGTGTGAGGACAGGAGAGGGAACACCTGAACATGCCAGCACATGAACCTACACATCAACACACACACATGCACGCATACACAATACCTGTGTGTTTGTGGTGCGGTTGCATGGGGCAATTTGAATGTGCTGCTCCGGGCACTGACGGCACTGCTCGCACTGCGTGTCGGATGTTGCTGTTGCGGGCAGAAACTCAAAGTAGCCCTCTGCACACGTGGAGATGGCGCTGCACTCCCGGTCACTGCGTCGCAGCACGAATGAAAAGAGAGTAGCGCAGCAGAGACAGATGTAAAGACCACGAGGGTGTCGTGAGCATCCCCGACCACAAAATGCAAGGAAGCGCACAAAGTGCAAAGCGCAAACACCCGTTGACTTGGAATACAAGCGTCAGCTCAACCACTGCCACCACGAGAACAACGACAACAATGACACATGGGCACGCAGGTGCAAGACAACCGCTCACAGGCAAACAACCACGTACGAGCTCGGAGTGGGGTTGCGTGATTGGTATTCCCCTTCCTCGCATGGCGGGCGGACAAGGAGACACGGGTCCTGGTTGGAGGCGCTCGACTTGAACTTGCCAGACTCACACGTCATGCACTGGCGGTCAGACGACCTTGTTGGCGCAACGGTCATGTACTTTCCGGGGCCACAGGCCGTTGTGGTGATGCATGGCGCCTGTCCAGCGAGCGCCTTGAAGGTCACGCCCAGCTGACATTGTTGGCACTGTCGTGGCGTGTGTGTGCGTGCGTGCGTGCGTGTGTGTGCGTGTGTGCGTGTGTGCGTGTATGTGTGCGTGCGTGCGTGTGTGTGTGTGTGTGTTGAGCGAGTTGATTCAGCACATGCAGCGGATTGTGGTGAGTAAGCACACCCCGGCACACAAAGGAATGGACAGGAGAAGCCAGCAGATGGAACAAGCTGGATGGCAAGATGAAAAGCATGAAGGCGCACCTCTCGATCTGTGGACAGCGTTGGTGCTGTTTTCTGCTCCTTTCCAGGTGGGCAAGAGCTAATGATGATGGCGAGCATGACGAGCAGCAGACAGCAACGGGTGAGTCCTACGTACTCAAATTGTCAACATCAACAACGTCATATTGCACCACCACCATCACTGCTTTAGGTGCAGCTCACCTGACAAGCTGGCAGTCACCTTCACCCACACCGGCCTTGAACGTCTCGCCGAGCACGCACTGCTGGCACACCCGGTCCCTGTGAACACAAAAGCACGAGGTGTGCGTGTTGCTGATATTCAACACACGAATCCACTCGCATTCGACATGGCAGTGTGCAAAGTACACAGCAAATAATAGCTGCCACAGCACAGCACAACATGTGCAACCACGACAGCATTCACACACACACGCACACACACACACAACACAACACAACACAACAACGCACGTGGAGAGGGTTGGGGCTTCAGTTTCCTCAAACCCGGGGTTGCACTCTGACACGACGAGACACGGCGTGGTGGCGTTGTCGTGCGGCTGGTAGGTGGTGCCCAACTGGCACAGCGAACACACGCGGTCACTAGAGGACGTTGGCGCAGTTGTTTCGCCCCTGCCAGCCTCGCACACGTGCCACTCGTGGCACAGGCCCTGGCCCACCGTGGCAGAGAACGTGCCGCTTGGGCAGGGGACGCAGACACGATCTGATGTGAGGGTTGGTGGTGTGTCTTCGTGATAGCCGGCTGGGCACACCGTCACGTCACGGCAGGGCTCCGCGGTGGTGTTGGTGTCGCTGAAGGTGACGCCCAAATCGCACGAAGCGCACTGGCGATCGTTCACGGTGGAGGCAGAGCCTGGCACGGCCTGTGTTCCTGGTGGACAGCTGGACCATGGGTTGCATTCGGTCTGCCCATGAAGGTTCTGGAACGTTCCACTCGGACACGTTTCACAATGGGTGCTAGCGTTTCTGTCCAAATCCGCTTTGCCTGGTCATCAGCACAGTGTGTGTGTGTGTGTTTGTTTGTTTGTTTGTGTGTGTGAGTGGTTTACGAGAGAATGTATGGAGCGAGCAATCATACACGTGTACGTTGTTGCAGCCCCTCCGCGTGCTCGTCTTAATTGTGAGATGGGAACACGGTAAGCAAACCGCAAACAGACAGGCTCAGATGCATGAAACGAGAGGTGCGTACGCACCAGGAACGCATTCAAACTGCGAGCATTCTCCGAAAGATCCAGCAAGCACGTGCGTGCCAGTGGGGCAGCCAACACACGGTGTCAGTGGATCGCTGTCGTGATCAATCGTCCCAGCAGGGCACATGCGGCATTCCCTGTGTGCCCGTGTGTGCGTGTGTGTGTGTGTGTGTGTGTGTGTGCGTGCGCGTGTATGTGTGTGTGTGTTGTCGACGAGCCATGTACATGCGTGAGACACAAAGAACGAAGTTGGTAGAATCTTAGGTGTGGTCATGCACCGACAGGAGATGGCACACCCTTGCTTGCAGGCACACACACGCACACGCACACATACATACACACATGGTGGTGAGCAGCGCCGCACCTGTCAGTTGTGGACGAAGGATCCTGTGTCTGCTCATAACCAGCAGAACACGACGGGCTGATGTCTTCGCACATGCGGTCGCCTGTCGCTGTGGGAGCAACAGCCTCGTACTGTGGACATGTTGAAGGTGGCAGAGCAAAGCATGAATGAATAACAGATGAATGAATAACAGAAGGGAAAGCGAGTCCACAACGCACATACACACAAACACGTACACGTACACGCACGCACCCAGATGCGCCAACGCACATACACATAGCATGTGTAAATTCCTGTACCTGCACGTTTGGCGTGCACACCGTGAAGTTGGTGCAGACACGGTTTGTCGTGACGGTGGGGGGCTGATACTCAAACTGTGTTTCCGTGCACGGGGTTGTGTCCGCGCACACGCGGTTTCGACTGTCCTTGCATGGGCTGATCTCGTACTGGCCCGACCCACAGGTGTCACACGCGCCGCACACTGTCATGGCCAATGCAAGCAGGTAACAACAGCAACAACGACGACGGGTGGAGTGCTGGCCGTGAGCTTTCAGTGAAAAAGGGACGAGAGACATCCCGAACTAGATGCCGCGTTGCGTATATGCTGCAGAACAACACATACAGCAAATACTCAAACATGCACAAGCATGCATGTGTAAACTACGTACGCGCACACGCACACATATTCACGCATGTGTGCATGTGCACAGATACAGGCACGTGGCGCATGCGCACCTCCGTCTGTGGAGTTGGAGCAGCGCACAACAAGGTATTCTTCGGGCGGACACGTCTTGCACTCCAGGCACACTGCAAACCCGAGGCGAGGACATGCGTGTGAGGTACAAGCAGTAAGGCAAGAGGAAACACGGTGCGACGCTGGCGAGTCTGAAGTACAAGTGACGGCGTGATGTGCACAGTTCAGTTCAGCACAACCCCCCCCCCAACTCCTCGCCTTTGGTTCTGCGCATTTGTTTCCATGTTTCCATGTTTCCATGTCTACACACACGCCCCCCCCCCCCAGTTGACAACGACACAAGCAACAAGGCGCGCACCTGTATCTGAAGTGTCGGTGCAGGGCATGGTTTCCTCATGGGTTGGCGGGCACACGCTACAGTCCGCACACACGCGATCGCGCGTCTCTGTGGGCGCCTCAAGCTCAAATTCATCGGCACCGCACACCGTCAACTGCAGAGGGACGACACGTGCGATGCGCGTGACAGTCGGGTTCAGCGACACACGCAACACACGAAATCGTAAGAAATGGAGAAATGGCCCAAAACCAAAACTAACGCAACCTCCAAAGCAAAACAACCCATCAAACGAGCTTGACAGAGCAAGCAAAGCTTCGCCAGGTCACACTGCGGCGTACATCTGTGCATTTCCTGTTGGTGCTGGCGTCTGGGCTGACGCTCTCGTACTGGTCAGCGTTGCACTCTGTCCACACGGAGCACGCTTCCGGCCCGATTGTCGCTTTGTACGTGCCCTGAATAAGAGGAACAACAAACAAATAGATGAGACCAACACCAGAGAGAGGATGGGCCCAACAAGCACGCAAACAAGCCGGGCAACTACGCAAGGACATGTGCATGCATGCACGCAAGCAAATCAAGCGATGCTGATACCAGTTCGCAGAGCGTGCATTCGCGTGCGGACGTGGGCGTGATTGCCTTCGTTTCATATTTGCCAATGGAGCACTGCAGCAAGACAAAAAAAAAACCCCCCCGAGTCGATGAATAAGAGTGTGATGAACAATTCGTCAAAGAACAAGCCATCCCATTGCCTGCAGGCACAGGAAAAAGGGCAGCTCACCTGCGGTGATACGCGGCAGGGGAAGTTGCCTGCTGTTTCCTTGTATGATCCGCTTGGGCATGGCTGTTGTATGACACGCAGCACAGGGAGTTGATAAGGCATTTGCGAGACGTGAAGTTAAAAGGGGGGTTGCTCATAGCAGGCGCACAGGCTGTCAGAGCCAGCACACAAACTCCAACACTCGCACACAGAAAAGACACCAACACTCGCACGCACGCACGCACGCACTCGCACACACTCGCACACGCACACACACACTCGCACACGCACACACACACACACGCACACGCACTCGCACACACACCTCGCATTGGCGGTCTGAGGAGATGGTTGGCGCAGTATTCTCCTGGGTGCCTGCATCGCACGTGGTCACATTGTTGCAACGTGTGGAGCTACCAGCCTCCACCTGCATTCATTGTGGTTGTTGTGCGAAGGACAGTGCCAGTGAGTCAGGGATGAACCAGCAAGCAGTAACAGGCAGCGCGCGCACAAACGCAGAAACACACAAGCACACAAGCACACAAGCACACAAGCACGCACCACGCAATGGGTGACGCCTTGGCTCAACGCGTAAGCAGTGCGGAGAGGTATCATGTGTTTGCGTTGAATGCCATACCTTGAAGGTTTCGCCGAGAACGCAGTTGACGCACGACCGATCGCTGGCTGGCGTCGGCGGCACCGCCTCCTCCTGACCAGAGCCACACGTCGTCACAGACTTGCACGAGAGCGCATTCGTTTCGTTCTGCAGCAAAGCAGTGATGAAGGCATGAGTGTACATGCGTAGGATGAGTGGGGAGGGGTGTTCATGCAAGAACAGGTGTGAATGGCAGATGCACACGCGATTGTCAATTCACCCATCCAAACACGTGCACGTCACCCAGGCTGGTTCGTGTAGGCTCGCTTTCGAATGCAACCGTGCCAACAGCCCACCACTCGCGCCAAAGCAACTGCGTACCCGTCGTGAATGCTGCGCATACCTGATACCGCAGAACACCGTCGCATGCCTGGCAGACCCTGTCGGAGCTGGATGTGGGCAGCAGGGTGACAAAGGAGCCTGCGTGGCACGTGGTGAAGGGGATGCACTCTTCTTCGTCTGGCTGACTCTGGTACTTGCCGCTCTGGCACGCCGCACACATCCTGCACACACACGCACATGCACACACACACATGCACACGTCAGAGGATGTGTAGTTTGGATGGGGGAAGACAAGTGGGCACGGTGATGGATGAAAACTACACTGGCAGGTCCGCAGAAACAGCGAGCAGCGCTCGCGGGTTGCAACAAAGGCCAAACTTGGTTTCAGTTCGAAAACCCACCGGTCAGAGGAGAGTGTGGGGTCGGCTGTCTCGTAAGTACCGGGATCACAGCGCGAGATGTCGATGCATCCGTCCCCATCGGGCGCCTCATATGTGTTCACGCCATCGCAGGTGCTGCAGACGCGATCAGAGGATGGCGTTGGGGCCACAACCTCCGCCTCGCCAGTCGGGCACTGTTTGTGCGATGTGCACGACTCCGCATTCACCGTGTCAGAGTACCTGAGTACCGGATAGGGAGGCAAACGTGTGTGCGGTTTGAGGCGTGAATGAGGAGTGTGTTTACTTGATTTGTGCGTGAGGGAGAAAAGGGAGGGGCGTGTGTGTGTGTGTGTGTGTGTGTGTGTGTGTGTGTGTGTGTGTGTGTGTGTGTGTGTGTGTGTGTGTGCGCGCGCGCGTGTGCATGTGTGTGTGTGTGTGTGTGTCTGCTTTGAGGTTCCGTGCGCGGTGGAGCAGAAACCAAGCAGGTAGCAGCACAGCTTACGTTCCACTTCCACATGGAATGCACTGACGGTCACTTGAGCTCGTTGGCGCAACCTGATGCCATGCACACACACACACACATGCACATGCACGCAAGCACAGGTACAAATGGTGAGGCGCGTATTGACGACAGAACGCATGTGAAGCGATATGTAAGAGCATACAACGCCAGTCGTGGACCGACAGCAAGGAAACCAAAACACGCACACCAACAACAACATCGCCAAGACAACAAGATGAAGCAACAACAGTACAAGCACGCGCACGCACGCACACACCGATTCCTCGTTGCCGGGCACGCAGTTGGTCCAAGCAGTGCACTCGTCCTGGTTGAGCGAATCTGCAAACGTGCCTGTGGTGCACGGCGCACAGACCCTGATACATGCAAGACCACAGAGCACGAGCGAAAAGGCATAAAGCGTTTGCGATGGTGTGCAAGTGAGCGTGGTGTTCGCCGACTGTCACGCGCTTCTTACTCTTTGTTGGTGCTTCCGCTGCTATTCCATCTCACTGCCGAAGCAACGACGTCGAATGTGGAAGGAACAAAGGGCAGCAGTCAGCGCCAAAGAACACGCACCTGTCCGTTGTTTCTGTGGCAGGCGTGAGAATCTGGTAGCCAACACCGCAGTCGCTGAGAGGTGTGCAGATGCCGCGATAGTTCCTGTATTCCGTATTGTAGTCGCAAGGCGCTGCAGCAGAATAAAAAGGAAAAATGTGTGTGGGGGGGGGGGTTGATTGGGTAGGGTTGTTGTCGCGCGTGGTGTTGAGCCAGCAACAAGGTCTCTTACCCGCGACACACACGCGACAAAGGCGAGGGTGTGGGGACAGACGAAAGAAGAGCACACACATACACACACACACACGCACGCACACACACACACACACACGCACGCACACACACACACACACACACACACACACACACACACACAAAGACACGAGCGAAAGAAGTCTGCAGCATACCTGCGAGCGAGGATGCGAGTGGGGAGCTCTTGCATTCCGGGATGAGGCCATCAAACCGCAGCGTCGTGCCGTCGTTGTAAAACTGACCGCGCAAGCTCACCTGGCTGTATCTCTTCACGTCATCACCTGAAACCAAGGAACCAGTGCCACGGTGCGTGAGTGTGAGGGTTGTTCGAGTCGGTGTGTGTGTGCAGGTGCGGGGCTTCCGTTTTCATCCAGCATGAGGCCATGATGCAGCGCAGTGCTGGTTCACGGCACAGCATGAAACTGTGCTGGCTGAGCTCACCATTGTTTGGGTTGATCACCCAGCCTGATTCCCTATCAAGGTATACGCAGCCTGTGTCGTTGTTGAAGAACGATGACCGGAGTTTCCATCCGCCAATGTGGCCGGACACTGTTGTGTAGATGGACGCCGTCACCTGCCCGTCCTCCCACCGGAGATCCGTGAGGGTGAATGGCTCCGGGTCGCCGCTCGTGCAGTCCAAGCTGCCCTCAAACACCTGTAGTAGCCGCATGAATGCGCGTGAATGCGTGTGAATGCGTGGAGAGAACACAAAACGTGACAGTAGGTATGCATAGAGTGCCTGTGTGATTGGAGGTGCATGAACCAAGGCGAGAGAAGGAAGAGCTGTGGAACCGTGCCCACGTCCGTTGCATGTGTGGCGGAGGAGGATGAGGGTACATGCGGTGAAGAAGGCATTGAGGCGTGTCGGTACGCACCCAGTCGTCACGGATATCGGCGAGGTTGATGCCGGGCTGACTGCACGCGGGTTGCGCTTCATCTGGGTGGGGTTGAAGGTTGGGCGTCCAGGCACAACACGTGAGCCCAAAGCAGAAGTGACACAAGCACCGCACAGTAGAATGAACACGCCCGACACTCACGGGCAGCACGTGGCACGCATCACGGCCGTCACATTCGCATCACGCATCACATCGCACAGCCACCCGAATGCGCGCACACACAACACAACACCACACAGCACAACACAACACTCAAACGTACTGCAAACGCATTCTTCGCAGGACTCTTGAAAGAGGCGGATGAAGCGCCCATACAAGATGTGTCCGCTCTGGCATCCAAACACATCACATGTCGCCTGCGCGCTGAGGCATCGGCAGTAGCCCTGGTTGGTGGTGGCAAGTGGTGTGTAAAGTTGGTTTGCAGGAGCAACACATTGTAAAAACGAAATGCCACATTCGTAAATTGCACTCGGGAGGAGTGTTCCAGACAGTCATCACCGTGTTGCACAAACATGTTCAGACAGCAGACGCGGCGCAAGGGTTCAAAGGCGGTGTTGTAACGATCAAGTGTGTATGGTTGTGTGTGTGTGTGTCACGTGCAGAAGGTGAATTGGTTTTGCTTACAATACTGTCTGGCCAGGCGTTTGAGTATGTCGTGTTGCAGTCGATGTCAACTGTTTGGGGGTGTGTGTGTGTTTGGGGGAGGTGTCAATGAGCAAGTCACACCAGCGGTGAGGAATCGTGAGCTTGATTGGGCGAGGCGAAGACTCATGTGAGCCCCACAGCCAGATTCATAGACGCAGCATCAGGCACGACGGAGGATACAAGTGTTGCAAGGCGAGTGCGACTAACGGCATTGGCAGTTGGTGCACGTGGGCGGGAAGTCGTCGAACCAAGCCAAGGGCTCATCCCCAGTCGACGTGATGTAGCGTCGACATCGGCCACCCTTGCAGCCTTGGTTCGGCTCACACTCGCACCGCGAGCAGTCGGCCGACTGAAGCGAGCAAGCGCACGCGGTGGTGCAGTTGCGTGTGCATGATGGGGAATGTGTGTGTGTGAAAGTGAGCGCGTATGAGTATTGTGTGTGTGTGTGTGTGTGTGTGTGTGTGTGTGTGTGTGTGTGTGTGTGTGTGTGTGTGTACGCGCAACGTACGATTGTTCCAGAGCCGCAGGATGCCTGGCAGACGCATTCCGTGTCGCTGTCTGCTGAGACAAATGGGGAAGAGCAGCCGCACCGGTATCCCATCGGGGCTGTGTGTGTGTGTGTGTGTGTGTGTGTGTGTGTGTGTGGCCGATGGGCAGGACGTCGGGAGGGAGAAGAACACAAGCGCGCAGGCGAAGCAATTGTGTTCATGCAACGTACGATTGTTCCAGAGGCGCAGGATGCCTGGCAGACGCATTCTGTGTCGCTGTCTGCTGAGACAAATGGGGAAGAGCAGCCGCACCGGTATCCCATCGGGGCCGTGGCATCCTCGATGCATGTGTTTGACGTAAACTCGTACTTTGACAGAGGGAGAGAGCGAGAGATTATGTGTGTGTGTGTATGTGCGTGTGTGTGTGGTGTATGAACATGAGGATGTGAGCGTGCGAGTGTGAAAGCGTAAGGGGTGCAAGCGAGCGGGCGAGCGAGTGACGGCGGCTTGCCAACATGTTTGATGCAGTGTCCATTTGGGGTTTGTGGGTGTGCAGACATACATCAGCACAGCAGGAGTGTGCGCACGGCGAATCAGGGCTGTAGTTTGCTCCACACTCGCTGTTGAAGGCATCCACTGGTGTTGAGGACGTCGACCAGGGGGTCGGAAGAAAGGAGTGGGATTGGAAGGGGATCGCAGCGCAACACGCAATGATGTATTGTGGGTGAACAGCAGAAAGAAATGCGTGCGTGTGTGCACGCCAAAGCAGGAGCGAACACACACACACACACACGCACACACACACACACACACGCACACACGCGCGCGGCTGTTACCTTGGCTTGGAGTTGTGGCGAGCAACAAGAGTGAGAGTAGGAGGAAATCCAAGGCCCAACACCATTGACGTGGTGGTGGTGCCATGATGCTGGTTGTCAGAGCCAGCGGAGAAGTGGCGTTTGTGGGGTGTTTGTTTGCGTGTTCGTTTGTTTGTTTGGATGGATGGAAGCAGCAGCAGCAGCAGCCACCGCTCAGACACACACGCACACGCACACACAACAAAGCGGTGCGTTGGTTGGTTATTGGTGTTGTTATGGGGGCTTTGATGATGAAGGAGCTCGCTTTTGGTGTGGTTGTTGATGTGAGATGCGTGGGTGGTTGTGGGTGGCGCAACACGTAAGGACGACACACACCAAGCAAGCCAACGGTCGCAAGAAGGCAACGACGAGAAAAACACAAGGACTGCTGGTCTGTCAGGCGGTTGGAAAGCGAGTTTGCTGGTGAGTTTTGCTGTGTTGTGTGCCTGCAGGCATTTGGTGCACTTCCACAGGGCAAAACATTCATTTGCAAATTGCAGGACGCAAAGGATTGGGTCTAATTTATTGTGCAACAAGTCGTGCCACCACTACACGTGGGAAGCACAACAACAACAACGAGAACAGGAACAGCAAGGAAGCAAGGAACACAGTGTCACGGAAGCACACACCACATCACACACACACACAACCACCACCACAACACACAGCACCATGCCGCCACCGCCTCGCAACAAGCGTCGGCGTCGACCACCACCGTCCAAGAGCGGAAAGGGAAGCGGCAGCTCGTCCAGCCCTGCGACACAAGTCAGTTTTGATGAGAGAGGCGGTGTAAGTGGAGCTGACATGTGCTTGGTGGAAGAGTGAGGGTGTGAAGTCTGCTCTGTCGTGCTGGCTCAGACACCCCAGTGGTGGCGTCATGAGTGGTTCTCTTCTCACAAACGAGATTATTTCTTGTATCCATCAGGGAGGTGCGTTTGAAGAGGAACTGGACTGGTGCATTCGACAGCTGCAATGCGGATTTCGGCCCAAAGGCAGTAAGTCATGCAAAGAGGCAGCAAACGGCTCATCTGCGCACACAGGTCATGTGCGCATACACTCATTGTTTTTCTCTCTCGCTCTCTCTCACGCACACACACACACACTCGCTCACTCATTGTGCAAAGGGATGGACGCGGCCAAAGTGTTGCGGACGCTCAAGTCACCAAAGCAGAACATTGTGAGTGCCCTGCTAATTGTGGCTTTCATTACGACCGGCACACCAACCAACCAACCAACCAACCAACCAACCAACCAACCAACCAACCAACCAACCAACCAACCAGCATGGCAACTGCTCACCACGTCCCAAAACACGCGCATGCACACACGCACGCACGCACAAACACACGCACAAATACACCTGCTGATAGATCCAGAAGCGGGCAGCCATGAGCAAGGCGTTTGGGGACTACCGCGCCCTGATGAAGAGCAACGAACAACCAAAGCATGCTGCAGGTCAGTGCGCCCCGAGTGCTGCAGCTGTGCCTTGTGTTTGCGCGAGTGCACACGCAAACGGGTGCGCATGTACGCGAGCCAGCGCCCTCGTGCGTCGTCGCGTTCGCTATTACAACGCTGCACATAAGCTCCACCCACCTGTCCATTCTCACCTGTAGCTCATCTGCCACCTTGATATCCACACCTGCTTGCCTGGCCCACAGCACGTGATGTGCAAATCAAGAAGGTCACAACACGTGCCGGCACATCCAACGAAGGCTTCTTCAGGTGAGGCCAGAAGTTGCTTCACACAACCACGCCCACCCACACACATACACACATCCCACACCCACAGACACCCACCACCCCCCCCCACACACACGCACACACACAACCACACACACACACACACACACACACACACACACACACACACACACACACACACACACACTCACATATTTTTACCCACGTCAGATTACGTGGCTCTGTCTGCAATGAATGCATCAGACTCACTCGAGTGTGCTGTGCCACCGCCATGTGCTTCCCCGTTTCAATGCTAATGACAGGCTTTGTCGCGCCAAGCGGGAGGCTCGACTGCGCCAACAACAACAACAGCAACAGCAAGGGCAGCAGCCAGCAGGCGCGCACGAGCAGACCGCAGAGGCTACTTCAAGCCAGACCCACTGCACACGTGCAGAGGGCACTGATGACAGCAATTACGTCGTTGGTGTTGCAAGTGGCGGTGAGAGCGACAAGGGGGACAGCGTGGATGCCACCAATGCGCATGCAACAACAACCCCTGGTGCCACGTCAACAACAACGACGACGACGACAACGACAGCGACAACGACGCGTGCGACTGCTGCACCCGCGCCAACAGCTGGATTTGCCTTCAACTTTGCGCCGTCACCAGCATCCACAATACCGCCTCCAGCCACAAAGGAGAAGCAAGGGCACGGAAGCCGGGACAAGCAGAGCAAGCAGCAGCAGAAGCAGCAGCAGCAACAAGAGAAGATGATGGCAGCATCACCACCACGTGCTGACGGAAGTTGTCGTGCGAGAGCAAGCAGCGCGAACGCGCCATCAGAACCACGGATCACATCACCTCATGTTGGCTCGCGCATGGAAGAGAAAGGCGCAGCGGAGACGAGTGGGCGTGCAAAGACAGCTCATGCGGCAGACACACCGACGATGAAGCAGCGTGTCACAGGCAGTCAGCCGGAAGGCAGGGGTGCTGGCACGGCTACTGGTGAAGCTGACAAGCAGCCACAGCCCACCCCACCAGTGCAACAACAACGACAACAGCAACAACAACAGCAGCAGCAGCAACAGCAACAACAACGGCAGCAGCAGCAGCAGCAGCGGTCACGCGCAGAGAGACACAAGAACAACAAGAAGAAATCCCGTCGCCGACAGAAGAAGACGAAGCGGGAAGCGCACCAGGCGAAACACAAGCAACAACAAGAGCGACAACAAGAGCTACAACAACATCATCATCATCATCAGCAGCAGCAGCAGCGGCAGCAGCCCGGTGTACCAGCCGATGTTCGTGAACGGCATGAAGAGGTCGATGGCCCATTGGAAGCGGATGAGATTCAAGGGTTCTTTCTCCGGCGCGCGAGCCGCAAACCGACACCATCCCATACAATGGCATCATCGGCGTCATCATCTTCACCGTTGTCATACACAGCACGGACGACAACGGGTGTAGCGCCACCACCGCTTGCTCGCCGCACGTTTGGGTTTTCGACATTTGCGTCCCTGAAGCAACTTGAGGCGAAGGCACGCGAGAACGGGGCAGATGCGAACCAGGGCAGCACCAGCAGCAAGGACGCGGCGACAGGGAGGAAGCAAAGCGGCAGGCAAGGTAGTGGTAGGAAGAAGAAGAACAACAACAACAACACAAAACAGAAGAACAAGCCGAAGCAGGCGAACAGCAACAGCAGCAACAACAACAACAGCAGCAGCGGCAGCAGTAGTAATGCCGTTGCTGCCACCACCACCACCACCACCACCAGCAGCAGCGCTTCTACACATGTCAACAAACCTGGACGGGGCTCTGTGTCGACGTTCAGCTTCAACTTCGGTGGCAGCGGCCAGGATGGCAGGCAGGACGTGCCCGCCAAACCTGAAACTGCAGATGGTGATGGGAAGGACAAGGCAACACAGGACATGGGTGAGGAGGATGGTGACTCACAACAAGATGATGGTGTGAGCGCGATTGCTGCTGGCATTGCGACGTTCAGCTTCAACTTTGCTCCTCCCGCAGCAGCAAAGAAGTGATGCGGCTGTCACTGTGACTGTGACTGCCACGCGTTTGTGCATATTCGTGCACTCACGTGAATCGGCTTGTACTTTTTTGGTTGTATGCATCCGCGATTGTGCGAGCAAGGTTGTGATTTGTGGCTTGTGGTTTGTGGTGTGTGTGTGAAAATGTGAGAGTGTGTGAAAGTGTGAAAGTGTGAAAGTGTGAAAGTGTGGCTTGTGTGAACGCTGTCATTGCGCGATCCAACGTCATGGCTGTGCCCGTGCATAGCTTTCATCGTGTGTTGATGATTGGATCGAGTTTACTTGTGTTATGGCCATGTGGCTTTCTGAGATAGGAAGGAAGAAAACAATAGCATTGGCTTCTACGTCGCGTCAACGTCACGGCAAAGTGATTTCATGTCAAAACCATTCACACTGCACACGTCAAGCCTGAACAGAACAATGACCACGATGCACGTTTGCGTTCGTGCATTGGTGGTTGCCTGCAGGCACTGAAGCTGTGGCGCCGCTGCGAAGAACAGCAGCTCTCAGGCGTTGTAGGCGGCAAAGTACGGGTGACGCAGGGCGCGGGTGGCTGAGATGCGGGCCGACGGGGCGTAGCGCAGCATTTGCTGTTGGGGTAAACCAGGGAGGCGGCGTGTAGAAGGGAGGCGAGTGAGATTACAGTGGGACGATGTGGCACACAACACAAAATACACACACATACAACACAAAATACACACAACATTGCACACACACACACACATACACACACACACACAACGTGTCGTCACGCGTTGGAGGGCGCACCTCGAGGAGATCGAGGCCAGTTGGGTCGAGGCCGGGGACGAGCTTGGCCAGATCCTGGCGCTTCCACTGCGGGAACGTTGTCTGCAGAGCGCGCAGTGATTGGGTTTGCGTATCGTGTGAGTATGTTGGGAGGAAGGGATGAGGTACAGAGGGGACGGGAATGAGCTCAAACCGATACGCGGTCGCAAGTATATACACACACATTCATACACACATACATACATACATACATACATACACACACACACACACTCACACACATAATGGGCAACCACCCCACCTTGAAGTCTGGGAGCTCGGAGACGCCAGGCCAGACGTGCTCGTTCGGGGTGCCGAGGTAGCGGAAGATGCGGAACAGCTCGTCAATCTCAGAATCGCCCGGGAAGAGCGGGCGGGTGGTCACCATCTCCGCAAAGATGCAGCCAATGGACCAGATGTCGACAGGGCACGCGTACTGGCGCGCACCGAGCAGAATCTCGGGGGCGCGGTACCACAGTGTCACCACCTGTTGCGTTGTCATGGCGCCAATGGTGGCAGAGATAAAACGATAAGGGACATGAAGAACACTTGACGCAGACACAAAAACGATCAGGACACACACACACACACACACACACACACACACACACACACACACACACACACACATATATATCAACTGCAACGCTCCACCGCGCCACCATCCTCAGAGAAAGCGCACCTCATGGGTGTAGGCGCGGACGGGAATGCCAAAGGCGCGGGCGAGGCCAAAGTCGGCAATCTTGATGTTGCCATCGCTGTCGATGAGCAAGTTCTGGGGCTTGAGGTCGCGGTGGAGGATGCGGTGGGTGTGGCAAAACTCAATGCCCTTGAGGAGCTGGAAGAGGTACGAGCGCACGAGGTCTGGGGCGAGCTGACGGGAAACCTCCATGTGCTTCTTCAGGTCGCAGTCGAGGAACTCAAACACGAGGTGGAGGTCGTGCTCAGAGTGGATCACCTCAATCAGCCTGACACGAGACGAAGGGAGGATGTGATGGGGAGATGAGTGGATGGATTAGGAGAAGGGAAGAAAAAGACACACACACACACACACACACACACACACACACACATCTTCCCTCTTTTCCGCTTTCCCCCATTTCCTCGCCTTCCTTTCTTCCTCCTTCTTTCATTTCCTCCTTCGGAAAGACAAAGACGATCATGAAGGAGGAGGGGGCATAGTGCAAGGAAGAAGGCAAAGCGGCACAGAACTCAAATGACGAGGGAAACAAAGAGTGGTGGTGGTGCTCGCGACACGCGAGTGGCGTCATTCCGCTAACCTGACGACGTTGCGGTGGTTGAGCTCCTTGAGAAGGGAAATCTCACGGATGGCAGTGGAAGGGACGCCCTCCTCCTCTGTCTCCAGCTTGATCTTCTTCAGGGCGACAAGCTCGCCGGATGTGATGAGCTTGGCCTTGTACACGGTACCGTAGGTACCCTCGCCAATCTTCTCAATCTTCTCATAGCGGTCCATGACTGCTGGTGGTTGTGGATGTGTCTGTTCTTGTGTTGGCATTGTGTTTGAGTTGTGTACGTCGTGTTTGCGTCGTGTTTGCATTGGCGTGGATTGGTTAGATGCACACACAAGGACAGAGGGGCAGAGAGAGGGAGCGAGAGTGTGTGTGTGTGTGAGTGAGCGAGAGAGAGCACAGAAATAGAGGGGCAGGGCAAGCAGGTCAACACATGGGGAGCGCGGCTGAGTCTGTCGCCATGTAAGACGAACGAGAATGTGTGTGCACAGTTGCCGCACCGTGTTCCCCCCTCACCGCCTGCCTCCGCTCCAACATGACCGTTGGATGGCGGGCGCGCTATGGCGCTAACCAACACCTTTGCTTCCTCGCTCCTTCTCTGCTTGATCTCTCCTCTCCCAGCTCCCCACTCGCTTCCCAAGCTACCCTCGTCCACAACAGTGCCGCCTCTGCTCATCAGCTCACCTGTAGCTGTCGATGGAACGAGGGTGCTGGCTGGCTGGCTGGCTGACTTGGTGCGGGGGTGTGCGGAGAAAGAAGTGCGGTCGGTCAGTGCCTTTGTGGTGTGTGCGGAGTTCGTTGAGAGTGTTGTGGTTGGCGGTTGCGCTGTTTAAGCCGTGCGCGGGAGACGATGAAGTTGTCGAATAAAAAAATTATTTATTCGCCCGCCAATTTTGAAAATTCGCGTTGGCACAACAGAAACAAGAGGACAATTAGTGCAAGATATCAGACGAAAATCGCGTTGCCCGCAAACTTCAGTTGTTCGCTGCTGCCGTTGTTGTCGCAGTGGACGACGGTGAGGTTGTGGCAGTGCTGTCCGCTTCTTCCTCTTGTTGCTGCTGTTGTTGTTGTTGTTGTTGTTGTTGTTGTTGTTGTTGTTGTTGTTGTTGTTGTTGTTGTTCTGCAGCAGAGGCAGCAAAGTCGTGTTCGGGCCCTTGGAAGAACGGGTGTTTGAGTGCCTGGTTGGCGGGGATGCGGGACGCAGGCAAATACACCAACATGTGCTGCAACAAAAAAGGAAAAGAAGTCGGACAAGACGATGTGTGGGTGTGTGTGTGTGCGAGTGCGGGGCGGGAAGAAGAAGCGTTGAGTGGAATGGGCAATGCACCAGATGCTTGCAGCGCTAGACATTTCGCACACACATACACACGTATGCACACCCACATGTACGTCAACGCACACACGTGCTCACCTGCAGCAAAGCCATGCTGACAGGGTCCATTTGTGGTACGATCGGCGCAAGGTCGATGGCCGGAAAGCGCGGGAAGTTTGCCTGCGCTCATGTGTGCATGTGTGCGCGTGAGTGTGCATGTGTGTGTGTGTGGAGTGTATATGCGTGCGTGAGTGTGCATGTGCGTGAGTGTGCATGTGTGTGTGAGTGTGTATGTGGACGAGCATGCTTGAGGAAGTTGACACCTTGTCCAACAACAGGTAGTGCAAACAATACGACCATCTCACACTCAGACTCACACACACGCGCAAGTGCACACGCACACACACATCGCACCCTAAAGTCTGGGAGGTTGGAGACGCCTGGCCATGTCTTCTCTGTGGGTGTGCCGAGATAGCGGAAGATGCGCATAATCTGGTCCACCTCTGAGTCGCCCGGGAAGAGCGGTTTTGAGGACGCCATTTCCGCAAAGATGCAGCCCACAGCCCACATGTCGACAGGGCAAGCGTACTGCTTTGATCCCAGCAGGATCTCGGGGGCACGGTACCACAGCGTCACCACCTGAGAGCAGGAGTGAGTGGCACCAGCACCAGCACCAGTAGCATGACAGCGTGACAGCGTGAGCGCATGGCTGCACAGCAAAGCCTTCGTTGCGAATGTGCCCGCGAGCGGCATAACAACATTGCCTTTACCACACGTTCACATGCGGGCACACACGCCACGCATACGCACACGCACGCACACGTGCACGCACACAAATAAACACACAGGCACACACTCTGCACACACACACACACACAAATATACACAGGCACACACTCTGCACACACACACAAATATGCACACAGGCACACACTCTGCACACACCCATACACGCGCACATACACAAACACACATGCACACATTCGCACGCAAGCATAAATTCACGCACCTCGTGTGTGTAGGCACGCACTGGAATGCCAAACGCGCGCGCAAGGCCAAAGTCTGCCAGCTTCAGTGCGCCCGTGCGGTGGTTGATGAGCAGGTTCTCTGGCTTGAGGTCGCGGTGAAGGATGCGGTGGATATGACAGTACTCCAGACCGAGAAGCAGCTGCCGCAGGAACGACTGGTACATGGGGCGCTCCAGGACTTTGACGCGGTGCATGAACTTGCGCAGGTCCTCGTACACATATTCCAGGATCAAGTGCAGCTCCGAGGACGAAGGGATCACATCCAACAGCCTTGTAAAGGAGGGGAGACAAGGAGGGGGGGGGGACGAAATCAGGCGGAAGGAAGAAGACAAGACGTGGCATGACATCGATCAGTGGCAGGGACCATGGAGCTGTGCGTGCTTGCCGCATCCACGTGCATCAGTATGCATACGTGTGTGCACAGGTATGTTCGCTTGCGCGTGCGTGTACATGTGCACAGGCGCAAGTATACACGTATGTAGACTGTACACACATCGTCAAACTACATCACTATACACATCACCACACACATCACCGCACACAGGCATCACCACACATCACAATACACTCACTGGACAATGTTGGGATGGTCGAGTTCGCGAAGAAGAGCAATTTCCCGCAGGGCAGACGCTGGGACCCCAAACTCTTCCTGGTCGTTGAGCTTGATCTTCTTGAGCGCCACCACTGCCATGGTCGTCTTGTCAATGGCCTTGTACACACTGCCATATGTTCCCTCGCCCAGCTTCTCCGTCTTCTCAAACCGGTCCATCGTGTAGCCACCCTCCATCTTGTGTGTGTGTGTGTGTAAATGTGTGTATTCGCCTCTTGCTGTTGCCTTGCCTTATCCGCCTTGCCTTGTCCTTGCCTTTTGGTCCTGTCGTGCGTCGAGTGGCGGTGTTGGCTGGCTGATGATGAAGATGATGATGGTGTCAGGTTTGTGTTCTTCGTCTTCATCAGCGGTGTTGGCGGTTTTTGAGCGCTGCGCGCCAAAACCACGCGACTGAATTCAGGCGTTGACCACGAAGCAGCGAAACGACAAGAAGAAGAGAGACAGCAACCACTCAACAACAGCACTCGCACCGCTGTCACCGTTCGCACCGGCACCTGTGCCTTCACGTCTCACGTCACACAACCCACTTAACCCCGCCCCCCCCCCTTCCCTCAACCAGGAGCAGCCATGGGGGACCGCGTGACGCAGCTGCAAGAGCTGCTGCAAGCGCTGATGGAGCATTATCGAAACGCAGTTGGGGTGTTGCACATGCAGGCCGGCGAAGCAGCCATGGAGCCGGCGCCATCGTCAGCGAAGAAGCAGCCGCAGAAGCAGCCGCAGAAGCAGCAGAACAACGGGGAGGAAGGAGCAGTGGCGAGTGCGAGACAGCAGGTGCAACAGACAGTGGACGTGACAAAGCACGCGATCTTGCAAACCGTCAAGGACATTAACCTGTTCTGTGACCATTTGC
>NW_004754927.1:810050-837550 GCF_000188695.1 Salpingoeca rosetta | reverse complement strand
GCGTGCAAGGGGGGTACGAAGATGTTGGACGGTGACACAACCGGCAGACTCGCACCTGCTCAGGTCCTGGGTGCTGGTGTGGGCACGCCACAAGTGCTGTGCACGCGTGCCAACAAAGTCAAACGGAAACCCGAGCATGCCCTGATTCAACGCAGTGTTGGCCCGAACGTGTAAGCACCCACAACAGCGCACCAGATTGCGCACACACATGAGCGTTGGTGCATGGCCAAATGTTTGCGCACTCGTGTACAGTGTTAACAACAACATGTACACACGCACACACACTCATGCACACACACACATTCACCCGCTTCCTCAAAGCCACCCACACTTTCCAAACTCACTTGCATTCATACTGACTCATTCCCTCACTCTAACCCTGGCATGCACACCTGCTCTGTTGCGTGCTGTCTGACATCACGGAGGCCGCACGTCTTTGCGCCGGCGTGGACGAGGCAGTGCCACACCTCCCGCGCCCACGCCGACGGCAGCACCACGTCCCATCCGCACGCATACCCGCTCCCGGGGCCCGCAAACACGGACGCGCGCCTAAACAAAGCACACGTGCACACGAGGGGAATAAGAGGATGAGGGTGATGGAGTCGATGAACAGTGCACATAGACAGAGCAGCCATGGCGCAACGTCTGGACACGTACACATGTTCAACGCATGCTGACACAAAACCACACCCACACACATCAACACACATATCAACACACACACATCAACACACACATAAACACACACATGTCGACGCGCACCTTGAGGCTGTGCTGCCTGGTCGCTGGATGAGGAGGAGTGGGAGGAGCGAGTCCTTCGTAGTGGGTGGGAGGTCGCCCCCAACGCGGCCAACAACGCGGCTGCGGCGCCTGTCGAGCATCTTCTGCGGGAGCTTGGATGTGTTGATAGCTGCGCGGGCGGTGGGGGACCACAGCGGAGAGGCCGTGGATGTTGTGATCCACTCTAACAGGCATGCCTGCTCGTGTTGGTGGGCGGCGGTGTTGGTGGTGGGGGTGGTGGGTTGGGAGTGTTGATGACATCATGAGCTGTGAATGGAACGCTTGCAACAGTGCAAACAGGTCACATGTGCAATCACACGCAACACATGATTACACTCACACACTCACACACTCACTCACTCACTCACTCACAACCACACGAAGTCGCACGACATACAACACACGCACATACATACATGCGTACACATACACGCACATACAGACACGACATACTATAGACCATGGGCATTGGTCCCTCCCCCTCTCCCGCCCCCAACACAACCCAACCAACCTGCGTGTCACCATCGGTGTCCTGTGTGTGAACGGCGTGCTGGTCTGGCGGGTGGATGGATGACGGGGAGCGAAGACGCGGGTCCCACACGGTCAGACACAGCGCAGCGCCCGCCGACAGCTGGCTCGGGTCGCGCATGCCACGCAGGGATTGCCACACCGCTGTATCGCTGCGGGTGCGCAGTGTACCAGCATCAACACCAGCAACATCGGCCCTGCCATCATCCAGTGAGGTGTTCATCTGCCGCACACCTTCAGAACCACCACCACCACCACCAGCAGTATCATCGTCGTTATCATGATCGTCATCATTGCCATCATGGACACACTCACCACCACCACCGCCATCTTCCACGATACCTTCTCCCGTGTCGTCTTTGTCTTTCACAACTCCCCTGTCTCCATCATCACCGTCACCATTATCAGTGCTGTTGCCGTCGTCCTGTGCCTGCACCTCCTCGCCATCAACAGCAACGTGCAGTGCGCGCACAAGAAGCGCGTGCGATGCACCGCCAACCAAGCGAAACCGGCACAACTCTCCGCTCATGTCCTCCACCTTCACCCTCCCGCCAGTCGAGGTGGTGCTGGTGCTTGGAGTGGTGGTGGCTCCGTGCTGCGCTGCTGCTGTTGTTGCTGCTGCTGTTGTTGCTGCTGCTGTTGTTGCTGCTGCTGTTGTTGATGTGGCTGTTGCTGCGGTGGTAATGGCGGTGTGTACGTCCACCGCAATGGACGGATGCGCCCAAACCCACACAGAGCACTCGGAATCACTCGACAACGACGACAACGACGACGACAACGACGACGATGATGCTTCTGCGGTTGGTGGTGCTGGGGCCCATGGGGTGGCGATGACAGAGACGACACCAATGAGCTCGCCGTGCTTGTGTGCGCCTGCAGTTGCCTTGTTGTCGTCAGCTGTGCCAGTGCTGGCCGTGTTGTCTGCTGCTCCTGCTGCCTGCACGCGGGTGATGAGGCGGTGGTGCTCTCGTCCGTCGAAGATGCGGTGTGGATATGGGAGGCAGGCGCCCAGGGCGGCGCGAACAGCGCTGCGGGCGCCCGTGAGCTGGAAGCAGCTGTAATAGGACATGTCTGCCATGGTGCAGTGGGCGCCTTTGACCCAGCGGTAGTTGGCGCGAACAGACTTTTCGTTTGCGTGCACGGGAATGCGCCATCCCCACAAGGCCTCCATCTTGAACCGCTTCGTGTGCCAGATGTGGGTGTGCAGCCACGTCTGAGGGGCGGTGTGTGTGTGTGTGTGTGTGTGTGTGTGTGTGTGTGTGTGTGTGTGTGTATGGTGAGGGAAAGCAGGCTCATTCGTTACTCGACTGTATTCCAGTGGGGACTGTTTCACCTCAAAGGAACACATTTCGCGCACACACATACACACATACACATACACATACACACACAAACAAGTGCATGTACCTTGTGAGCGGACCGCTTTGCGTACTCCCGGTTCAGGTTTGAAGGGCGACGACGGTTGCGGCGGGACCGTTTCTTCTCGCGGCTCTTCTTGGCAGCTGTTCCAGATTGCTTTGGCGGTGGCACCCTCTCCATTTCCTTTTTCCACAACCAAGGGGAAAAGAAACGCACACATGAGCGCACGCCACAGCCGTCAGGCATAAGCAGCGTTGCGCACAGCCTTACGCACAGTTGCCACACACGCACACAAATACAAAAGCACACACACACACATACACGCACACACATACAAGAACACACACACGCACACACACGCACACACATACACCCACTCCCACGCATTGTCACTCACTCTAATTGCTGCTTGGCGAAGACGAATGGGCAGCCGCTTGACGTTGTGGCTGGTTGCCCTTCGGCGCATATGCCTCGGCATCGTTTGATGCTGTCCAAGCAGAGTGAGGATCGAAGGTGACGCCAAATGTGCAGCGCATTCCCACAGGATTGATACCCACACAGCAAGTTGTATTCACACACGCACACATTCACACTCACTCACACACTCACACATTCACACATTCACACATTCGCTCACACTCACACGCACACTCACACTCACACTCACACTCACACTCACACGCACACTCACACTCACACTCACTCACACACTCACACATTCACACATTCGCTCACACTCACACTCACACTCACACTCACGCTTTCAATCATACGCACCACGCGGCGGACGCGATCTGGGCCAGAGAGGGTTGAGAGGAGGCCCTTGATCTCTTGGATGCGCGACTCGGCAAACTGCATGGCATCAATCCCGCGCGCCGTCGCAAACGACACGGCTTTGCTGCTGCTGCCACCACTACCCATGGCGGTCGTGCTGGCAACACGCTGCCCACCACTACCCTCCGAAGTTGACATGTCGCTCTGAACACCATGAAATGTAGTCACATATGGCCACAACAACCCACAACAACAACACACCTCTCACTCACCACAACAATGCCTGCCGTTGTTCGCGTTCGACAATCCGATGGCACTCCCACGCATTGTCACTCACTCTAATTGCTGCTTGGCGAAGACGAATGGGCAGCCGCTTGACGTTGTGGCTGGTTGCCCTTCGGCGCATATGCCTCGGCATCGTTTGATGCTGTCCAAGCAGAGTGAGGATCGAAGGTGACGCCAAATGTGCAGCGCATTCCCACAGGATTGATACCCACACAGCAAGTTGTATTCACACACGCACACATTCACACTCACTCACACACTCACACATTCACACATTCACACATTCGCTCACACTCACACGCACACTCACACTCACACTCACACTCACACTCACACGCACACTCACACTCACACTCACTCACACACTCACACATTCACACATTCGCTCACACTCACACTCACACTCACACTCACGCTTTCAATCATACGCACCACGCGGCGGACGCGATCTGGGCCAGAGAGGGTTGAGAGGAGGCCCTTGATCTCTTGGATGCGCGACTCGGCAAACTGCATGGCATCAATCCCGCGCGCCGTCGCAAACGACACGGCTTTGCTGCTGCTGCCACCACTACCCATGGCGGTCGTGCTGGCAACACGCTGCCCACCACTACCCTCCGAAGTTGACATGTCGCTCTGAACACCATGAAATGTAGTCACATATGGCCACAACAACCCACAACAACAACACACCTCTCACTCACCACAACAATGCCTGCCGTTGTTGTTGTGCGGAGCAGGCGCAGCGGCGTCAGCAACAGCAGCCTTCGGTGTGCATGGCTTGCCTTGTCGGTGCTGTGTCTTGTGCTCGTGTGTGGAGTGCCAGGGTGCAGTGCCGCAAACTCCCGGCCGTACCTGGTGCAAATCTCGCCCAACAAGGTGCCGGAGAACATCCCGGAGGGCGACGTCATTGCGCAGTTGTCCACCATCGACTTTGACTTTGACCAGACCCACACGTACCAGCTCAAATCGACGCACGGAGGAAGAATAGCGCTGTCTGGCGACAAGCTCGTGGCCACCAGCATCCCGCTCAACTACGAGGTGGCGGAGATCACGTACCTGGAGATTGTCAGCACAGACAACGGCTCTCCTCCGCTCTCCCAAACGTTCCAGGTGCCACTGCGCATCACAGACAGGAACGACCCTCCACACCGTCTCACCCTCTCCAACCCAATCATCACCAAGGACCTCAATGCCTCGGACACCATCGGCTCCTTCACAGTGCGTTTCGACACTCACACACGCGTGCATTCGTGCTCACCGTGAGGGCTCAACAAACGCACATGCATTCGCGCATGTATTCACACAACCACACACGCACACAAACAACAACTGAGTGCACTTGGATGCCTGTTCTCACGTCACCTCATGCTTGTATGAACACCCCCCCCCGCACACACACACACACACACACACACACACACACACACACACACACACACACACACACACACACACACACACACACACACACACACACACACACACAAACGCGCGCACAAACAAACGCGCGCACAACATCACCGCTGTGAAGGTGGCTGACCAAGACAACAACCGAAACCGCAACTGGCTGACGGGGAGGCCCACGCAGACGCACGTGATTGAGCTGTGCCCAAGTTCGTCATTCCTGGGCTCGTTCCTCTCCATTGACAGCAGCCTCAACCTGGTGCTGAGCGGCGCCGTTGTCGGCGTGCCTGAGCAGTTTGACGCCTGCTTCCGCGTCACCGACTCCGGATCGCCCCCCGAGTCTGCAGACTTCACCAAGACGCTCATCTGGGAAGGAAGCGCAAAGCCGCCGCTACTCATCACCTTCACCGCCACGTCCATTGAAGAGACCACCCCCGTCTCTACCCAGGCTGTGGGCGGCGTCGTTGGCCAGGCCATCGCCTACCACCCCGACAGCACCGCTGTCATTGAGTTTGCCACGCTCCCCGCCGACACCCTTGCCGTGTCAAACGACACAGCGCCCACCTGCGCTGTGCTCACTGCTTCCGAGCTGCCTGCTGGCGTGACGGTTCCAGACTACATATCAGAGGTGGCGCGGTGCAGTGTGGATGTTGTGCTTGTGCGACCGCTCAACTACGAGGAGGACGATGCCAACATCACCGTGACCATCAGCGCGCAGGACGTGAACGCACAGCTGCCTGCGTTTGCCACCTTCTCCCTCGCCCTCACCGACGCAAACGACCCGCCCGACGGCGTGTTGCTTGCAAGCACCGTACGCGAGGACGTGCAGCGCTTCCAGCTCATCTCCCCGCTCGTCGTTGACGACGAAGATGCAAGCCAGACACACACCATCACGCTGCTCACCGCCACCCTGCAAGACGGGGCGCCTTGCCCGGCCGTGATCGTTGCTGGTGACACCAGTCTCCTCGCCAACGACACGGCGTGCTTCGACTTTGAGCGCAACCCAATCATTGCCCTCTCCGTGCTCGTCACAGACTCCGGCACGCCGCCGCTCAGCGCCGTGTTCAACCTCACGCTGCAGGTGCTTGATGTGAACGAGCAACCAGCCCTCGTCCGCCTCAACAACACGCACATGCCCGAGCTCTCGCCCGCAAACGCGGTTGTGGCGGAGATTGCGGTTGGCGACCCAGACAACTACAACAGCGCAGTGCAGGGCGTTGCGTGTCGCCTGCTGGACGCCAACTCGCCCTTTGCCATCGTCGCCCCAGCAAACCCCCTCGCGCCACCAAGCAGCAGCGCAGATGAGGGCAGCACCAACAGTGGCGCTGGCGAGTTTGTGGGGCAGCTGGTGTCTGGCGGGGTGGTGGTCGTGGACAGGCCGTTTCTCATTGACTATGAGAGCGCTGCGTCGCATGAGCTGCCGGTGCGATGCACAGACACGGGATCGCCCGCCCTCTCCCGCACCATCACCTTCACCATCAACATCACCAACGTCAACGAGCCCCCAACAGCACTCAGCCTTTCCGGCACCCGCGTGGCCGAGAACATGCCTGCAGGCACGGCAGCCGGGTTCCTCTTTGCGGTCGACCCAGACGACACGACGAGCGGTGGAAGCGGGTCGCTGGAGTTTTGCGTCGTTGAAGTCACAGGTGCAGCCACGCAGCAGCAGCAGCAGCCACCATCAACAGCACCAGCTACAGTGACAACCGTTTCAGGTGACAGCGGCCGCGGCGGCGGCGGCTGTACAGCGCGTGATGAGAGCGCGTTTCGTGTGGTTGGGAACCGGCTGGAGACGACCCGGCCATTCAACGCAGAGGAGGCGCCGCTCTTGCACGTGCGCGTGCGCGCGGCCGACCAGGGCGGCCTATGGACAGAGCGCGAGTTTGACGTCACGGTGGCGGACCAGAACGACCCTCCCCTGGCAATTATGCTGACACCCACGCCCGTGCGCGAGAACGAGGCCGGTGCGGTGTTAGGAAGCCTTGCGACGGTGGACGAGGATGCCTCACAAACGCACACGTACACCGCAATTGTGGAGGAGGCAACCACGCCCATTGACGTCATCATCACCAACGGCAGCACGCTCCAGCTTGCAGCAGCCCAGGCCCTTGACTACGAGCGCACACCCCTGCTGCGTGTACGCGTCACATCCACGGACAGCGGCACACCGCAGGCACGAAGCATCTCCGCGGTGTTTGACATCCCCGTGGAGAACGTCAACGAGGCCCCCACCTCCGTTCAGCTGCAGCCGCTGCTGTCGCTAGGGCACGCAACAACCCGGCTCGTGGTGCCAGAGGATACGCCTGTGGGCACGCCCATAGCCCGCATCTCCGTCGTGGATCCGGACAACACCCCTTATGCCACAGAACAGCAGACCCACACCTGCCGCGTCACTGCTATTGCCACTGATCCCGACAACACCAACACCAACAACAACAACAGCAGCAGCAGCAGCAGCTCAACCACTGCAGTGCCATCGTCATCACCAGCAACGGGTGACCCGTCTACATCTGTGGTGGTGGTGGTGACAGTGGTGATGGTTGGCAACACCACAGAGCTGCACCTTGCACAGCCTTTGGACTTTGAGAACACGCCTGACATGTTACTTCGCGTGGCGTGCACAGACTCTGGCACGCCACCGCTCACGGCATCAAGCGACGTGACGCTTGCCATCTCAAACGTGAACGAGCCGCCAAGCATTGCGTTCCTTCCTGCAGCCACCCTCAACGCAACCACAATGTCGCCTGGCAGTACGAGCGTTGGCAGCGGCATGTCACAGAGTGGCGGAATGGTTGTGGTGCGTGTGAGGGAGAACACTGTGGCGCCACTGCTGATTGGACACGCGCGTGTGTCTGATCCGGATGACTGCGCATCGCTGCGCTGTGGACCACCGTCAACCTTCACCTTCACAGCAAGCCCCTTTGACATTGTGCAAGTGCTGAGCGATAAGCGCGTTGTGCTCAAGCGCCCGCTCGACTTCGAAGCGGCCCAGCGGCGGCTGCTCATGCTCACCGTCACCGACAGCGTCGACGACCCAACCAAGGACTCGCCCATCACAGCCCGCGTGAACGTGAGCGTCGTGGTGGAGGACGCCAACGATCCCATCACCGCCGTGTCGTGCGCCCTCACGCCCGTGCCCGAGGATGCGTCGCCTGGCACGCAGCTTGGCACGTGCACGGTGTCGGACCAGGACGCGCCCACCACTGCGTACGGCCGGCACCGCCTTTCTGTCGAATGGACGAATGCGCCGTCGCCGCTGCTTGCGCAGCATGGCATCTACGCTGACCAAGACAGCAGCACGCTTCGTCTCAATGCGTCCCTGGACTACGAGACAACAGCCACGCTGCAGCTGCGCGTGCGTGCGCAGGACGTGAGCGCCTCGCCGCTGTCCTTCGAGACGGGCATTTCAGTGCCCGTGGTGAACGTTGATGAACCACCGCAGGTGCAACTCTCCATCCGCAAGATGCCACTGGAGGAAGGCACATACACGCAGGCAGAACTTGCGCGCATCACTGCTGCCGTCGACTCTGAGGGAGCGCAGGTCTCGTGCACAGCCGCCCCAGCCCCGGGCCCGGTCCACACCACCACCACCTACGCCGGCGGCAATGCTGGTGGGGGTGTGGACGAGTGGGCGCGGCCGGTGTATTGTCGCGATTCGCGCCGCGAGGGCTACAACGTCTCCATCACCACTGCAAATGCCGTGGTACTGAGCGGCACCGTGGACTTTGAGTGCACCAAGCATGCGAATGTCTCGCTGACATGCAGCGATGGCACGACGGAGGCAGTCACGTTCATTGTGGTGCCAATTGCAGACGTTGCAGAGCCCCCACAGGCGGCCGTGTTCACGCCATCCCAAGCGCTGCTGCCCTCACTCGCTGCCATCTCGCCCGCCCCCGTGTTCACAGCCACCACCTCAGTGGCAAACAGCGGCAATGCAACGACGACACCGCATGCTGTCGCTGGTGTTGGTGATCCCATGCACGTGGCCTTCATTGAGCAGCAGGCAGCGGCAGCTGGCGAGGGCGCTGGTGTGACGCTTGGTGTGGTGGGCTGTGTTGCCGGCACAAGCAATGGATGCACACTGACGCTGGCGCGCGCGACAGTTGCTGCTCCTCTGGCTGCTTCTCCGTCGCTGTCCTCGTCGTCACCACTTGTGGTTCCGTCCACGCGTCCAGCTGTGGATGTGGCAGTGAGCGGCGAGGCAGCGGTTGTTTCGCTCGATGCAGCAACAGGCACCATCGCCATCACCGACCAGCGCCTTAACTACGAAGCGGGCGCAGTGTGGACCCTCACCCTCACCGCCAACGACAACGGTGTCGGGGGTGATGGCGTGAGCGTGGTGAGCAGCGCTGAGTTTACTGCGGTCATTGTTGTGCGCGATGCACCAGAGGCGCCAACGGCAGTGTCGACGCTGTGTGGCTGCCGCGACACGCCGTGTCAGAACGGCGGTCGCTGTGTGGAGCCGAGCGAGGACCTCACGGGTCTCACATTCACCTGCATGTGCCCTCCTGGGTTTGCGGGTGTGCAGTGCGAGGCAGCAATCGCTGACAACGCTGGGGATGGCACAGCGCAGGCGAACGACGGCGGCTCGTTGTATTGCTTGCGTGTTGGAGCCGGGGTGCAAACGGGCACGACGCTGGCTCGCCTTGTTGTCGCTGACGAAGACATTGGTGACACGTTCTCGGTGGAGGTTGGTGGACCCCTGTCCTCAGGCTTAAGTGTCACTGCACAACTTGATGTCGTGGTCACTGCTCCGCTCGACGCCCTCATTGCGACTGCCCTTCCACAGCAGCAGCACACGCTACCTGCTTCCCTGCCGGTGTGGCTGCTGGCCACGGATGCTGCGGGCTTGCGTGCAAACATCAGCGCCACCATCGCCGTCACCCCGTGTGCCGGTGTGCTGGGTGCCTGTGGGCCGGATGACACCTGCCGTGTTGATGTCGCCAGTGGTGACGCCACGTGCGAGTGCGGGCCTGGGTTTGTGTTTTCCCAGGCGGAGAGCCGGTGCGTGGAGCGGGTGTGCTTGCATGCACGCGAGGGCGAGGTTTGCACGGCGCTGACGGACACGTGTGCTTCGGGCCAGTGTGAGAACGGGGCGATCTGTGTGGACGGCGTGGACAGCATGGGCCGCAACACGTTCCAGTGCCTGTGCCCGGCTGGGTTTGGCGGCTTTCGCTGCGACGAGCTGCAGACGTCGTGTTCGCAGCAGCCGTGTTTGAACGGGGGAACCTGCAACGACAACACGGCCGACAGCGGGTACACGTGTGTGTGCACGGCTTCGTACACGGGTGCGCGCTGCCAGTATCCAGCCAACGCGTGCGACAACAACAGGTGCAGCGGACTCACGGTCTGTGTTCCCCGCCCCGCAGTCACAGACACTGAAGGCACGGCGAGCCAAAGCGCACAGCCGTACACATGTGCTTCGCAGCAGAGCCTTGTGGAGTTGCAGCTCTCAGCAGCATCCGCATGCAACAGTGGCGACGATGGTGATGGCAGCGCAGCCGATGCGTCTGCGACGTGCGGGCAAGACCAGACATCGGCCGTTGAGCTGACGCTCGGGGATGCCACGCCAGATGGGGTGACCGTGTATGTGGTGGGAAGTGCACGCGTGGATGACCTGCACATCATCACGCTCGCTGTGATTGATCCCGTCACGGGCGCAACGCTGGATGCCAGCGTGGTCACACACTTGCTGCTGTCCTACTGCTCCAACGCCACAACCACCACCGGTGATGGTACTGGCACAGGCGCCGCCAATGCCACTTCCATGACGACGACGACGACAGCTGTGCCATCGACAACAGCAGCAGCACCAGCACAAACGCAGGCGCCAACATCGGCAGCACAGGCTTCAGCATCGGCGGGCGCCACAAACCCGCTGTGTGATCCCGGCAGTGTTGTCATCATTGATTCGGGCACGGGTTCACTGACGCCGTCAACGACAGGGCAGCTGCCGTTGAGCACATCCACGGTACCAGTGGTGTCGACGACAACGGCCAGCCCCACCACCGCCAACCCGAACGCGGGCGCGAGTGCTGCTTCGGTGTCGCCTGGCGTTATTGTTGGGTACATCTTTGGTGCCCTCCTCCTCATCGTCTTTGCTCTTCTGACCATCTCCATTCTTCGCCGCAGGGTTGGTTCAGTGTGCGTGTGTCTGTGTCTGTGTTTCTGTGTATGTGTGTCTGTGTGTCTGTGTTTCTGTGTATGTGTGTCTGTGTGTCTGTGTGTGTGTGTCTGTGTGTGTCTGTGTATCTGTGTATGTTTATGTGTGTCTGTCTGTCTGTGTCTGTGTGTCTGTGTGTGTGTGTCTGTGTCTGTGTCTGTGTGTGTGCTCGTGTGTATTTGTGTTTATGTATGCGTGTGTTTGCATTCATAACTCACGCTACCGTGTTGCTTTGTTTGATTCACTCGCCGTCGCGTTTTTCCGCGATTGCACTCCCTTCACACCCTCTCTCCCCCTCCCCCCCCCTGGCGTGTTCTATAGGCCAAGAACGAGTCTGTGGTGATCAACTTTGACGATGGGAAGAAACACCGCCACCAGCAGGAGCAAGGCAGGACCCTGGAGGCGGCGAACCCGGCGTTTCTGCGCACACCAAACCCCTGGCTGGAGCACGAAGAGCACGTGACAGACACGCGCAGCGACCACCACGATCTCACCGACGGCAATGACCGTGCGGAGAAGACGAGCGCACGGCGCAGCGTGTATGCAGCTTCACGTAGCAGTGAACAGCCTCGCGATGATGCCGCCGGCGTTGGGGAGCAGCACGAACAAAGGGAAGATGATCCCCGCTCGTCCGTGTTTGAGGCGCTGCTCAGCCACCCTGGCCTCGTGTACTCTGATGCAAATGGCACCGCTGGCGGTGAGGACGGTGAAGCTGACCCGCTGCACGGTGTGCGACGGAGACGGTCGAGTGCCGCTGCGCATGCGCCCAAGAGGCGGTCTCGGTTCATCGGTGACAGTGACGATGACAACTCCGACGCCAGCAGTGACGATGATGATACTGATGCTGGCGATGGCGGCTCGCCTGTATTGCGAGAGGAGGATGAGGACGTTGGGTACATTGAAGTGGAGAGTGTTGGGCCCGATGGCACGAAGAGCGTGCGCCGCGTGCGCCGGCCTGCAGACGACGGTTCTGGCGGCTTGAACGACCCCGTCATTCTCAACCCGCTCTTCGCGAGTGCCGGGCTGCTCAATGACAGTGACGACAAGCACGACGACGCTGGCGCCGGTTAGTGTTTGGTTGAGGGGAAGGTGTAGAAGGGTCCTGGTGTGGACGTGGTCGGCATCATGGGCAGTGCGGACGAGTGCTTTTGTTTTGCCCATTTCATTCCTTTTGCTACTCTTATGTGATGTGACAATGACATTTTATGTATATTAATTTCGCATTGAACTTGAACGAACCAATCGGACTGAAGCTACATATTCGTGTGTGTGTGTGGTGGGGTGGGGGGTGAGCGTGTGTGTGTGTGTGTGTGTGCGTGCGTGTGTGTGTGTGTGTGTGTGTGTGTGTGTGTGTGTGTGTGTGTGTGTGTGTGTGTGAGTGCGTGTGGGTGTTTATGTGTGTGTGTGTGTGTGTGTGTGTGTGTGTGTGGATGTGTGTGTGCACGTGTGACACAAAGACACACAAAACATTCGAATAAGTCGCGGCAGACCCTCCGCCAGATTCAAAAATTTTTTGTTGGGAGACGCTGGTTGAGCGACGAGCGAAATTCCCCAACTACCAGCCAGCCAGCCAACCAACCATCACACATCTCGCACCCTCCACAACCGTTGCGCCTTTCAAGAGCAGCGCAAAGCCTCAGGCAGCCATCGAGGACTCCCTCACTTACAAGCACAACCACACACACACAAGCACACACACACGCGCATACACAGACACATACGGGCACACGCACGCAGAACGCAGCAGCTTGACTTCCCATTTTGAGTGTGCCAAGCAATATATCGACCATCCAACACAGACCAACATCCTGGACCAGCGCTTGCAAGCGAGGCAGCGATGCAGAAGAAAGCGGGGCTCAAGGGCTTGAGCTCTCGCCATGTGGGTGCAATACCCCAAACCAGCCCGCGGCTGGTTCGACGCGGCATGGGTGGCAGGCAGTTACAAGTGCGTGCGCGGTCACCAGACCCGGGCGCCGGTATCAGCTACGAGGACCGGCACCACTACTCCATGTCCCCAAACATTGTGCGACCCGCCCGATCTGCTCGATCCGCCAGATCCGGCGCCCACACACCTGTCATGTCTCCCACGCCAAGGGCCCCATCACCAGTTCCTTCGTCCACCCCGCCGCCTCCACAGCACTCAGCGGCCGTGGCACAAGCAGAATCAGCTTTGTCGGGGCAGCGCGAGCAGGGCAGCGGCCACAACGTGTTTTCCTATCGTCCAACGCCATCGCCTCCCCTTGTAAAGACCCCAACGACGGGCACGCAGCCACTGGCTCCTGCCCCTGCTCATTCCTCTTCTTCTTCTTCTTCTTCTTCAGCGCCGGCCTCCCGCAAGGCCAGTGGCAGCAGCACAACCAAGAGTAAAGCAAAGGAGTCCAGCAAGAGCAGTGGCAGTGCAACCACAAGCCGCAGCACCAGCAAGTCCTCAAGCAAGAAGAACGCCAGCAGCACTGGAAAGCCCCTGTCTCGCTCGAGCTCCTGCAGCGCAAAGAGCACTGGCACCACAGGCGGCGGTAGCAGCAGCAGCAGCAGCAGCAGCGTAGGCAAGCGAGGAGGGAGCGGGCACCGTCGCACCACTTCCAACAAGAAGTCTGCCAAGGATGCTGTTGGCACTGCTGGACGCATCCTGGGGACAATCGAGAGCTTGTCTCCCGTTAACGATGCAGAGGCGCTTCGTCTCCAGTGCTCCAGACTCGGTCGCATTGTGGCGAGAGAAGGTGTGTACTTGTATGCGTGCGTGCGTGCGTGCGTGCGTGTGTGCATGTGTGTGCATGTGTGTGAATGCGTGCGTATGTGCGTGCGCTCATGCGTGCATGTTTGTGCATGTGCGTGCATATGTGCGTGCGTTCATGCGTGTGTATGCATGTATAGCTGCATCGGCTTTGCTGAGCGGCGTTTTGCCGTCTTTTCCTTGCCTGCTTGTCCTTCTTCACTGACTTCATGTGCCGTGCTCTACAACTTGTTCCTCTGCAGAGCGCGTGCGAGAGGCCGTTGGCCACAAGAAGGCGTATCTGACCATCATCGTGTCGCTGCTGAAGATGATGACTGACGACGCGGCACTCGAGGACATGGCACGTGTCACTGCCCTCCTCGCAGCCCATTCGTCGCGCGCGTGTGCCCGCCTTGTCGACTGCGGTGCCACGGATGCGCTGTGCCGCGTCATGACTAAGAGTGCCGTACGCAGTGACGCTGGCCTGGTGCTGGTGATGGACTGCCTCAGCGACATATCCGCACACGACAAGCGGCTGCCAATCCTTTGTCGCGTTTCTGGCGCGCTCAAGGTCGTCCTCCACTTTGCAAAGCAGAAGAAGAACGAGGCCAAGATGATCACGCCCGCGCTGCGCTTGCTCAGCCATGTGTCCACCAACAAGGCGTCCGCTTTGTCCATGCACAAGAACGGCACCACGCTGCTTCTCATGAGCATCATGAAGACAAACGCTTCTTTGACACACACAGACATGCTGCGCCTGTGCTGCATCACCCTCGCCCACCTCATTTCCGCCGTGCCGGCCAGTTGCATATCCTTCTGCAAGCGCAAGGGCACCCGTCTTGTTCTCGGCATGTTCTCCGAATGGAACGCCACAGACAAGCGGTGTGTGTGTGTGTGTGTGTGTGTGTGTGTGTGTGTGTGTGTGTGTGTGTGTGTGTGTGTGTGTGTGTGTGTGCATTCGCTGCATGTAAATGTCGTCGAGCATGTCTGATTGAACGTCAATCTCACCCACTTGTTTCCGCTACGCGTGTGTCCCCGTCCTGCCATTGCAGCAACAAGCACGTTGACCTGCGTCGGTCCTTCGTTGCTATTCTCCGTGCAGCTTGCTCACACAGTAAGCCCCTCACCGCGCATGGTCTACACTATTCCCCTGTGGTACTTGCAAGCAAACAAGCGAACGAGCGATGCATACCATGCCATTGCTTGCTTCGACCCTAACCTTGTGTGTGCGAATGTGCCCCTTCTATTGCTTGTCCACTCTCCATCAGAAACGGGCCGGAAGCAGCTCGCGGAGTGTGGCGGCATTGACTTGCTCTACCACGCCATGAATGCACTCGCCGGTACGCGCCCACGTGTAGGCGTGTGTGTCGGTTATTGTGGGCTGCATCTTCCTTCCTTTTATGTCATGTGTGTATGTGTGTGTGTGTGTGTCTGATGATCCCCTGCTTGCTACCACTTGTTCTGTCGCTGCAATGCTTCATCTTCTCACCGTCCATTGCTCTCTGCTCTCATGATGTGGACAGGATCAGAGACAGAAACGCTTTCTTCAGACTGCTGCGACGTGCTTATCTCATGCATGGTACGAGCACCTGTGACCACCACTCGCACGCCTGTTGCGGAATTGCTTGCATGCATGCATGGAGTACCCATACGCACTTGTAGGCACACATTCACATTAGACGTATACTTCACACCACCGCCCCAATCTCACACTCGTACACTTACTCACTCACTCACACACTTACTCACTACCTGACGCACACTCACTTACTCACTCACACACTTACTCACTTCCTGACGCACACTCACTTACTCGCCTTTTACAAACGCTGCTCATCGTCACTGCGAACAGCCCAAGTTGCAGATCCCTTTGCCGCGAAACCCAATCACCTTCTCCCCACGTGCTGAACACACAGCAGAGATGCTGCGCCTGACCGCTGCTCCGACGGAGAGCGTGTCGCTCTCCCGCATTCAACTATCCGGTGAACACGGCGTGGCAAGTCCCAGCGCCGTGCACATGCGCAGTGGCGGCGGCACCCTCGGGCATGCAGCATCAGCATCGGCCATGCTGACCATGTCTGCATCGTCTTCTCCAATCACGGCACCACTGCCACTCTCGCCCACATCGAGTTCCGGTACGGGCGCTACTGCGGGCCAGCGCCGCCTTGTCGTGCACCTCCCGCGACTGCCAAGCCCGTCTCCAAGTGCACGCGCCTCACCTTCATCATCGTCCTCAACAACAGCAGCAGCAGCACCGAGGCAGAGCGGTGGTGCACGACAGCGTTCCCTGACGCCGACCAAACGCACGGGGCAGCGAACACGTACAAGTCTTGATGGAAGTGATGTTCAGACGCAAGCGCAGCAAGCGCAGCTGCACCAGCAGCCCCGAGGGCGGCGATTGATGACTCACAGCCTTCCCAACAGCCGATCATCCAGCCCTTACCCCGCACAGCAGCAACAAGGGCAACAGCAGCAGCAACAGCAGCAGCAGCAGCGTCGAAGGCTACAGCGACGAGCGCCACCCCAGGGGCGCGCGCTGGCGGAGGAGATGCGGCACATGACCGTCACCACTGATGATGGCGGCACTGACGGTGCAGATGAGGCCGGCCCCTTCCTGCCATGGTCCCCAAACACCATCGCCCTTGTTGCTGGCGAATATCCAAACTGTCCCCTTTTCGAATATGATACGCGTGTCACTGGGATGGTCGCACACAGCCCAGCGCACAACGCTGACAACGCTACACATGACCACAGCAACGACGATGCCAGCAGCATGCTTGAGGCTCCCGCTGGCAACCAAATGCGTGGTGAGGAAGGCACAGAGCCGCTGGCATCACGCTCAGGTGGCGGCGGTGGCGGTGGCGGCCGCTCCCCAAGTCCAGCCCGCGCCTCAGGCCGGCGCTCTCCGCGAACGCAACGACGGCGGACGAAGAAGCAGCCCAAGTCAGCACGGGCAAAGCGACGCAGCCCGGCTCTTGCTGCCAGCGGGAGTAAGCAGAGGCGCACACGGTCGCAGAAACTCACGCGAGGTGGTGGCGGCGGCGGTGTTTCGCGAACGCAGCATCTCAGGACCACGCCTGCCAGCAACACCACATCGCCAGCATCGTGTGTATCGTTGGCGTCAGAGAGCGCGGTGTCATCGCCCGGGCGCCCGCTGTCCCCCGACTCCCTTCGCCGTGTGCAATCCGTTCCATCCAAGCTGAGCGAGGAGGACAGAAGCTCAGCTTTTGCTGCCCGCCACCACAACCGCCACCACGATGGAGTCGCAGGTGTCGCGCATTCCCACTCTGCATGTGTGACGCGACCAGCATCAGCCGTGACCCCCATGGCGCGGATGGCAGGCAAAAGTGTATCTGTGCAGCACATCCCGCAGCGCACGCAGACCGCGCACCAACCGGCACAAACTGGCAGCAACGCCGACGGTGACGATGATGATGTAGATGCCGAGGAGGAGGATGTTGATGTTGGTGATGGTGGTGAAGGGGAAGCCTTCGGGGACAAAGCTGATTTGAGAGATGACGGCAGTCGTGGTCGCGAGGGTAGTGACGGCGGCGAAACAGAGGGCGACGTGGCGGCGGCGGCGCTTGATAGCGCCTCTGTCCATCGCGGTCGCAGGCGCATCGCCCCCGGCCGCTACCGGGTCAGCCCACGCGTGTCGCCAACGCTTCAGCGACGCCGACCACGGCCACCGGCAGTGCAGCAGGAGGAAGAGGAGGAAGAGGAGGAGGATGGTGACGGCGGCGGTGCTGCTGGGCTGATGATGGCCGTGCGTCCACAGCACACCGGCGATGGTAATGGTGATGGTGATGGTGCTGATGGCGACGATGAAGCAGCTTTGTTTGAGGACGATGCGTGGTCGTCACTACCCGCCAGCGGCCGTCATCCCATGCTTGATGGAGGGCACGACGACATGAACACCGATGATGGGCTGTCGGATGGGCTGAGCTGGTCTGGCAACGGCAGCAAGAAGGCATCTGTTGACAGCAACGTGCGCTCTGGTGCAGTGAGGGCTTCGTCTGAAGGCAGCGAGGAAGCCGTGCGCATGTGGCTGAGTGGTGTTCAGGAGCGGGCACGAAGAAGCGATGGCAGGGATGATGACGCACAGTGGCAAGGCAGACAATCACATGCAGATGATGCACATCAGGGTGATGGCCAGCAAAGAGCTGGCGACGATGATGGACCGGAAGGGGCAGAAGATCAAGCTGGCGTGCACTCCGAGTTTGATACCCGTGGACAGTTTAGCGAACGCATTCTCAGGGGCTACATAGACGACGACGACGAGGAAGACGACGAGCTGGCAGAGCTGCTCAGCAACGCGGACTCGGAGACCCGGCCCTTTGACTTGGAGGGGCCCAATGATGACGACAACGACGACGATGATGATGACGACGACGAAGACGACGATGGTGATGTGATGAATGGTGATGAGGATGGTGACAACGAGGGCGAAGTCGATGAGACCCGGAGCAACGTGAACATCGACATTGCTGATTATGACGAGGGTGATGACGAAGATGACGAAGGTGATAACGAGGATGATGATGATGACGACGACAACGACGACGACGATGATGCTGATGATGATGATGACGGTGGTGATGATGATGACGAAACAGATGAGAACAGCGACGCCGATGCTGAGTCACCCGTCCCGCCAGCAACAGCAAGGCCGGCGTCCTCAAGCGACACAAGACGGCAGCAGCATCCACTCCGCCGCGTGGAGAGCGCAGACAAAACCATGCGTCCCACAGCAGCAGCTGTCGATGACAGCGCTGTTCGCGGGAGTGATGATGGCGCTGATAATGGCGATGATGCTGGCGTGTCTGTTTCCAGCAAGTGGACGGCAGCCAGTGCGACTGCTGGTGGCGGTGTTCCCGCCTCACGAAGTTGGGTCTCTGGCGCTACATCACCACGGGGTTTTGGTGGACGGACAATCATGGAGTTTACGCTGGCCGAGCTGGAGCTTCTTGATGAAATGAGCATTGAAATTGTTGACCCGTCCTTCGGTGCGCGTGTGTGCGTGTGTGCGTGTGCGTGTGCGTGTGTGCGTGTGTGCGTGTGTGTGCGTGTGCGTGTGTGAGTGAGTGAGTGTGTGCGTGTGTGTGTGAGTGAGTGAGTGTGTGCGTGTGCGTGTGTGCGGATGATGAGCCAGTTTTTTGGTCTGTGTATTCGGGTTGTCTCGCTCCACCCTTGTTTCACTGTGGGGCTCACCAACAAGTGTTGCGTGCGTTGTCGTGGTATAGCGGACGCGTGGTTCAACGATGAGCCGCAACCCGTGCCAGCAACAAAGGTATTGGCTTGCTCTTTCTCGACTCCCACTTGTTGCTTGCTCTGTCTTGATCCTGTTGTAGTTGACTGCACTCGCTTCACACGTAGCTGAGGCATCTCTCCCACATGCATCATCTCGCTGTCTTTTCTTACCGCCGTCACAACCTGCCCACGCACGGTCTAGCCCCAACTGGCAAAGCCGTGTGCTGTGGACAACATACCCGGCATTGCACACCCGCGCTCAGACATGGAGGTTGACCCGTTTTACACTCCTCCCAAGCACCTTCGCAGGTCAGACAGGGTGCAAGTGGAGAGGGCGGTGGAGAGGTGGAGAGGAAGAGAGATGGAGCCCATTTATGTGTGTATGTGTGCATGCATGCGTGTGTGTGCGTGCGTGTGTGTGTGTGTGTGTGCATGCATGCGTGTGTGTGTGTGTGTGTGTGTGCATGCATGCGTGTGTGTGTGTGTGTGTGTGTGTGTGTGTGTGTGTGTGTGTGTGTGTGTGTGTGTGTGTGTGTGTTCGTGCGCGCGCGCGCGCGTGTGTGTGTGCGTACTTCCGCAACCGACACGGCCGGCAACTCCGCAAGAAGAAAGGCGGTCGCTACTTCACCTTTACGTTTTCGTTTGTGACCCCTCGCACGATCGAGAAGCACTCGCGCGTGTATTTTGCGTACCACTACCCCTTCTCCTACACGGCACTGCAACAGCACCTCGAAGCCCTTGAAACAGCGGCGAGGGGGCGCCGCTTCCTGCGCCGTCAGCTGCTGTGCCGTACGCTGTGCGAGAACCGTTGCGACCTGCTCACCATCACCTCCTTTGACGCCAAGGATTTGCTGTCGTGTCCGCTCGAACGTCGCCCTTATGTCGTGCTCACGGGCCGCGTCCACCCTGGCGAAACAAACGCAAGCTACATGATGAAAGGTCCGTGCACAGGTTCTCTGAGTTGATGTTACGTTGCTGCGTGCTTGCTTGTTCGTTTGATTGTGCCTTTGTGCCTTTGTGCGGTTGCGTTCATGTCTGTTTGTGTTTGCACGTGTGCTTGGGCTCAGTGTGTGGCAACTGGCCTTCTCTACACACTATTCGTTGCCGATCACGCTCTCAACGCACCCAATCACACACATGCACAACACTGGTGTGGTGTAGGTTTGCTGGACTTTCTCTGCAGCGATCATCCAAATGCTCAGAACCTCCGGCGACGATTCGTGTTCAAGGTGTGTCGTCGTTCGCACGAACGTCTCACAACAGCTTCGCGCTGTCGCACTCACACACACACACACACACACACACACACACACACACACACACACACACACACACACACACACACACACACACACACACACACACACACACACACACACACACACACACACACACACGCCCAAGCTCCCACAAACAAGCACGTGTTCGACAACAGCTGAGAAGACACACTTACGAGCACTACGCTCACGCCCTTTCCATTGCCTGTGACTGCAGATTGTTCCCATGCTAAACCCTGATGGTGTTGCACACGGCTCCCATCGCTGCTCCCTCTCTGGCTGCGATCTCAACCGCCGCTGGTATGACTCGCCCTGGTTTTCGTTTTCACGTAATAACACACATGTACCTGCTGTCTCCCTGTCGAACACGTGCTTGCACCTTGCGCTCGTCTGAGTGGCAAGACTAATGTTCGTACATGTCCACTTGTATGGCAAAGTCGCACACATGATTTTCTTGTGTCTTGCTTACTTTTGGCACGACGTGCACGTGCATGAATCAGGGCACACCCCGAGCCAACGCAACACCCGACCGTCTACTGCACAAAGCGCCTCATCCAGTATCTGCTCCACCACGGTCGCGATGTCATGGTGAGCTGTCACAATGTGCCCCTTCCATGTCGCGCGCACGTGTATGTTTGTATGTATGTATGTATGTATGTATGTATGTATGTATGTATGTATGTATGTATGTATGTATGTGTGTGTGTATGTATGTGTGTGTGTATGTATGTATGTATGTATGTATGTATGTATGTATGTATGTATGTATGTATGTATGTATGTATGTATGTATGTATGTGTGTATGTGTGTATGTATGTATGTATGTATGTATGTATGTATGTATGTATGTATGAATGTATGTATGAATGAATGTACGTGTGAGTTCGAGTCAGCGTGCGTAAGCCGTGTTGAAGGCACGTTTGCGACACTTCTCGAGTCATGCCATGAACCAACGGAACAAACCTGCGGATGAATTGCCTCACGTACAATGCTTTGCCATGTCTCATGGCCTCTGCGCTGTCTGTGTGCGCACGTGTGTTGTTGATGTTGTGTGTGCTCGTGTAATATTCAATGCTTCAGCTCTACTGTGACTTCCACGGGCATTCGCGTCGCAAGAATGTGTTTCTGTACGGCTGCCGGGTGGACGACGCTGTTGGTGCAGAGCAGGTATGATTCCCGCGCTCACGGCAGGAATATGTGAATCGTGGTGTTGCTCGCAACGCGTTCCGCCCCGCCCCCCGAATGTTCGCACATGTGCCAATCTCACGCTCTGGCCTGCCCTCGCTATTCAATTGCGCCTGTGTGCCTTCTGGGACCAGATTCTGCCTGATTTGTTGGCGTCAAGCGCGCCGTTATTTTCTTTGAAAGGGACGCGCTTCAAAGTGGAGAAGGTGTGAATACATCATGGGTTGTTGTGATGCTTGGTTGTTGGCTCTTGTTGTGGGTGATCTTGGCGTGTGCTCCTGAGACTCTTGGCCCTGGGCCCTATTCTTGTTGTTGCGCATGGGAAACGCACGCGAACATGGCGCCACACGTTTTCATGCTTGCTTACTCGCCGACCGGCTTGCTGGGCTCAACCTCTTTCGCTTTCTCATTGTCGCCCTTTCATGCGTGGGGTGTGCCTGTGCTGGTGCAGTCCAAGTTATCGACCTCCCGCGTTTGCGTGTGGAACATGGGCATCACGTGCAGTTACACAATGGAGAGCACGTACAATGGGCCGGATCAAGGGCCATACAAGGGCCATCAGGTCCAGCCGCAACACTTGGAGGAGATGGGCCGTGTCTTTGCGCAAGTCTTGCCTGAATTTGCCGCCCGCTTACGCCGCGCAAACCGATGACCAGTGCGCATGTATCTCTGTGTGTGTGTATGTCTGTGTCTGTGTCTGTCTGCCTGTCTGTCTGTCCGCCTGTCTCTCTGACTGTCCGTCTGTCTGTCTGCAAGTGTGTGTGTGTGTGCAAGTGTGTGCAAGTGTGTGTCTGCGTCTACCTATGTCTGTTTGTGTACGTCTATTTTCGTATCAGCCCCATCGCGAAAAGGCAGGGCTGTGACATGTCCTTTGTCTGCTTGTCTTCTTGACCCTGGAACGAAGTGAAGGATTTTGTTCTTTGTTCTATGTCACCTTATTGCTCACTGATGCGATTGTCATAACTGTCATGGTGTGTTGTGCTTTGCTTCCATGCTTCGTGCGCGTTGTTTTGCGCACGTTGGTGTAACCGATGTGAGTCTCGTGTCTGCAACGCTGGCGTGCCACTCATCTCACTTTGTCCATTATCGCCTCGTCTTAGAATCGCTTTCCCCACTACTTGTATCTGCCAATTTCGTTCTGCCATTGACTTCTATCTGGCATCCTGACCGTGTGTCTCATATCATTGTCGTAGGTTGATTGGGATTTGTATCATCATCTGAACACAGCAGTCACAACGTGGCTACCGTTGGGCTCTTTCTGCATGCGCGTGTGCGAAACGCGACCAAGTCTAGGCATCACATGACTACCATAACCACGAAACAAGCGAGGGCGTAAACAATACATGCCAAAGGGAAAAGGGCCGCAAATGCGTCGAATAGACACTTGCCTCTCTGACAGAGACTGACAGATCGATCAGCTCCACGGACAATTGTGGCGGAGGTGGGGCACACATTAGACGAGAGGAGGAGTGTTCTTTGAAGGCGGTAGTCAACGGATCGAAGGGAGCATGCAACCAGCACATGCTGTTCGGCACAAGTACATCTCATTGAACGAAACAAACAGAGGGAGGTCCTTGTGGATGAGCGAGTTGTACACGCGTCGAATCGACAGGAGGACAAAGGGGGCGGGGGAGGTGAACCAACAGGGGAGTGAAGACAGGTAAGAATAGAGCCACACCACAGCAAGCACATCACTCACAATACACATCAGATCGAGGCAACATGTGGCGGTGGTAGTGAGGAACCGGGTGCCACATGTGCGGCGCGCACGACGAAGTGAAAGCCAGGTGTGCTGCTGCCGCTGCCGCTGCTGCTGTACGGGATGTGGCCATGTCTTGTGGCGAAGAGGTGGATGAGGAGGCAGCTGAAGAAAGCGATGACGAAGACGAGGATGGTGTTGGGGAAGTCATCATTTGACGAGGCGGCGGACACTGTTGCCAATGCATTTGCTGCATGTGTTGCTGGTCACTGCTGTACAACCGTTCTTCGTCAGGGTGAGGGGAGTCGCTGCCAGCGTGTCTGCTGAGCATGTGCTGCACATCCTCCTCCACAAGCGCAACCGGCTCCGCGTCTGATGCCGAGCTGTGCGGGCGAATGTCGTTGCCATCGAGTAGAGGCCGCACCACATGTTGTTGTTGTTGTTGTTGTTGTTGTTGTTGTTGTTGTTGTTGCATGGGTGGCATGACTGGCGATACTGGGCGGCCAAAGAGCTGCTGTGACGAGGACCTGGCCAGCTTGGCAGTAGGACGCAGCATGCGTCCGCCACTGCTGCGTCGCCGCACTGCCTTGGGCGCGGCTGCCCGCACGCGCGGGACATGTGCACTGGGGGTGGCGACGAGCACCTCTGGCTCCGATGCGGCGTCGGATGTGTCCGATGGTGAGGGCGACGCTGACGCCGGGCGGCTTGTGGAGTTTGCCCACTCCTTGTGTGTCTTGCCATTGGGGAGGCAGTAAACGCGAAGGTCCCGCAGGCCGAGCAGAAAGAAGGCACCTGGAGGAGAGCAAGTATGGCACGAAAACAAGTCAGTGATTGAGCCACGAGCATGCTGATATGGCACAGCATCATCCTGCCTCGCATCTTGGAGAGCACGTGCACACTCCGCACAACTCATGAGCACAAGGGCATGAGTACACGTGTATGCGTGGGCAGATCAACTCACTGTCGATTTCGCTCTGGTCGTGGCCTGAGTACATTGTTCCAGGGTTGAACATTGTCAATGTCCCGTATTTATCTGCAGATCTGTGGGGACGGGCGTTGCGAGGCGGTGGGGTATGAGCAACAACCACAGATACAGACACAAGCACAGGCAAGCACAAGTACTAACACATCGCACAAGCACAAAAGCGCACACACACACACATACACAAGCACAAGCACAAAAGCACACACACACACCCATACACAAGCACAAGCACACGCACGCACACCCCATACACAAGCACTCAAGCACACGCACACGCACACACCTTTCTCTGTAGTAATAGACGACCTTGAGCGTGGACTTTGGGTCCTTGAGCGTTTTCTTGCGCAGGCCATCCTTCACTTCACTGAGGCGTTTTGACCGCGTGGCCTGGCGCGTGAGCTCACGGTAGATCATGACATTTCCGCCATGCGGGTGAATGGAATCGGACCTGGCGTGTCGGTTGGGGAGGGGGAAGAGGAGAAGCAAGGGATGAGTTTGCGTGCATGCATGCACGGTATGCAAGGGCGCAAGGGCACACAAGGCGCAAGAGATGGCACACGCACACACGCACACACGCACACGCACACACGCACACACGCACACACGAGCACACGCACGCACACGCGCATACAAGCACACAAAGGCGCATCAACGCACCATGTGATGCCGTCTGTCCAGCGCTTGATGACCTTGGTGTCAAAGACAAAGCCCATGCCTTCAATGAGCCCATGTGTGCGCACCCAATCTGAGGAGCGCTGGCGAATCACGTGGCATTTGCCGGTGCGTGCAGCCTCGAAGACGCGCTCGTAGTCCTTGGTGGACGTCATGCTGCCCATGAAGGAAGGGGCGAAGATGTGCTTGGCTGGTGTGCTGCTGCTGGAGTGGACGCTGCTCCTGCGAGCTTGGCGTGGGCGTGGACGAAGGGATGTCGACATGCTGCCCTCGAGAGCGCGTTGCTTGTCGCTGTGCTACACTCGGGAAGGGCAAGGACTTCAGGCTCCGAAGGTCGTTGATGTGAGTGTGTGTGTGTCTGTGTGTCTGTATGTGTGCGTGTGTGTGTGTGTCTGTATGTGTGTGTGTGTGTGTGTGGCTTAGGGGAGAATGAGAAGAGACGAGGCTATAGCGGTCTGTAGAAGGTGTCCACAACACAGGTGTCGAGGTGCTGTTGAGGTTGTCGTCGGTTGTTTGTTTGTTGACAAGACTGCGCCAGTGACGTTGCCTTGGAGGGTCTCACCTCACTGATTGGACAGCTGTGCAAGTGTGCAAGGGAGACGCGTGTTTGCAACGATTGTTGGTGTGCTGTGTGCGTGCTTGCAACGACGAGTGGCTGCAGCCGTTGTTGTTGTTGTGGTAGCTGTGTGCTATGTCCCTTGGTCAGATGTTCTGATCTGCTGCTGGCTGGCGTAAATGACAATGGACCACCTTCTCCGCGGTGTCATTGTCGGTCGTTCTGGCTAGCTGTTCATGGCGCGGGTGACCTTGGCGCTTTGGCCCTTTGCCTTGCATGCATGCATGCGTGCCCGCTTATGCGTTGGTGGCAGTGTTGTCCCTTTGTTGGTTCGGAACAGAAGAACAACAGCATGATGACGAACACTGAAGGTCTTCTTGCTTGCTTCTTTGCTTGCCTGTCACGGGTGCAAGGCGTCCTCATGTGTGTGTGCGTGTGCGGTGTGCGTGTGCGTGTGCGTGTGTGTGTGTATGTGTGCGTGTGCGTGTGTGTGGTGTGAAGAAGGACAGAACACCTTGAGCACCAAACAAAGGAGATCCGAACCTTGTGAACTTTCCTTGACAGTTTTGAACAATTCAAGGCCGACTGCAGCATTTGCCGTCACAACCCAGAAAGGCCAGAATGGGTGAGGAGTTGTCATGTGAGTCAGTCAGCAAAGAGCAGGGCGCTTCCAACGACGCCTCGTATGCCGGCTTGAAGTGTGAGTTGTCGCGGTTGTTGCTGTTGGTTGCCAGTCGCCTCCTGATGACTTGTTCAAGTGTTGATGATGTGCTGAAACCCCTCATCGACTCGCTCGACTCGCATGTCAACCGCCACAAGCGAGCACTGCTGTACGATTAGTACGATTTTGATTTGCGCGGGAAGTGCGTCCACCTTTTCCTTCACTGTGCTCTAGCGTTTTATTTGATGCGCAACTAATGAAAAAAAAAGGCGGCAGCCGTTTTTTCCGTCGCGTCATTGTCATCATCATCATCCTCATCATCAACCGTCATCAACCGACACCACCACCAGCCAGCAAGAAGCAGCACTGCACTCATCGACTGCGTGTGTGTGTGTGTGTGTGTGTGTGTGTGTGTGCACAAGCGACTGAAGGAACACTGCAACCAAACACAGCGTGTGTGCTTCGTTTATTTGCGCGCGCGTGTGCGAGTGTGTGTTTGAGTGAGTGAGTCGTTTTTGGTGGCAGCGGCACACGGCACACAGTGCGGTGTGACACAGACGTTACATTTTGCCGCGCAAACTGCACAGCTCGCGACACGCTCGAAGGCCTGTCCCTTTGTCGAATCGACAAGGCTGCTGGTGTGGATAGACAATAGTTAGCCATGGCGACAATATCGCCAGACGCGTCACTCATTGTATCGTCGCCGAAAGGGAGACCAACACCGAACCTCTTGAACGCCTCATTTGTGAAGAAAAGGTGGTTGTTTGGCGCTCGTATGTGTGTGTGTGTGTGTGTGTGTGTGTGTGTGTGTGTGTGTGTGTGTGTGTGTGTACATGCGTGATCTCTCTCTCTGTCTCTCTCTGTTTCTTTGCCTCTGCGTGCGTGTCTGTCCACCTGTCTCTTCCTCTCCCCTCTCTCCCACAGAGTCTCTGTCTCTTTGCCTGCCTCTCCGTCTTTCGGTCCCCCTGCCTCGTGTGTGCCTTTGCGTGGATACTGACAAATGTTCGCGTGTGCTTGTGTGTGTGTGTGTGCTTGCGCGCCTGTGTCATCGCGTTGCTGGTTCTGGTCGAGAGCAGCGGTGTACAGCCGGCAGGATCGCCACGTAAGCCCAAACCTGCAGTGCTTGCACGAACTTGCACGAACTTGCACAAACTTGTTTCGACTACACTCCCACCCATCGAGCTGCTCACAGCCACTCATGCGCAGAC
>NW_004754927.1:803193-804950 GCF_000188695.1 Salpingoeca rosetta | reverse complement strand
ACACACACACACACACACAGAGCATCGCTCATTCACTCACAAACGACGCCAGGCGGTGGTGAAGTTGCGCATGCCGTGTGCGTTCTCGTATGCCTGTTCCGCAGCAGCGCGGGCAGCCGCCTCCCCATCCCCGAGGGCTGCCAGGTACGCCTGCTTTGCCGCCGCAATGGCCTCGTCCTCCGTGTACAGCACAGAGAGGATGGCTGTGCCTTGAACCTCAACCTCAAACTCGCCCAGCGCCTCCACCTGGGCACGTGCGGCCACGGAGCGCGCGGACACATTGGCAACTGTCCGGTCTTCAGCGAGAACGGAATTTTCTTCCAGCACAACTTCGACGTATCCGCGCACAGCCGCCACGCGCTCCCGCAAGGTGGACTCGAGCGCCGATTCCAGTTCGTGGGATGGCGAGGCAAGCGCATACTCCACGTAGCTCGCATTCATCCACACGCGGAAGGTGTGCAGCTCAGAGCGCGCGCGGCACACTGTAGACAAGCACGGGGGAAGGGAGTAGGTGAGACAACGCAAGGCAATCCATCAGTGGCAGTGGCAGTGGCAGACAAGGGATCGCAAGCAGGAGAGGCGATAGATATGGGTGTGAGCACCGCCATGTGTGCAATCAGAAGAGTTCCAGCAGCGATCAGCGCAACTCAACAAGACACAGGACACAACGCAAATCACATTCCACAGCCATTCGCACGCGCGCTCATCACCTCTGTCTGTTGTCGCCGTTGGCGCTGCATCCTCGTATTGCGTCTCCGTGCACGTCCTCAGATCAGCGCACCTGTGGTTGGGGGTGGGGGAAGAGGAATGTGCACGGCACATAATGAGTGAGGAGTGAGCGAGTGAGCGAGCAAGTTCCGTTCGCATTCACGCACACACACACACACACACACACACACACACACACACACACACACACACACACACACACACACACCCATTGTCGTGTCGTATCTGTACACACACACACACACACACACACACACACACACACACACATACACACACATACACACAGAATCCGCCATTGTCATCTGCGTCCTTCTGTTGCTGTGTGTCGTCGATTCATTTAATGCAAGAACCCCCACTCTTCGCTCCCTCTCTGTCTCCTCAGCCGTCTGCTGCAATTACAGCGCTCATGACTACCATCTCTCTCATGTGTCAGCTCCCATCACACGCACACGCTGCCTGCAGTTGCCACCATCACGTTCGTACAGAATACCGTCATCCACCACAGAGCACACACACACACACACACACACACACACATACCATGGATACAAGTGCTACATGATCACCCTTCTTCCCTCCCCCCCCCCTTTCGCTATTCGGTGTCCACACCGCCCGTATGCACGGCGCCCGTCACAGAGATTCTTCGCCCTCCAGCTCGTCAAAGCGCTCGTCAAACCTGCGTGCGTGCGTGCGTGTGTGTGTGTGTGTGTGTGTGTGTGTGTGTGTGTGTGTGTGTGCGCGTGTGTAGTGACAGCGGGTGCTGTCATCATCATCAGCGGGAGCGGCACGAGCATCCGCCTTTCTCACTAGCGAGCACATACACAAATGCAGTCACCACCGACCACTTACATAGAGAGAGAGTACGCGCGCACGGGCTCCTTGCAAGCAAACACGCTCTGTCAGTGATGGCAGCATGTAGAGAGTGGGTTATATACACACGCGCGACGTCCATTGGCAGACATGCTTACACACACGTGTGTGCGCGCACGAGCCAGGCAGAGCCCACCTAACACACACACACACAC
>NW_004754927.1:742096-749102 GCF_000188695.1 Salpingoeca rosetta | reverse complement strand
TTCCTCCTCCTCCTCCTCCTCCTCCTCCTCCTCCTCCTCCTCCTCCTCCTCCTCCTCCTCCTCCTCCTCCTCCTCCTTCTCCTCCTCCTCCTCCTCGTCATCTTTCTTCGTTCTTCCTCTTGGTTTATGGCTCGGCACCGCGTGCGAGCCACCAACGCCGCAGCCAACCACCCAGCCAACCAAGCAACCGATACACATCCAATCAACCAAGCCACCGATCAACATCCAATCGACCTCGGATACCAACCAGTGGGCTCGATGGCAGCAAAGGCTGGCCCTTTGGCGTCGTGGGGTGCACGCATGTGTTTCTTCAGGTCGATGGCCGTGTTTCTTCTTGTTCTTTCCCACTCCTTCATCGTGCATCTCGTTGATGACTGACGGCGGTGCTGTCTACACATGATTCTTTGCGTTTTGACCTCTGCGTATTGTGAATGCACAAATGCAGCCGCAACTTCACCTTGAGTTTTTCAGCCGAACAAGCTGATTCCCCATGTTGCTTTTGCGTTCACCCCCTTGTATTCGTTGTCCGCCCGCGCGCTGCGTGCGTGTGTGTGTGTGTGTGTGTGTGTGTGTGTGTGTGTGTGTGTGTGTGTGTGTGTGTGTGTGTGTGTGTGTGTGTATGTGTGTGTGTGTGTGTGTGTTTTGGGGATATCGTTAGGAATCACTTGTTGCAGAGATACTTTGCTTAGTCTTGTGACATACGCTTCTGGTTTGTGTGCGTGCATTTATTCGAACCTGTTCTTGTTTGGTAGCGGCTGTACAAGAGACGCTTGAGCCTGCTTGGTCGCATCACACAATATACACATGACTGCTAGAGTGTGGTGTGGTGTGTGTGTGTGAACTTGAGCTTGTCTAGCTTTGCAAATTGCACAGTCACATGACACAATTTGCAAAGTAAAACACAGCAGCGCGCCAGCCACAACAGCACGCATCCAAGATGGAGGAGCAGGCAGTGAAGTTCAACAAGCGCTTGCAAGAGCTGCTTGCACAGCCCAGCTTGGTGAGTGTGTGAGTGTGTGTGTGAGCGTGTGGACGTGTGTGTGAGCGATTGAATGATGCAGCTGCGTGAGCTTTGCAAACAATGTTGTCCACTGCGTAGTGTTTTGTGTGTGTGTGTGTGTGTGTGTGTGAGAGAGAGAGAGATTGTGCGGTCCTCACACTGCTTGCTTGTCAGGACGCGGCCAGCGCAACAGATGTCATTGACCAGATTGCCAAGCAGCAGTTCAACATGGCGGTGGTGAAGAAGGCCATGCTGGGCAAGTCCGTGTCTCAGGTGATGCGCAAAGGCCCTGCACCACTGAAACAGAAGATCAAGAGCCTCTTGGAGGCGTGGAAGAAGGCGCCTGCTGCCGGCCCTTCCACTTCTGCAGCCAGTCAGTTCTCCATAGTGGCCGTGTGCGTGTCTGTCTTTGTGTGTGTCTGTGTGTGTCTGTGTGTGTCTGTGTCTGTGTCTGTGTGTCTGTGTCATCTGCGTATCTGTGTGTGCGTGTCTCTGTGTGCGTGTCTCTCTCTCTGCGTATCTGTGTGTGTGTCTCTGAGTGTCTATGTGTGTGTGTTGGTGTGAAGTCCGTCTCAACCTCCTTGTCTCTATCTCTTCCTCTATCTCTCACCCGCCTCTTTGTTGTTGCCCGCCAGTCTGTTTGTCCGTGTGCCGGCTTGCTCTTCCCCCCCCCCCACCTCCGTTCGCGACTGTGCACGTGTGTAATGGCGTGAACTGGTACTGGATATCCCAACTCACACTAAGTGCTTTGCCTTTGTGCCCCCCACCTCTCTCTCTCTGTCCATCCTGCTTCATGTAAATCCCAACAGCAAGCACACAAGTACGACGCCGCTCTTCTGGCTCCACGTCAAGTGTTGATGGTCAGTCTACAGCCCACTGCCACTCACGCCAAAGCAGTACCGTGCAACGCACACCGTCTACTGCTGCATATTTTTGAGAACACCGGTGCCTGGTGGCAGCTGCACTCTTCTTGTCCGCCATTTCTCGCTCATTTCGCTTGCCTTGCACTGACTGTATGTGTCCCTCGACACACATGCGCTATGTTCCCACGTGGTTTGTGCATTCATGCGTGTGCTGGCAGTTGAGTTTTCCAAGACAGGTAGCCAGAAGCGTGACGGCATGCGCAGCGTGATTATCCGTCGCATTGTGTCGCTGAACCCGGGCCGGTCGCAGAAGTCTGTAGCCGATGTCGCCTGCAAGGTTGAGGAGGCCATCTTCAACAAGTTCCGCAACGACGGCGACCCGTACAAGAAGGAGTGCAGGTGGGTGTGTGTATTGTCTGTGTGTGCATGTAGTGTGTGTATTGTTTGTGTGCATGTGTGCGTATTGTGTATGTGAGTGTGTATGTACTGTGCATGTATTGTGTGTATATGCACGTGAGGCGAACCTTCCAACACCGTCGAGTTGACAGTTGAGTGTGGCTGCACTGCAGGAGCCGCGCCAACTATCTGAAGAACGAGATCCTGGACAAGTTGATTGCCGGCGAGCTGACGCCAGAGCAGTTTGCAACACAGGCAGAGCAGGTGCATCCTCTTGTTGTTGTTGTTGTTGTTGTTGTTGTTGTTGTTTAACAAGTTGTTGTTGTTGTTTAAGTTGTTGTTGTTGTTGTTGTTGTTGTTGTTGTTGTTGTTTAAGTTGTTGTTGTTGTTGTTGTTGTTGCTGTTGTTGTTGTTGTTGTTGTTGTTGTTGTTGTTGTTGTTGTTGTTGTTGTTGTTGTTGTTGTTGTTGTTGTTGTTGGGAAGCAGTCACTGCTGCGCACAATGATTCACGCCCAGATATTCCTGTCGTTGTGTGTACTTGTGTGTGCATGTGTGTGACCAGAAATTGGTGTCTGAAGAGGACCGTAGAGAAACAGAGCAGCACCTGGAACAAGCACTCAGGGACAAGAACCCGGGACAGAAGATGGTGTGTGTGCATGGCAACTGCTGCGTTTTGGACCGTGCTCGACATGTGTGAACCACTTCTTTTTCGTTTTCTACCAGTACTACCAGCTAACACACACACACACACACATGCAAACGTGTGCGCGTGCGTGTTGTACAGGGCAACCGGACGAACCAGCTCAAGTGCGGCAAGTGCGGCAAGAACGATGTCGAGTACTATGAGGTGCGTCTCGGAGGAAGGCCGAAACACATATACACATGCACTTGCTCACACACACACATATACACTTGCTCACACACATGCACACACACACATGCACACACACACACACATGCACACGCTTGGTTCGTGTTGCAGGTGCAACTTCGGGCTGCGGATGAGCCCATGACGGTGATTGCCACGTGCATCAAGTGTGGTCACAGATGGAGACAATAAAACGCAACGCTCCCCGTTGAAAGCATGCGCAAGGACAGAGCACCAAACTTCCTTTCAATGTACACACACACACACACACACACACACACACACACACACACACACTCTCTCTCTCTCTCGAATGACCAACTGGGATTACACCGGGGTGTGATTTCTCGTCAGAGAAGTATAGCGATATCTGCGCCTAGGTTGCTACAGCAGCGTTGGAGTTAAGCCCCTTATCCGGTCTCTCTCTCTCTCTCTCTCTCTCTCTCTCTCTCTCTCTCTCTCTCTCTCTCTCTCCTCTCTCTCTCTCTCTCTTATGAACGCAGCGTTCGAGTTTTCGATCATGTGGTGTCGGGTGTTGTCTATTAGCGGCATTGACGGCCACACATACAGTACAGCATCAACACGAAGCAGTAATCGCATACAGCTAGAGCTTGAATAAAGAAACAGAATAAAGAAAGCTGCACACACACACACATACACACACACACACACACAGAGGCATGCGCACGAAAGAACAGGATTATGGACATCCACTAGAATCAAACCACACATCAACAGCAGCGTGCAACCAAACACATATCTGGGTCGGCTCAAAAAACGACGCGTGGGTATGAATGGGACCACCACGATGCCAGGAGTGAACCCACTGCTGGTTCACACGACGACCTCCGTGCCGCAGAATGACTTGGGCACGCAGCAGGAGCAGCAGCTGTCGGAGATGTCGTCCAGCCGACCAGTGACCATGTTGTAGTACCACATGTGCGGCTCCTGCATGAGGTTGTCTGCTTCGTCGTGCGTGGTTGCGACGGCGAGCCAGCTGATCTCCTCCCGCGAGCGGTTGATCTGGACAACGCCGGTCTGGGTGGTGGCGTAGAGGCCAAGCGGCTGGAACACCTCCTTGTTGAAGCCGTCCAGCCACTGCTTCACGGCGCGCTGGTAGCGGCGCTGACGCACGACGAGGATCGGGATGGGGAGGAGGAAGGCGATGCCGAAGATGCAGCTGCACATGCTGGTGCTCTTTGGCTGCACGTTTGTTTCCAGCTTGTCCATCCACAGCTGCCAGTCATCCTGTGTGACGCCGTGCCGGGCAAGCTCCTCTGGAACCTGCAGCATGTTGTCGGCCAAGGCGTTGCGGGTCGAGCACCAGCGCGTCTTGAAGAACGGGAAGATGAGGCGCTCTGGCGTGGACTGGGGCCGGCGCACAATGAGCCCGCCGCGCTTGGCCTGCGTCTCCTGCGTCTTCCGCGGTCCAGGCAACAGCGACGAATCGGTGTGGGCACCGAGCTCGACATCAGAGCGGCTTGTCATGCTCAGAGGGTTCGATGAGGTGGGCGTGGGCAGAGAGGAAGGGTCCAATGCGCTTGATGGTGCTTTGCAGGGAGAAGCAGCGGCAACGGTGTGGTTAAATGCATCATCATGCGTGCACTGCACTCCTTGCCATTGATGAGTCATCATCACCACTGACGACAGGCCACAGACAAAAGTGAAGCGCTGACGAGAGGGACGAGAAGAAGCGATGTCGTCGTGCAGTGCTGTTGTTGTGGCTGCTGCTGCTGTGCTGCTGTTGTGCTTGGCCAGCACAGCAGGTGCTGCCGCTGTTGTTGTGGATGCTGCAACCCATGTGAAGGCCGCTGCTTATCCCGACTGGGCTCATCACGTGCGATTCCAGCATGGCGTTGCTCTGTGTGTGGGTGTTTGTGTGGGTGTGTATGTGTGTGTGTGTGTGTGTGTGTGTGTGTGCTGCGCTTGTGTGTGTGTGTGTGTGTGTGGGTGGGTGGGTGGGTGTGGGTGTGTGTTGGTGTGTGTGTGTGGGTGGGTGTGTTCACGCAGGCAGCTCCCATTGTGTTACTGTGCTCATTTCATCACCACCCGGCTGGGCGTTGGTCAACGACAGCACTGGGTCTGGCTCGATCATGGTGGAAATGGCCAAGCAGACTGCCTCCAACTTGCAAAGGACTACATGGCACACAACATCACCGTTGGTCAGTGTGTATGTGTGTGTGCGTGCAAGTCTCTGCGTCTGTGTGTGTAAGCATCAAACTGTGCGTGTGGTGATGCGACAATAGCCGTCGCTGCTGCTGATGTCAAGACACGTGTATGTGGCCGCATGGGGGCTGTAGGTGCCGTGGACATTGACTCGACATGGGAGGTCGGCTTCAACAACTTTGAATTCAACACTGACAAGTCAGTGGTTCCACACGATCCCGTTTCCTCGCGTGTATTTGCGTATGCCTGTGTCTGTGTGTGTCTGTGTCTGTGTGTGCCTGTCCACTTGTATGTGTGTGTGTGTTGCTGTGGTTTAACCCGTACGTCATTGTGCCACTGCTGCTGCTGTCACCGCTGCTGCACGCGACCACCGTGGCGGTTGCTTCCACCTGCGGCTCATGCATCTGACGCCCATGACTTCTGCTGTGCTTGCTGGGCTGCAGGTTCCCCAATGCATCTGCGATGGTTGAGGAGTTCCACAAGATGGGCGTCCGCGTAATCTTCTGGATCACCAACATGATTGACACCGACTCTCCAAACTATCAGGATGGATACAACAAAGGATACTACGTCAGGTACGGACGGACCTGTGGTGTGTGTGTGTGTGTGTGTGTGTGTGTGTGTGTGTGTGTGTGTGTGTGTGTGTGTGTTTGTATGTGTGTGTGTTTGTATGTGTGTGTGACTGTGTGCGTGTGCGTGTCACAGTGAGTGTGTGGATGTGTGATTGTAGCAGTGCGCTCATGAGCGAGAGAGAGAGTGTGTGTGTGTGTATGTTCGTGCGTGGGCAGTGCGTGAACGTGGACTGTGTTGCTTGGTGTGAGGAGCTGCACACCACCATAAGCAGCTCAATTCCCACAACCACCACGCTTGAGTGCACAGGAACGTGCTTGGCAAGCAAGGCACGGTCAAGTGGTGGCACGGACACGGCAGCATGCTCGACTACACCAACCCAGAGGCGGTCGCCTGGTGGCACAAGCAGATGGACAACGTGCTAGACATTGGCATCGATGGCTGGAAGTGCGACGGCACAGACCCGTACATTCTCGAGTTTGTCACTCCCCACGGATACAACGGCTCCATTGCCTGGCAGTGCGTTTGGATGTCATGTGTGTGTGTGCTTGTTCTTGTGTTTGTGTGCTTGTTCTTGTGCGTGTGTGTGCTCTTGTGCGTGTGTGTGCTCTTGTGTGTGTGTGTGTGTGTGTGTGTGCTTGGTCTTGTATGTGTGTGCTTGTGTTTGTGTGTGCGTGTTGATCCTTGTATCTGCGTCATGATGTTGACATGACCTGACCATTCGGACGCGCGCCCGCGTGCATTCACTGTATTTACACGCGCACGCGCCACATGCGAGCAGTGAGTATTCGGACATGTACTACGGCGACTTCTTCGACTATACGCGCAAGTACGATCGCTTGCCTGCGTGCGCACACGTGCTCATGGCGTGAGCTCTACAACCTCACAGTACACGGCATACGTGTGCATACAGTGTGTCAATGTCCCTCACAGAATGGTCACACGCACCCTGTCTCTGTTCTTCACATCTGTCCCGATGTTGTGTTGTCAAATTGCGTTTCTCACATGTCACATTGCCGCATGCTGCCACGGTACCTGCGTGCGTGCGTGTGTGTGTGCGTGTGTGTGTGTGTGTGTGTGTGTGTGTGTGTGTGTGTGTGTGTGTGTGTGTGTGTGTGTGTGCGTGTGTGTGTGGGTGTGTGT
>NW_004754927.1:737879-740379 GCF_000188695.1 Salpingoeca rosetta | reverse complement strand
TTCGTCTTGTGATGCGCGTGTGCAACAGGTCTTCCTCGCGTTTCCGACGGTTTGACGCATGTCGTTATTCGCCCGTCCTTCTCCGACACTATTGAAGTGCGGACGCCAAGCTACGGCGCAGCTGCCGGTCTCGGGCACTCCGCATCTTACGTCGCCACTGTAGGTCACACCTACACATCAACACACACACGCACGCACACACACACACACACACACACGCACGCACACACACACACACGCAAGTGCACGTGTATACACACACACACACACATTCACACGCAAGTGCACGTGTATACACTCACAAACATACATTCACCCACCCGCCCTCATGTGGACTTTAATACGAATTCCTCTCTGCTCACATTTCAGGGCAATCGGGTGTACGTGATGGCATCGGCGCACACGACAACGGAGACGTCGTGGCTGCTGGTGGACGTGGACGAGCCTGTCGCCATCACACACACGCACAACCAGCAGCGCTTCAAGGTGCGGTGGCGTGACTACACGTCAGCCCCGTGTGTGTATGTATGTGTGTGTGCGTGCGCGCGCGTGTGATGTGCCTACTTGGGGTTGATGGATGCTCACGGATCAAGGTATTTAATTGCCTGGCATGTTTTGACTGCCAACAGCGTATGGCCTCGGGCGCGGTCGAGGCTGATGCCGCCACCGAGCCCTCCTTTGCTTACAACGCAGCGGCTCGCACGCTCGTTGTTCACCCGAAGAACATCGACGCAGGCCACCACGTCGCCATCCAGTTCTGAGCTCCAGGCTGCATACTTGTGTGTGTGTGTGTGTGTGTGTGTGTGTGTGTGTGTGTGTGTGTGTGTGTGTGTGTGTGTGTGTGTGTGTGTACCGCCCACACTCCTTCCATGTTTAGCCTTTTTCGTTCTGGTTTCCACTGGCGCCTTTTTTGCTGTGGCCGATCATCCACAACAACACAATCACAATCACACAATACCACAATAACACAATACCACAATTACACAATACCAGAAACACACAATGGGGGGGGGGGGTTGCGCGTGGCAGGTGAGGACTACTCGTGGCAACACGCGGCGGGCTAGATCTGCACGTGTTCGATGGCATTTCGCGTGCGTGACATCCACGCGCGGATGATTATGGAAGAATAGCAGAGAGCAATGAACAATTTGGCGCGAGAATGCTGCGGGCTGTTGCGCGCCGGGTTGTGCTCTGCCTCACATTCTTCTGCACCTTCCTCGCACTGCCCGCAGGCTCTCCTCCCTTCATGGCATTTTCCAGCACGCACAAGAAGACAGCAGAGCTCAGAAGAACCACAAGGAACCCAAACATGGAGCCAGGCATGAGCAGCTACCTCTTCGAGCCTTACACCCCACCTCCCTTCGATCCCGCGCTGAGACAGCACGCCTACTTTACCGCCAAGGACAGCCTGCTCATGGATAAAATCTTCAAGGTGACAAAGTTCGCGCACCTCCGCGCCGCCCCCACCCTCAGCAGCTTGATCCCTGCAGGTACGTGGGGCAACTGGGGCGGCATCCCAGACACCACATCCCCAGCCATGGTGGGCTGGGACTTTGACTGGAAGAGTCAGCTTGAGGAGGATATGCGCATGACAGCAGCTGTCGAGCGAAGGGTGGAGAAGCAGATGAACGCTGTCGATCGCTATATCCTGTGCCAAGACCGCAAAAAAGACCATCTGGAAGAGGAAAGCTCCCTCGAGTCAGGCCCTCCAAGGAAGCGTGCCAAGCTCGGTCCAGACGCGCGCCGCGCAGCGAGTGTGAGCGCTCCGTCCTCCTCCACAGCCGCGTCCTCCTCCACAGCCGCGTACCCGTAGGACCTTATCCAAGTTGCTTCAAGCCTCCGCCCACCCCCCTCAAGTCCCCCCTCAAGTCCCCGAGCCAAGCCCTGTCGCTTATCTCCACCGCCGTGAGGGCCCATGTCCTCCAACGTGTCAGTGTGTGCAGTGCTGCAGTGCAGTGTCCCATTGCCTTCTTGCGCCTGCCACTGGTTGCTTTACTTATTTGCTTTCTTTATCTTCCCAGCTCCAGTTCCTTTGGTCTTGCTTGCTGAAGCTCCTTTAGTTCTGTACACTCTTTGTTGTTGTGTGTGTTCTGTGCCTGTCTGCCTTGTTCGTCCTTGAGTAGCTGCATGCATATCCATGCGGTCGTGTCACGGCCTTCTCTGCACGTGTTGGCGCGTGTGTTCAGCCAAACAATACAAACAATACACGAAGAAAGCGTCGCGCAATTATTCAAATCTCCCGGCACAAAACACTGCACAACAACACAGCAAGCACCATGTCGTTTCGGCTGCCAAATGGGTGCTTCCCCACCATGATCACCCCCATGACCAGTGAGGGCGAGATCGACTTCCAGCGACTGAACGGTGTGTGTGCGTGTGCGTGCGTGTGCGTGTGTGTGCGTGTGTGTGCGTGTGTGTGCGTGTGCGTGCGTGTGCGTGCGTGTGCGTGCGTGTGTGTGTGTGTGTGTGTGTGTGTGTGTGTGTGTGTGTGTGTGTGTGT
>NW_004754927.1:733848-737779 GCF_000188695.1 Salpingoeca rosetta | reverse complement strand
TGTGTGTGTGTGTGTGTGTGTGTGTGTGTGTGTGTGTGTGTGTGTGTGTGTGTGTGTGTGTGTGTGTATCGATCTCGTTCGTTGCACACCCCTCGCGCCTTGCTGCACGCCTCTCGTGCCTCGCTGCACGCCTCTCGTGCCTCGCTGCACGCCTCTCGCACCTCTCGCATCTTTCTCACGTTCTCACGTGCGCCCGCCCATCCAACCGCAGCCATCACCGAGTGGTACATCCAAGCCGGGTGCACTGGGCTGTTCGCCAACTGCCTGAGTTCGGAGATGTACGATGTGCGTCACCATGGCAATCCGCCCTCCCCCCACTCATTCCCGCTTGCGTGTACCTTTGGCGGATCCCAGCCTGCTGCTTGCTTGTGATGCTGGAATTCATCCTGCTGGCAACCACCCCAACTGTTATACTGATGCTACCTTGATGCGATGCACGACTCCTCTGCGTTTGCATGTTTCTTTGTGATCATGCGCATCGTCACCAGCTGTCCCCAGAGGAGAGGGTCCAAATCACGCGCGCAGTGACAGACAAGGCTGCCGGGCGTGTCACCGTTGTGGCGTCTGGCGGCTTGGGTTGCGCGTCTATCGAGGAGCACGCGAGTGTTGTCAAGCAAATGGGCGCGGTGTGCGACGCTGTCGTGGTCAGTCACACCAACCTGCACCCGGTCGACCTGCCATCCATGTCTTGTTGCCTGAGAAGGAGGTTATCGCGGGAGGGGAGGGGAGGGGAGGGGTTGCAACTTGTCTGCTGTACCCTCGCCTCACACTGACGACGTACACGTGCCCCGCATGTTGCTCGCAGGTGGTCGTGAACCAAATGGCCAAAGAAGACGAGGGCGATGACGTGTGGAAGCGCAACGTCGAGGTGCGCCCTATCACCCTGTCTCATGACACCAAAGCAAAAACACAAGCCTCCATGTACGACGGTGTAGGACATGCTGCGTGGCACGATAACACCAGACTCACGCCAGCCTTTCCGTGAACATGACACAGCGACTGCTTGAGCTCACAGGCGACATTCCACTTGGCCTTTATGAGTGCCCAAAGCCATACCACAGGTGTGCTGTGCGTACGTGTCCATGTGTATGCGTGCGCGTGTATGTGTATGCATGTGTGTGCGTGTGTGCATGTTTGTGCATTTGTGTGTGTGTGTGTGCGTTTGTGCGTTTGTGTGTGTGCGTTTGTGTGTGCGTTTGTGTGTGTTCACTCAACACGCTACAACTACTTCATTGTGTGTGTGTGTGTGTGACTGTGGTGGCACAGGCTGCTGTCTGCGGATCAGCTTGCATGGGCTGCATCCACGGGTCGATTCTATTTTCACAAGGACACCTGCTGCCAACTCGAGGTACGTGTGTGCGTGTGTGCGCGTGTGTGCGGAAGTTTGTGAGCAAGTGTTGATGTGTCCTTTGCCTATCTCTCTCTCTCTTACACACACACACACACACACATACACACAGACACACACACACACATACAGACACACACACACGCACACGCACACGCACACACGCACACACACACAGACGGCTTATCTGTGGTGTTTGATAACGTATACATGGACACTTTGCCCCAAATGCACACAATACGCGACAATGCACATATCCTCACGTCTACGCCTCACCTCAACATCGACAACGGTCCCTCAACCACGTGGTTGGCAACGCCAACGCAGCCCATCAAGGCCAAGCTGGCTGCGCTTGAGCGGCTGCCACAGACCATTCCCTTCAAGTTCTACAACGCAAATGTGGCCACTCTCCTCTCCTCTGTTCGCGCTGGCGCAAAGTGAGTGCTGATGTGCCTGGAGAGAAGCAAGGGAAGGAAATGCCGCCTGCAGCATCCATGGGCGCGCGCGCAAATGTGTGCGTGTGTGCGTGTGTGCGCTTGTTTACGCGACTGCATGTGCGGATTGCAGTGCTTGTGCTTGTGCCATGCTGCAGTCGCTCATCTGCAAGACCTGCCACTGATTGCTCCCCCCCCACCACCACCACCATCAGCGGGTTCAGCGGCATCTCTGCAAACTTCTATCCACAGCTGTTGGTGTGGCTGACGGCCAATCCACAGCACGAGATGAGCGAACATGTGCAGGACATGCTTTCCGTCGCAGAGAATGTCGTCGCAGACACGGTGCGTGTTGGTGCGTGTTGCTGTGAGTGCGTGTTTGCGGTTGAGTCTTGTCATGTGTCGCGTGGACTGTGTTGCGTGTATGTCTACGTGTGCAAAATGTGTAGATCACTCTCTATCAGTGCTGACCTTCTGACACACCCGTCCCGCTTCGCTTCATCCCTCCACCCGCATGCGCACAGTATCCGCTCTCGGCCAAGATGTTCCAGACGCTCTTTGAGGGATTCGACGGCTCCACACGCACCCGCTGTCGTGAGTCACATACCCTGCGTATATGCATGGGTGTGTTCTCTTGCGTATGCTTGTGTTCTCTTGCGTATGCTTGCGTTCTCTTGTGTGCGTTCCCGTGTTAGAGAGCGCTGTCGTGTGTATCGACTTCAATCCAATAACGCGCCACCACCACCACCACCACCACCACCACCATCACCACCACGGTTATGCAGTGGGCGACGCGACGTTGAACGAGGAGCAGCACCTGAAGTTGCAAGCGCTGCATCGCGTCATGGCGTCTCTCTCCCGCGATCTGGGACTCGTCGTCCTCAACCCGGCAAAGGTTCTCTGATGCAGCCAGCGCGCACGGCCGTTGCTGTTGCTCGTGTACTTGTGCCGTTGTTGTTGGCGGTGGTGGTGTGGGTTGTGATGTTGGTGGTGGCGATGTGGAAGAGGGTGCCGTGTGCTGTGCGTGTGTGGGATGGTGGTTGAACATTGTGGTGGTTGACCATGAAGTGCCGCGGGTGCACCGTACGAGACACAACCCATTCTTCTCCTCCTCTTCTGTTCCCTTGATCAGTTACTGTCCTTCTATTGGCTGCTGTTGTGCCTGAACACACAAGCAGGTGCGGTGAATGTGTACACCAGGGGCACATGTTGTGGTTGCATTGAAATTGAAAGCAAACGAGAGCACAGCCTGCATCATCAAAGCGGACAAAGAAGCGATACCTGGCCTGATTGAACAGAGAAAAAGAAGAGGAGGAGGGGGGTTTGGCGGAGTAAAGATGGAAAAGAGAGGCAAAGGGCTGCGCACATGCCACGACATATGCGTGTGCGTGTGCGTGCGTGTGTATGTGTGTGTGTGAATGATTCGGCGACGAAGGTGGAGGTGGTGGTGCAAGCGGCTACAGGGCGTGCTCGTCTTGCTCAAAGGGCGCGTGGGTCTGCATGGAGTCCGACACAGCCCGCTGGTTGATCAACTGCAGAAAAGGCAGCGCGGAGAGAGGGGTCGGAACAAAGGGGCGCGTGAGGTGTGAGAAGGAGTGCGAGCGACGGACCAGGCCACCCAACAGAACAGAACAGAACAGAACAGCAGTGGAATGTGCAATGAAGAAGAAGAAGAAGAAGAAGAAGAAGAAGAAGAACAAGAAGAAGAAGAAGAAGAAGAAGAAGAAGAAGAAGAAGAAGAAGAAGAAGAAGAAGAAGAAGGGAAAGAAAGTGAATATAGTGATTGAGGAAGGTGAACAGGCAAACACACACACCCACACACACACACCCACACACACACACACACACACACACACACACACACACACACACCGCACCTCAACCAGGTCGTCGTCCCGTGTGCGCGTGAGTTCTGCTGCGTCCTCTCTGCTCTTGTGGAGGAGGAACACGCCACCGCAGATGGTGAGGAATCCACAGAGACACGTGATGAGCGCAGGGGCAGAGCTGCCGGCCGGGCAGTTGTCGTCGTCAGCGGCCGCTTGCTGTTCAACGTATTGTTGTTGCGGTGAAAAGGGGGACATGGTGGTTGTTGGTGTGGGGTGAGTAACATGGATGTTGTGGCAGTGCGAACGGGAGGCGCGATGGGCAA
>NW_004754927.1:711348-731348 GCF_000188695.1 Salpingoeca rosetta | reverse complement strand
CACACACACACACACACACACACACACACACACACACACACACACACACACACACACACACACACACGCACGACTCGCACCGGCTGAGGAGCCCGATGCTCTGGAACGAATGAGGCCCTTCTTCTTCACGATGAAGCTCAGCCCAATGAAGGCACTGGACGAAAGAGCCAGCCCTACTCCGATCCGGTTGTCTCGGTTGTCCATCGTTGCGTGGTGGTGCGATCAGCAGCAGCGAGATGCTTTGTGTGTGGGAGTTGCTGTCCTTCTTCCAAAAATACGCTTGATGTGATGTGATGTGACTTGACTTTGCGTGCTCACTGGTTTATGCACACACAGACACACACACACACACACACACACACACACAGACACATCACTCGGGCTTCCATCGCCATGAGGGGCCAGTGCGCGCATCCCGAACCTCCACGCCATGCGACCCTGCAGAAGTGGAGGAGGGAGTGGGACAGTGTGAGCTGCAGTTAAGGGGAACATGGTTCAAATGGCGGCCTGGCAGCGAGAACACAGACAGCATTACTGACTCTTGTCACGAACCAAGCTGGTCGCGGGTGGCGTCGCATGCTGCCAGTAATCTTCCTTTCACATCCGCATCGCCACTCGATAGCGCAATCTCGCGCGCAGTGCTACGCAGCTCCACGCACGCGTCGATAACACCAGCCGCGCGGCTGCCATCAGTAGTAGTAGTGCTGCTGCTGCTGCTGCTTCCACTTGGCGACGGCAGTGTCAAGCCAAACATCTCCAGCACACCGCGCACCCATCGCCCGGCTGTTGAAGGTGGAGAAGGTGGAGGAGGAGGAGAAGGTGGAGAAGAAGGTGGGGAGCGGGAGTGCAGGCGTTTCGTGTACCAATGGGGCGTAAGCAACTTGGGTTGTGTGCTAGGGCAAGCAGGGCTGGTTGCACTCAAGCGCATGCAACACATGGTGCGCAGAAGAGTGTCACGAACCATGGGAGAGGACGCCCAGTGCAACATCGCTGTTTGCAGCGGCGTGATTCGTCGATGTGACCACTTGATTCACAATCTGAAGAATCAAGGGGGGGGGAGTGTGGTCGTCGTAACGCCAGTGACGGTCATGAGACATGACATGAGCTATTGTGGACACACTCACATACATGTAGATACAAACAGACAAACAGACAAACAGACAAACAGACAAACACACACAGACACACACGTGCTTACGGACCTTGAGGGCCTGGGGTGTGTTAAAGTCGTCACAGAGAGCAGCGTCCAGGGCAGCAGCGGATGTGCACATGGTTTCCATTAACTCCACACACGCCGGCGATGGCCGCAGACTCTGCATATGAACACGAGAGTGTAAGTAGTTGTATGTGCGTGAGAGTGTGTGGTTGGGGATAAGCTGGGGACGAGCTTGTGATGTATGATGAAGATTTGTTAAACAGAAAAAGACATGAAAGCACCGATAGAGGCGGAGGGAGACAGACAGACAGACAGGCAGACAGACAGACAGACAGACAGACAGACAGACAGACAGACAGACAGACAGACGCACACACACAATTACATCGACGTTGTCATGGCAGCACCTGTGTTTGCGGAGGGGCGAATGGCGTGGTGGCGTCCATGTTGGCGACGAAAGAGGAGAGGCGCTGGAGAAGACGAGATGCCGCCGTCACGTCGCTGTCGCTGAACGCAATGCTGAACAATGGACAAGGCCGAAACCCACCGCCGCAACCAAAGCACCGTGGGTCAGATGACAACATGCACATGCGGGTCGCAGCCGACACACGTGCACGCAGACACACAGACACACACAGACACACACAAGGCGCAGACACAGACACAAGGCGCACACAGAGACACAGACACAGACGCGCGTGTGCGCACGTAGACTTACTCTGATCGATAGCGGGATTGCAGGCAGAGCATGCGCAGGTCGTTGTGTGTGTGTGACTGCAGAAAGTCCTTGATGGCGATTGTGTTTCCAAGCGACTTTGACATCTTCTCGCTGCGCGTTGTGAGGTGTCCTGTGTGCCAGAAGTGCCGCACCCAGTCGCAGTGGCCATAGTGGCTCTCTGGTCGACGGAGTGTGGGAGCCAGCGTGTGTGCGTGAGAGTGTGAGTGTGAGTTCGTGAGTGAGGGTGAGTGTGAGAGATTTTGAGAGCACGTGCTTGTCGTTGCGTGCAGTCAAGGGCAGGGTGTCCACACTCCTTGGGCATGCGTAGCCAGCGGTGCAATCGAGAGTGCAGTACTCACCACATTGCGCAAGCTCGTTTGTGTGATGCGGATACAGAAGATCGATTCTGCGTACATGTACACAAGTGCGTGAGGGGATCGCATGCAGTGTCACTCACAATGGAGCCAGTAGCACCAGCACCAACACCAGCAGCACCACTGTCATCTTGATCGTCCCAGTTATTCCATGTCACACACAAACTCTCAGCGCACCCACCCGCCCGTGTGAATGTCGATGTGTTGCCCAAGGTACTTGCTTGCCATGGCAGAGCACTCAATGTGCCTTGAGCGTGAACATGAGAGCAGACAGCAGGGATTCGTGACTTGCACGTGCACAAGCGATCCTGACCGACGCGAGCAAGCAGGCATGTACAAAGGTGCGACTTGGGGAAATCGTCCACGTCACACAGACATGCAGACACACATGCACAGACACACATGCACAGACACACATGCACAGACAGACAGGCACAGACACACAGATACACAGACACACAGACACAGGCACAGACAGACAGACAGACAGACAGACAGACACCCCCCCCACACACACACGCACGCACGACTCGCGCGCGTGCACACACAAACACAAACACACCATGTGCAGCCTTGACTCACCACCCTGGTCTGCCTTTGCCAAATGGAGCGTCCCATGTTGGGTCCCCAGCGTCACCGCGCTTCCACAGCGCAAAGTCTGCACGGTGTCGCTTATGTGCAGCGTCGTTGCTGTCGGCAGCAGCACCCGCATCTGCATCTGCACGTGTTGACGCTGCTGCTGTGGATTGCACCCCTTTTCCTAAGCGGCCGTACTTGTCCTCACCAAAGGCTTGAAGATCAAAGTACACGCCACTCGGCGTCACGTACGCGTGCCCTCGATCAAGAATCCCCTGTTTGAACCAGACACGGGCAACACACGCGCTTGCGTTGTGAGCTGGACTTGCAGCTGTTGACAAGCACAACACTGGGTTAACACACACACACACACACACACGCACACACGCACACACACACACACACCTGCACACATAGACAGACAGACAGAGACACAGAGACAGAGAAGCAGATGCACACACAATGACACCCACACCCGCACACCCACATACACCCACACCGACCCACACCGACCCACACCGACCCACACACACACACACACACACACACACACACACACACACACACACACACACATACACATGCACAACAACTGCACCTGTATGAACTCAATGATCTCGTCGATGTGTTCCGTGACGCGCGTGATATGGGCTGGTGGAAGGATATTCAACGCAGCCATGTCTTGGAAGAACGATTCCTCATATTGCCGAGCAATATCCTAGTGAAGACGTGAGAGATAAGCATATGGGAGGCGGGCCGAGGTCGCAGAGACAGAGATATGAGAAAGAGCAAGAAGATGACGTTTGCCCGCGCAAGCACCACAGACAGACAGGCAGGCAGGCAGGCAGGCAGACAGACACACCCCTCCACCACACATCCCAACAAACCTGCCAGTGACGCTGCTCTGTGTGTGCCTTCCGAATGATCTTGTCGTCAATGTCTGTCATGCCCCAGACTTGCAGCACATGCATCCCAAAGTGGCGTTCCATGACGCGCCTCAAGATGTCAAAGCGCTGGAAGCACACTGCATGTCCGATGTGCGAGTGATCATACACCGTAGGTCCACACTGATACCATGTCAGCCACCCTCTTTCGTTCACCCCGGCCGGGTTCACCGTCTCCAGCTGCCTTGTCAGCCCATTAAACACCCGCAACGCCCTGCCACCACCAGCAGCAACCCTGCCACCACAGCTCATCATCGTTGTTGGTTGTCCTCCCTCGTGTGTGTGCAATTCTTCATCTCACGAAAACAAACACACACAAAGCAACAGCAGACCACGTGGGTGCAGTTGTCAGCTGACTTGTTGCTTGCTTGTGTTGAGGAGTTTGCTTGCGATCGCTTCTTGGATTGAGGCAGGCAGTTGAGGGGGAAGCATGGAGATGCAAGGGCAGAAGCAGCAGCCCAAGGGCAGGTGCACGCGGTTCAGCGAGCTGGCGTTGGCTGAGCGTTTGCAGAAGTGCATCGCAACGCGCCTCAAGCTGGAGGAGATGACCAAGCCGCAGCAGCTGGCGATCCCACTCATGCTCAAAGGTGTGCGTGTGCGTGTGCGTGTGCGTGTGCGTGTGCGTGTGCGTGTGCGTGTGCGTGTGCGTGTGCGTGTGCGTGTGCGTGTGCGTGTGCGTGTGCGTGTGCGTGTGCGTGTGCGTGTGCGTGTGCGTGTGCGTGTGCGTGTGCGTGTGCACGTCTACGTGCATGTGTGTGCGTACGTGCGTTTAAGGGCTGCTGCATGCGGGTGGCTCGCGCAAGCAACATGCGCACTCACACACACACACCCTTCCCCCCTTCCCCGCATCCCTTGTATTTCTCTTGCAGGCGAGGATGTCATGCTGCGGTCAGCCACAGGTACGGGCAAGACCCTGGCCTACGCGGTGCCCATCATCAACGACTTGCAGAACCTCAAGTTCCGCGTCAAGCGCTCAGATGGGCCCCTGGCAGTTGTGCTGTGCCCAACGCGTGAGTTGGCCAAGCAGAGCTTCGAGGTCATCAAACAACTGCTTTCGTCCTCGGTGTGGATCGTGCCTGGTCTCCTCACTGGTGGCGAGAAGAAGAAGTCGCAGAAGGCCAGCATTCGCAAGGGCATCAACGTCCTCAGTGAGTTGCATGGCAGTTCATATGTGTGTGTGTACACAGTTGTTGTGCGTGTGTGTGTGTTTGTGTGTGTGTGTGTGCGAGGCTGTGTGTGTACGTGGCTGTGTAATTCTTAGGCATACGTTGCATATGGATGTGCATTTGCTGCTGTCACCGAGCGCCAACGTCCTCCTCATATGTCATCTGTCGTGCGCACTGTGCAGTCGCCACCCCTGGTCGCCTTCTCGACCACATTGAGAGCACGCAATCGCTACAGCTCAAGAGCATTCGCTGGCTCGTTCTCGACGAGGCCGATCGGTTCGTGCACACACGCACACACATGCAAATGCACTGCTTGACGTGCGTACACACACACACACACACACACACACACACACACACACACACACACACACACACACACACACACAATGCTTGCCTCCCCCCCTCTGGCTTGCAGGCTGATGGATGAAGGGTTTGAGAAGAGCGTGACCAAGATTGTCAAAGCCATGGACGATGCCCGCAGCAAGACCAACAAGTCAAAGCGCAGGTGGGGCGTGTTGTGTACGTGGATGTATGTGGGTGTATGGGTGTTTATGGGCATGTGCATGTGTGTGCATGTGCGTGTGTGTGCGTGTGCATGTGTGTGTGCATATGTGTGCATATGTGTGCATGTGTGTGTGCATATGTGTGCATGTGTGTGTGGACCGTGACATTTTGTTTATTTCAACGTCGATGACATGGCGATGCTGTGCGCTGGGTACAGGATCAACGCCTTGGTCTCCGCCACACTCACGGACAGCGTGAAGCGCTTGGCAAAGGTGCTGTGTCCTCACTGCCCATCAACCATATTGTTGGTGGTGGTGCTGCTGCTGTGTGTGTGCGTCTGTTGCTGGGAGCGTGGAGAATGGAGAGTGTTCTCGCCGTGAGCGCCACGCACGCTCACACAAACACACACTTGCACACACACACACACACACACACACACACACACACACACACACACACACACACACGCAAATGCACGCAACATCTTTCTCACACTCCATGCCCTTCATCAACCCGTCCTCCCCCCTTGTTTGCCCCTCCGTCACAAACACGCCGCAACACCAGATGATTCTGTCGCAGCCGATGTTCGTGGATGCGCACGCGGAGACAACACGGCGGCTCAAGATCGCCAAGAAGACCCTGCACAAGAGCACAGACAGCAGCACTGGTGGTGATGATGGCGCGAGCAGTGGTGGCAGTGGTGGTGCAGGGAAGGGAGGAGAGGGGGACCAGTCGACGAACGCAGCCGGTAGTGGCGAACACGACGACGCGTCACAGACACGTGACCGTGACGACAGCATCGGCGCCAACGGTGGTGACGATGGTGACGATGGTGATGGTGATGATGACGATGGCACAATGAGCAGCGCCAAACGCCGGGCGGCGAGAAGAGGAGAGGCACTGAAGGATGCGAAGACATGGGTCATCCCAGAGAAGCTCAAGCAGCAGGTGGCCATCGTCCCATGCAAGGTACACCGAGCCGTGTCATGTGCCATGATGACATTGAGGGAAGGGATAGCGGGGAGCGTATTGTCATGGGCGGTTGTTGTTTGACGCCACCTGCCCATCTAGCTCCGTCTCGCGTCGCTACCACATATGAAGACTAATACACCACACTAACACGCCATTCCTCCTTACTTCCTCCGGCACTTTGCCTGCTCTGCATGTCCATGTTCTTACACACCACCTGCCCACTCCCCCTCTACCCTGTCTCATCTTGCACCATCACCATCTGCCGTGCTCGCGTCTTCAGCAACGCCTCATGTGTGTAGCGTCGCTGCTCAAGGCAACATGCGGCTCTGGTGCACCGAAGAGCGACAAGGCATGTGCATCGCGCTTGTGTGCTTTGTGTGCTTTGTGTGCGTGTGCGTGTGCGTGCACTGTGTGGTTTTGTGCTTGTGTGTGTATGCGTGTTACGGGAGGGGAATCATTCGTTGCTTGCATCGCTCCCCTGCTCGCTGCCTGTTTCCCTCATGCTGTGATGTTCTTTGTGTGGTGGCACTGTGCAGGTGATTGTGTTTGTGTCGTGTCGTGACGAGGTGTCGTACTACGAGAAGCTGCTCCAGCCGTACATTCACAAGGTATGTGGCGGTGTTGACCCCTCTCTTCTGCACACATGCACAGGCAAGCACATTGATATCCAATCACACACACACACACACACACACTCACACACACACGCTCATCACTCACATACCAATCACACACGTACAATACGCACACATACAATACGCACGCACAATACACACACACATACATACACACACACACACACACACACACCCACCCACACCCCCCCCCACACACACACAGGACGCGCGCATCGATGACGATGACGACAACGACCGCGGAGATGGAGAGGAGAAGAAGCGAAGAGCAAAGGAAAAGAAGGAGAGAGACAACAAGAAAGCGAAGCTTGCACAGAGGACACAAGGCGGCGCAGACGACGGTGGCAGCCGCAAGAGCAAGGCAACGGACGCAGCATCAACATCATCGTCATCAGCATCATCGTCTGGTAGCGGGAAGAGCGCAAAGGCCGTCGCGTTCGTATCAGCGAAACGCAGAAAAGACAAGCTGCCTGCAGGCACGAGCACCGCTGTCGATGACGCCGAAGGTGACGGCGGCGACGGGCAGTTTGTTGGGTTCAAGTTTGGGTTTGGTGGTAGTGCCGGCGATTCGAACGCTGGGCGTGGAGACAGCCACAGCAGCGGTGGTGATGGCGCTGGGGAAGTCAAGGATGCTGCGATGGGCAGCGACGAGGAGGGAGATATGGGGGCCAGCCGCCACAACGGCGACAATGATGACGACAATGATGACGACAATGATGACGACAATGATGACGATGACAGCGGTGATGAGCAGGAGGATGGTGGCCAAAACCGTGTTGCCACGTACCTGCAGGGTCTGCGCGTGTTCTTCCTTCACGGCGGAATGCGACACAAGGAGCGCGTCAAGGCGTATTCAAAGTTCGCCAAGGTGTGTGCGTTGTTGCGTGTGTCTGGTGTTGCTCGTGTGTGTTGCTCGTGTGTGTTATGATGGTGTGACGTATGTGTGTGTGTGTTGCTTGTGTGTGTGTGTATGTGTGTGTGCGTATGTGGTACGTGTGTGTGTGTGCACCGCGTTTACTCGTTGCCATGGCAATTTCCTCATGCTCATGCGTGTTTTGCTTGCAGGCACCCAATGCCGCCCTCATTTGCACAGACGTTGCTGCACGTGGTCTTGATCTTCCAAACGTAAGGAACGATGTGTGCGGGAGTGTGTGCTGTGTGCTTGCGGTGATTTTGCTGCGTTTGCTCTCTCTGTGTGTGTGTTTAGTGTCGGTTTGAGTCGCGCATGCTGATAAGCACACCATCGAGCCCACATCTCCTCCTCAACACACGCATGTACGCAGGTGACGTGGGTGATACAGCTGAGTGCGCCTGCTTCGATTGAGGACTACGTGCACCGCATCGGCCGCACAGCTCGGTGGGTGGCGCACACGACTACTTCTCGTCTTGCTGCTGCTGCTGCTGCTGCTGCTGCTGCTGTTGTTGTTGTTGTTGTGATGCCGGCTGGGTACACGTGGCGAAGAAGAGGCATGTCCATCCCAACACAAAGGATTTGCATCTGCACCTGACAGCTCATCTTCGCGGCACACACACACACACACACACACACACACACACACACCAACAGGTCTGGACGCGGTGGTACGTCGTTGCTGTTTCTTCTGCCATCGGAACAGGAATTCGTGTCCGATGTTCTTCAGGAAAAGGGCCTCAAGTAAGCACGAGCAAGTGTCGTGTGTCAAAGTTGTTGTTCTGCCGTCTCTTGTCATGTGCTGCATGCACACTCACACGAGTACGGACTTGCGAGCACATTATTTACGAACGCGCATCAGCACTGTGCACATCACCGCCACACTCTTCCTCGAAGCCACTCACCACCAACCACCGACCACTGTCTTGTGTCGGGCGCACTGCAGTCCAACACCTGTTGAGGCGTCGTCCTTGCTTGAGCGCATGCCGCTGCACCGCGGCGCCCGCGACCACCGCGACCTCGCAATCAGGTGAGCAGTGATGGTAGTGATGGCGGTGATGGTGGCTGTAGTGATGGTGATGGCAGGGGCGTGTCGTGCGGGTTGTTGTGATGTGGCACCGATGTTGTCATGTGGCTGTCGTGTGTAGCAATGACGTGATGGGTGTGGTTGGATCGTGTGTGTCGTCGTCTTATTGCACTATGGCTTGGCTTGTGCTCGCTATTGGTTCTCATCTGCTGTGACCATCACCGCCACGCTGTTTTGCAATGCTCAAGGCTTCAAATTCACTTTGAGAATCGCGTGTCGCACAATCCGGATGTTTCTGCCGCTGCGCGCCGCGCCTACTCATCTTTCATCAGGTGTGCGTGGGCGTGCGTGTGAGTGAGTGTGAGGGAGTGAGTGTAGGTGTGTGAGTGTGTGTCTACGTGCATGCGTTCGTGCTTGTTTCTCTGGCATATGAATCTCTTTTTCCTTTCACTCAACCACCATCATTGTCTGCCCGAACCCCCCTCCCACAACTCCCTTTCTTGTTGTTTGCAGGTCCTACGCCACATATCCGTCTGCGTTGAAGCACATCTTCCACATCTCGGCCCTCCACTTTGGCCACGTTGCAAAGTCGTTTGCTCTGCAGCAGGCGCCCTCGCAGATTGCCGTGAGTCGAGTGTTGTTGTTGATGATGAGGGTGTTGGTGTTGTTGTTGTTGTTGTGTATTGAGGCAGGGGGAGGTGGAGACATGATGTGCACGCGGCTATGCTTGTCGCGTGTGTACATTTGCGTTGCGTTGCACAGCGTGCATGTGTGTTGCATTACATCTCAACGCACGAACACACACACACACACACACACACACACACACACACACACACACACACACACACACACACACACACACACACACACACACACACACACGCACAGGTGCTGAACCAGCGGCGCATGACGCAGCGGCAGCAGGTGAAGCGGCGACGGGAGATGAAGAAGACGGCAGCGCAGCAGATGAAGAGGGGCGCACGCAAGGTCTTCGAGCGCGCAATCGCCAGCGAGTTTGGGGGCGGTGTCATTGACAGCAAGCGCGCAAAGACCTTCAAGAAGAGCAAGAGGAAATAGGACACGCGTTTGTGTGCGTGCGTGTGTGTATCTGTGCTTGTGGCGTGTGTGCGTGTGCGTGTGGGGGTGCGTGTGTAGTGGTGTTTGTGTCGCATCATGCCCAATCACCCCCTCTCTTTGCACAAACGTGTCGCTGCTGGTTGTATGGTGTGTTGTATTGAGGATGGTGTGGCTTGGGTGTGTGTATGTTGTTTGTTGGGCGAAACAAGAAAAACGCACCCAGGCAAAGGAAGATGTCAACAACGGGAGTCAACAGCAGCAAATGCATTGAAACGGTTGTGTTGGGACACACAGCACACGCGTGGGTAGTGCATGGACGGTTCATTGGCCATCAACACACGCGCACGCGTACACAGCAGCAGCATGCACCGCTCATGACAGCAGCGCATGTGCACACAGCGCCGAGGGTTTACTGGCTGGCCTTGACCGCGGGGGTGTAGCGGCCGATGCAGTTGAGGTCGGCAAACGACTCCTCAAGGCGCTTCACCTGTGGTGTGGGTGGGTGTTGACATGGTGGTGTAGAGCGTGCATCCATGACAGATGACGTGGGGTGCAAGCAGAGTGAGAGTGGCAAGTGTTGTGAATGCAATGTACACGTCCACAGCGTCAGCAGCACCGTTGGCGAGTGGGACTGACCATGCTCTCCTCGGCCTTGCGCAGCCACACGCGCGGGTCGTACTTCTTCTTGTTGGGCTTGTCCTCACCCTCTGGGTTGCCAATCTGGCCCTGCGCTCCACACACACACACACACACACACACACACACACACACACACACACACACACACACACACACACACACACACACACACACACACACACCAACACGTCAGGTGGATGGGCGTGTGGGTGCACACAGGGGTAAGCACGCATGTCACCGACCGCAATGCCTGCAGGGAAGAAAAAAAAAAAAGCAACTCCACAGTACCGAATCGCGTTCACACGCACACACATCTACACATACACAGATCGGACCTGGAGGTAGTCGTGGGTCTTTGCCTCGTACTCGCGGACGCCGTTCCAGTATGCCCACTGTGTGTCTGTGTCGATGTTCATCTTGATCACGCCATAGGAGATGGCCTCCTTGATCTTCGACTTCTCAGAGCCAGAGCCGCCGTGGAACACAAACAGCACCGGCTGCGCACGCACAATCACATGCAAACACAGCAACATTACAACAGCGGTCAAGCGTGTGTGTAAAATCTGTGAGCGTTGCGAAGGACAAAGTAGGAACCAAGCTGTCACAGTCGCTGATAAAGAAAAAAAAAAAAAAAACAAGGCAATGTGCACACAGCAGGATGACAAGCCACCATGGCGCACCTTGTCGTCCTCGGTGCCGAGCTGCTTCTTGACGTAGTCCTGCGAGTGCTTCAGAATCTCGGGGGACAGCTTCACGTTGCCGGGCTGTTTGGGAGGAAATCAGCGAAACACACACACACACACACACACACACACGAACAAACGAATGAAAGGAGCGAGCACATCCACGCGCGGATGGGAGCGTCAGCAGGTGTGCAACTATTTCTGACGGTGCGGTACGTGAGGATTGTGTTTGTCAGGAGCACAGGGCACACCGCGGGAGGAGCCACGACAATTCAACAAGAGTGCGGCCATGCAGTGCAGTGATGCGGCGCTGCTGACCTTGTACACGCCGTGGACGTTGCCAAAGGCGGCGGCGATGGTGAAGTTGTGGCTGATCTCAGAGAGATGCTTGTAGCAGCGCTGATGGCATCGGAAATGAAGGTGCAGGTATCACACAAACGAAAGGGTGGTACGTGGATGGTTGTTTTTGGTGATGGTGAGCAAGATCACAACGCTCAATTCGACACAGCTGCAGGAAGTCGGAGGATGCACAGTTGGCAGGCGCCTGATGCATACACACGTGTGACGCACGAACAAGCGAGCGAGCTCACTAACATGTCACATACGCAGACACAGACACACGCAGACACACGTAGACACACACAGACACACACGCAGACACGCAGACACACACTCGCGTGGTGTGTACGTGAGCGGGCAAGTACGGGTAAGCGGCAGGCAAAGGCGGGATGCGTACCCAGATGTCCTCTGGCTGGGAGTAGAGGGCAGCGTTGTCGACATCCGAGTTGTCGACGCCGTCCTCCTCGCCGCCGGTGATGCCCATCTCCATCTCAAGCAGGATGTTCAGGCGCGCGCACCGCTTCAGGTACTCCCCAGAGATGCGGATGTTCTTCTCCATGTCGCACTCAGACAGGTCAATCATGTGCGACGAGAACAGAGGCACGCCTGGAAGTGATGGTGGTGGTGACGATTGATGGTTGTGTTGCCGATTTGTGGTGGTCGCACGCCCGGGGCAAGCCGTCACATGTACATGTGAGCAATGTGTGAAGAAGGAAAGCAAATTCACATCAGAGACAGCAGGTGCAACCAGCGTATACATTCACACACAGCCACACCAGCACGCACATACACGCACATACACGCACAGCCCAGCGACCGCACCGTGCTCCTTGAAGTATGTCTCGTCAGCGTCGAGCATGCCGTCCAGCCAGGGGAGGAGCTTCTCCGCGCAGTGGTCTAGCACACAGCGGTGGTTGCACGGATACGGGGACAGGGGGCTGTGGGCACGAGCGAGCGCAGACCGCGAAGCAAAGCAATATGCATGCACGCAAATTCCAGGCAAGATGCGGAGAGGTGTTGGCGGCCGCACCGGAGTGGAGGATGACGGGAACGCCGTAGTGCTCGGCCATGAGGCGGGCGTGGAAGGCAAAGCTAACCAAACGAGCACAGTGACCGGGGTGTGTGTGTGGATGAGCGGAAGCATGAGCAGAACAGGCAAGGTCGTACAGCGCTGAATGAATCTCTCAGAGGTTTGCAGCGTATGACGATTGCGCACACGACTATTCTTCAAGCATGCATGCACGCACGCATGCACGCATGACACACACACACACACACATGCACACACCTGATGGCACCAGCGATGGAGGCCTGCTGCTCGTTGTTGGGGATGCTCTTGCCGGCGAAGAACTGGGCGCCACCGTTGGACACCTGCAGCATGACGGGGGACTTGACCTTGGCAGCAGCCTCGAGGACGGCGTTGACGGAGCTGGTGCTCACGCAGTTCACGGCTGGGATGGCTGCAGGCACAGCAAGGACGGCAAGGAGGGAAAGGAAGGAAGGGAAGGAGGGCAACCAACAGAAACAACCCCGACCAAGCGAGGCCAAGGGGGGGGGCAAAGAAATGGCGAGAGGAATAAGAGAAGGAAGGGATCAAAGGTGTCGACAACGTTGAGGAGAGCAAGCGCCAACGAAACACAGGGAAAAAGGCACGTTTGTTGTGTGGTTGCGTGGATGCATGCATGTGTTTCAATGGGGCATACGTGTGACACGCAGACGCAGACACAGGGTGGCGGTGCACACGTACCGAATCCCTCGTCCTGGGCGTACTTGAGGAGCTTGTGCAGGTTCTCGCCGACGACGACGCCGGGCTTGACATCCTCAGGGAAAGGCATGGTGACCTGTCGAAAATGGCGACAAGACGACGGAGAAAATGGAGCGTCAGTGCCTGCGTGGCACGGGCAAGGCAGTAACACCAAGAGCACACAACAACAACAACAGTACACAAAAACAACAAGAGCACACACACACGCACGCACGCACACACACACACACACACACAACAACAACAAGAGCACACATGCACAGCACTCACTCGGTGGTGAGAGTTGGTGGGCAGTGGCAACGATGGCAGTGTGGCAGAGAAAAATGAGGCAATACCACAAGAAGGGCAGAAGGGCAGAAGGGCAGAAGAAATCGCTGTGGTGGTTTGACGGGATTCTTAGATGTTTTCAACCAATATTCTGCATTTCGAGGCGTACTTTATGTGGTGTCGTGAACACAGAGCTGAGCCGGACGCTGCTGACTGATCATGGTTGGTGTGTGTGTGTGTGTGTTGTGTGTGTGTGTGGTTTTATTGGGGAAAACTCGCTGAAATCTTACACTGTTCCCGGCGCTCAGAGATGGGGAAGGCATGTGTGTGTGTGTGTGTGTGTGTGTGTGTGTGTGTGTGTGTGTGTGTGTGTGTGTGTGTGTGTGTGTTGTGTGTGTGTGTGTGTGTGTGTTGTGTGTGTGTGTGTGTGTGTGTGTGTGTGTGTGTGTGTGTGTGTGTGTGCGCGTGCGTGCGTGTGTGTGTGTGTGTGTGTGTACAAGGGCTTGTGCTTAGTGGCATCTCTCCCCCACTCCCTCTCCCTCTTTTTGACCAAACTTGGTTCCATCGCTCATACATCATCCTGTGTACAGGCGGAGGAACAGAACGTTGAGCGGGCAGCGTCCCCAAAGCCGATTCCAACAACGCGGCTCTACTACAACGACACGTATCAGGTGGTGTTTTCATTCAAGTCCCGTGAGTGTGTGTTGGAGGGTGTGACATCAAGGGTATCTGAAGTGGAGGGTCTGAAGTGGAGTGGCGAGGCGGGTGCGCCTTCCCTTGAATAGCTGCACCTTTCCTTCAATAGCCACATTTCCTGATGGAGATCTGTTGCCGTTGTTTTTGCTGCTGTTGCTGTGTACAGTTTGAAGGCAACGCGGAAGTGCTGTCTGTGTTTGAGTGCGAGGACAGCGATAATGGCGATGGATCGAAGCAGTGGATTGTTCTTCTGAACCAGACGCTGTTTCATCCCCAAGGAGGTGCGTTATGATTAGGCTTGCAGCCCTGGGCCTCAGACACTTGCTTTGGGCTCGTGTCCGCTTCTCATTCTTGATGCCGCATGTCGCATCACACCAACTAGTTCGCTCGCTGAGGTGATGTGACATGATGTGACAACACATGCAAAAATGGCTGCAACTTGCGCCCATGGTTGCCGAACTCGTGTTCTCACTGTGCGTTTCTCATGGGTTGTTGTGGCTTGTTTTGCGTCGGGCTCATTGTTTTGGTTTGTGTTTGATGTCCAGGTGGGCAGCCAAGCGACACGGGGACCATCACCAAGGATGACGCCGTGTTTCGCGTCACTCACGTGCGCATCTCCAAGGATCGCCATGGCGTGGTCGAACACCTGGGCACTTTTGCCAACCCCAACAGGTGTGCGCGTATGTGTGTGTACGTTTGTGTGTGTGTGCGTGTTCGTGTGTGTGCGTGTGCGTGTGCGTGTGCGTGTGCGTGTGCGTGTGCGTGTGCGTGTGCGTGTGTGCGTGTGTGCGTGTGTGCGTGTGTGCGTGTGTGCGTGTGTGTGCGTGTGTGCGTGTGTGCGTGTGCGTGTGTGAATGTGTGCGTGTGTGCGTGTGCGTGTGTGTGTGTACGTTTGTTGTGTGTTTGCCGTTGTTATTTGTTGATCAACATGTGACATTGTGGAGATGCTGGTGTTGCGTTATATCATTGCAGCTTTGCGGACAGCATTCCAAACACGCTGTTCGTGCTCACTGATGTGCTTCAATTGCGTGCCACGGTCACAGCACCTTGTGCGCTGGCGACGAGGTCTCCCTTGCTGTTGATGCAGACAAGCGCCGCCGCCACGCAAGGTGAATACACAGGGGCAAGTGCCTGTAGACGTGTGTGTGCGTGCACGTGTGCGTCTGCACGTGGGGCTGACCTCAAACAAGGCGAACCAGCTGGCCAGCCAGCGCAAATTGCACGCCAGCTCTTGCACACACACATACACACACTCAGTTACTCACTCCAACTGTCTCACCTCGTGGGAGCAGACTGCACTCGGCCGGGCATCTGCTGGATGCGGCGATGCACTCGGCCGGGCATCTGCTGGATGCGGCGATGCAGGCGATTGGACGAACGGACCTGGACACACGCTTGCATTTGCATTGTGCGCGCGCGTGTGTGTGCATCTGTGTGCATTTGTGTGCATCTGTGTGCATTTGTGTGCATTTGTGTGCATTTGTGTGCATTTGTGTGCATTTGTGTGCATTTGTGTGTGTGTGTGCACTTGTCCATGTGTGTGCATTTTGTTGCCATCGCACTTGTCCATGTGTGTGCATTTTGTTGCCATCGCACTCACACCCGCTCGCATCGTCGCGCGGGCTCGTCCCTGCAAGCACAGAGTACATTGGGGCAATCCCCGCTGAGGAGCGGGCGGCTGTGGTCGCAAGGCTGAACGAGGCCGTCTCAACGCTCGTCAGCAAGAACACAGATGTCTCTATGCGCATCTACGATGTGGAGGGGTCCGAACTCCGTGAGTGACATGGCGCAACGCGTGCACACGTGTGTGTGTGTGTGTGCGTGCGTGTGTGCACATGGTGTGAATGTGTTTGTGGGGACTTTGCCTGTACGTGCCTGTGGCTGCGTGAGCAAGTCTGCTTGTATGGGAGCACTAGGTCCTGTGTAAACCTCCCCCCTCCACTTCATTGGCGATTCACGTGACTGTGCTTCTTTGCGCGTCTGATGTGTTAGCGCGTCGTGTTGTCTCCGTTGGCGGGTGCGAGTGCGCTTGCGGCGGCACCCACGTCAACAACACCAGCCAGCTGCAGGTATATCGCGTGCATACGTGCATGCGCTGTGCGTGTGATGACATGCTCCTCCCCATTCGCTTGCCTGCTCCCGTTCGCTACTGGATCGCTCGTGCAATGCGTCCTTCCACCCACACCCACCCACACACACCCACCCACCTACCCACACACACACACACACACACACACACACACACACACACACACACACACACACACACACACACACACACACACACACACACACACACACACACACACATGGTGTGCCATTGCCAAGGGCCTGCGGGTGACGCGCATCAAGAAGAACAAGAAGGCGGCGAAGGTGTACTACGAGCTGGACGAACAGGCGGCAAGCAACGATGCAGAAGGAAAGAAAACCCATGCAACACAGACAACCCAAGACGAACACCCACCACAGGCACACGCACAATCACAGGAGACGCAGGAGACGCAGGAGGCACGTGCAGAGGTGTGATTGACGCCACTGACATCACTCATCCGTTGAACACCCCCATAAACAACAATCATCATCATCATCATCATCATCAAACAACAAACACCGCAGCACCGTACTGACAAGCACACAGACACACGGCGCCGATCAAATGGAGGAGAGCGGTGGCTGCTGGAGGTGGCAGGTGGATGAGCGGGCGGCGCTGATGCGCGTGCCCGCCGGTGCATCCTTTGCACTGCATGGCGACTATACCATCACCGTGCTTCGTGGCGAGTTTGATGTCTGTGGCACGGCTCTGAGCCGCGCATGCGCGCCGCTGGCCATCTCGGCTGCCTTGACGGCATCAGCACCATCCATACTGTGCACGAGCAATGCACTGCGCGAGGAAGGCACTGGCGGCGGTGGCCATGATGACGCTCATCACGCGGGCAACAGCGACGAAGACACCGCCAAGCTCGTGCATCTGTGCCAGCACATGATGCAGGAGATCGAAGCCGGGGCAAGCACGGCCGCACCTCATCATGCAGCCAGTGCTCCTCCGTCAACAGCAGCTCCGACACTGACTGAAGCATCCAGCCAGCAGCAGCAGCAACTACAACAACAGATGCAGGAGCAACAGCAGGAGCAACAGCAGGAGCAACAGCAGCAGGAGCAGCAGCAGCAACAACACCAACACCAGGTGCAGGGGCAAGCACGATGGCGCGGTACGGCTGGGTTCGTGGCGGTTGTGCTGGCCAACCCGTCTGACGTCGCTCTGGCGTTTGCGCACAACAACATCTATCCGCAGGCGTTCAAAGCCCTCACGAGGGACTCCGTCGCTGTTCATGCAAACAGCATCGACGATGAGGATGCTGCTCAGGCGCCCCGCCCCAAGGCAAGCAAAAGCAGCACCGCTGCTGATAATGACACAGGTGATGCGACAGCAGGGAGCGCCGTGCAGCCTGGATCGCAGCTGCTTCCGGGCTTGCTCGTGGCGTCCCACGGTACCATCATTGATGACAAGCTTCGGTGCGTGCGTGCATACTTGTATGCGCTTGTGCGTGCGTGCGCGTGTGTATGAATGTGTGCGTGTGCATGTGCGTGTGCGTGTGCGTGTTCGTGTGCGTGTATGCGCGTGTGGATGTGTTCGTGTGTGAATGTGTGTGTGTATGTGTGAATGTGTGCGCGTGTGCGTGGATTGTTCGTGTGCGTGTGGATGTGTGCGGGTGTGTATGTGCGTGCATGCTTGTTTGATTTCACCCGCAGCTTGTGCACCCTTCTCACTCATCCAGCGGCTCCTTGCCAACTTGCGCAGATCATTTGCCGACCAGCTGCTGGCGACACGCGGACGTAACCCACCATCTGTCCTGCTGTGTGGTGCCAAGGGTGCCGGCAAGTCGACCACCCTGCGCTATCTCGTCAATCGCCTGCTGTCGCGCTTCCCGCGCGTTGCCTTGCTGGATGGCGACATCGGCCAAGCGGAGTGCACGCCCCCGGCCACCATCAGCCTTGTCATGATCACGGAGCCCCTCTTCTCCTCCCCCTTCACCCACATCAAGGTGTGATCAATGCGTGATCAATGTGTGTGTGTGTGCTTGCGTGTGCTTGCGTGTGCTTGCGTGTGCTTGCGTGTGCTTGCGTGTGTGTGTGTGTGTGCTTGCGTGTGCTTGCGTGTGCTTGCGTGTGCTTGCGTGTGCTTGCGTGTGTGTGTGTGTGCTTGCGTGTGCTTGCGTGTGCTTGCATGTGTGTGTGTGTGTGTGCTTGCGTGCGTGCTTGCGTGTGCTTGCGTGCGTGTGTGTATCTGTGTCTACACGAGTGCGTGCTTGCCCGTCTGCACCTCTGTGGCGGTGTATTCCGCGACTGCGTTCACATGCACACCACTGGCCCGTGCACTTGTTCCCTGGCTCATGCGTGCCTGTATCTGATGCCACTTCTCACATTCCCCCTTCCCAAACCTTCACGTCCATTGTCAGACGCCTGCTGTGTCGTTCTATCTTGGCGACGTGTCCCCGAAAGACTTCCCTCTGCAATACTCCTCGGCGATCGCTGGCGCCTTTGAGTTCTACAGGTCGTGTCTGTGCGCGTGCGTTCCTGCGCACTCGTGTGTGTATTTGCACGCGTGTGCATGGGTGCGCGCTTGCGTTCGTGTGTGCTGCACACTCCACGAGACAGCCGTTGTCAGCACTTGCTATGATCTGCTGCATTTCTCATCTCCATCGCACGCGACATTCGTGTGTGCATGTATTATATGCACGCAGGCAGCACTATGGGGACGCGCCGCTGGTGATCAACACAATGGGATGGGTCAAGGCGCTCGGGCACGTGCTCCTCGGCGAACTTGTTGCCGTCACCCGCCCGAGGTATCGCGTTGATCACCCATGGCATGTGCCTCACCACACGTGTGTTTGGGCAGGCAGACACGTTTTGAGGTCGAGGTGAAGGATGCAGGCATACAAGCGCACACACGCAATCAACACCACTTGCGCATGCACGCATGCACGCATGCACATCCGACAGCCGATGCTCGTAGCTCAGTGCGCATCCTTGTGTTGCCTCTGCAACACCACCACCGTCACCACGTGCAGGCACATTGTTGAGCTCTTGCTATCCAAGCCCATCAAGAACTTGGATCCACCACTTGAACAAGGCCTGCCACGTACGTGCACATGTGTGCACATGTTCATGGCCTGCGGTTTCCTGCGTGTGTGTGTGTGTGTGGTTGTGTGGTTGTGTGTGGTTGTGTGCGTCGTGCAAGCAGTTTGCTGCTGTTGCACTGCGTGAATTGTATCACCACATGCTCGAGGCGACATCACTTTAGTTATTACAATCACACACACACACACACACACACACACACACACACACACACACACTCACACACACACACACACACCCCAACAAGGGTGGAGCTCACATGTCCCATTGCTTTCACACAGCGTGTCTGTAGTGTTATACACCCCCCCTCGTGACTTTGTATCGACCATTCCGTGCGCCATCAACAACACTGGGATATACCAGCTCTGGCGTCTGTAACACTTGCGATTGAAGAAATTATATCATTC
>NW_004754927.1:705025-711248 GCF_000188695.1 Salpingoeca rosetta | reverse complement strand
CACACACACACACACACACACACACACACACACACACACACACACACACACACACACACACACACGCACTCACACACACACACACACACACACACCACCACCACCACCTCTCTCTCTACCACATTTGACCAGGCCTCTGCGCGACTGCAATATTGTCCGGATTTCGTCGGTGACGGACACTGGCTCTGTTTCGCCATCAACAACGACACCAGCGGACCTTCGCGGAATGGCCATTGCAGTCAGTTGCGCGCACAGGGTGATGGGGACAAGTGTGCGCGCGTGTGTGTGCATGCATGCGTGTGTATACTCACGTACTCACCCGTGTGCCTATTCCTTGCATCCCTTCCACCAACCCCCCCCTCCCCCACCGCTTGCTCGGAGTAGAGCTACTTCCTGGCGCAAGGCCCACTCGCCAGCCCCTTTCGCTCCCTGCTTGAGCAGCCGACCTACGCCGTCTCGTTTGACCAAGTCGCTGCTGTCCTGTTTGACCCTGTTCCCCCGCAGCACGTTCGTCATTTCAAATGGGGAAGGGGGCGAGGGGGTTTGATGAAGAAGAGGAGAAGAAGGGAGGTTCGTGTGTGCGTGTGTGCGTGTGTGCGTGTGCGTATGTGCGTGTGTGCGTGTGTGCGTGTGTGCGTGTGTGCGTGTGTGAGATTGTTGTTGTTGTGTGTGAGAACGGGATACTTCGAGGCGTGCTGATGGTTCCGTGTGGCTGCTTAGCCGATTGTGCACATGATGCCAACCCCGTTGCCTGCGCTTGTGCGTTCGTGTATGTGTGTTTTGCAGGCGCTGTATTCGCTCAATGGTGCACTCGTTGGGCTTTCCATGGTTCCACCAGCCCAACGCTTGACGGTGTGTGTGTGTGTGTGTGTGTGTGTGTGTGTGTGTGTGTGTGTGTGTGTTTCATGCACGTGTGCGCGCACGTCCTGTCATCACTCCCTTCGTTTATGCTCCGTCGCTCACGCTCCGTTGCTCACCTGTCTCCTTCATTTACCCCCTCCCCTTTCACCCCCCCCTGTCCTCTGCCCACCACTCGTCACGACTGCCAGCACCTTGCCACGGTGTCGGGCCATCGCGTCCGCCTCACGTTTGCCAACGACCCCGTCTCCATCGTCGGCTTTGGTCAGCGCACATGGCGTCGCTGTTCGTGTTGAGTTTGCGTTCATGCTGTTGTGTTTTGTTTCGTGAGCTTGTTTGTGCTACTTTCTTGTTTGCGTCACTTGCTTGATTGTGTTGCTTGCTTGTTTGCGTTGCTTGCTTGATTGTGTTGCTTGCTTCATAGCGTTCCTTGCTTATTGCCACTGTACTCCCCTGATACGAAACCGATTCCATCCCCTCATCGTCATCCCCCCCTGTCACACACCGCGTGCTGCAGGCATCGTCCGCGCGATTGACACTGAAGCGTCGGGAACGTTCCACATCATCACGCCTGTCCCGCCAGCATGGCTCGAGTCTGTTGTGACGCTCATCCACGCCCGCCTTTCGCTCCCGCACCCCTTGATGCAGCAGCAGGTGCGTGTGTGCGTGTGTGCGTGTGTGCGTGCGTGAGTGTGTACGTGCGTGTGTGCGTGTGTACGTGCGTGCGTGCGTGTGTGCGTGCGTGCGTGCGTGTGTGCGTGTGCGTGTATTGCTTGTGTTTGCGACAGCATGTTGACTTGTCAATGCCTCTGGCCCTCCAATGCCGCTGCTTTCTCCATGCACACGTTGCCTTGGACTACACATCAAGATGGCGACCGTGCCGGAGGGCGCGCCTGTGCCATACATGTCGGGCGACTTCTCTGGTGCAGCTGTTCAGGGCAGGAAAGCACGCACGACCCGGTATGGTGGCTGTAGGTGTTGGGAATGGGGTTTGACTTGGCGACTTTTCACAATGACACACAGCCAGACAGGCAGACAGACAGGGGCACACACACACACACACACACACACAGCCACACATACACACACACACAGTTGTACACAGTGCATCTGCTCAAGCCATATGTGACCATGTTGTGTGTGTGCGGTGTCTGCAGGCAAAATCTGAGCCGAAAGCGACTGCAATAGTAAGGGAGGGTGCTTGGCTGCAAGCCGTGCTGAGCTGAGTTGCAGCAAACACCGTCACGTCGTAGGTTCGTGTGTCGTGTGTGTGTGCGTGTTTGGAGTGGAGTAGGGGGAGAGAAGAGAACAGGCTTCGAGTAAAAGAGGCGAACGCGCAACAAACAGTGCAGGTGTGATTTGCGGCCACGGCGTGAGATGTCGACAGACACATAGACACACAGAGACAGACAGACAGACAGACAGACAGACAGACAGACAGACAGACAGACAGACAGACAGACAGACAGACAGACAGACACACACACACACACAGACACACAGACACAAAGCAAACAAGCCCTTCGACTGAATTCAGTTTCGACCTTTCCCACCACGTGCAAAGCGATACACAGCAGCCATGCCGATTGTCAAGAACTACCTGAGGTGCGCGATGATGGTGCTTTGCGTCGTGTGTGCTCGATGTCATGCGTGGCGCTTGTTTGCATGACAGCCACAGCCTCTTCGACACACCGTACAACGATCCACTTCTTCACACACACACATACACACACACATACACACACATACACACACACACACACACACACACACACCTTGAAAGGTATGGCCCGGAGGCCAGCTATGGCGTGATCGCCAGTGCAGAAGCCAATGGTGTGATCCTCGCACCAACGTTGGTGGCCATGCCTGCGCTGCAGGATGTCCTCATCTGGTGCACCAAGACTGGCACCGTGGTACGTATTCGATCCTGTGCACCTATCGTTGTCGGCGCTCCAGTTCGCTGGAGTGTACATGACGATATCAGCTCCAACGCGGCTCACGCCGTCCTTGCCCCTTCTTCACCACCCCAGTCCTCTCTCTCTCTCATACACACACACACACACACACACACACACACACACACACACACACACACACACACACACATTGACCGCTGCTGCTTTTGGCATGGCGGTGTGCGTTCTCGTGTGTGCAGGCGAAGCGCCTGTCCGACGGAAATCACGTTGTGACATGCATGTGCAAGAGCCCAACACAGCAGCAGCTCGCCGTGGGTTACCACAACGGTGATATCCAGGTTTGTCACCCGCACCCCGCCTCTCCGTCCATTCTGCCTGCCACGTGTACAAGCACCCGGGGGAGGGAAGCAAAGACGTGTATGCCGGGCTGTCTTGTGAGCAGCAGCTCAGCAAAGGAACCATCCACACCTTGTGAATGAAGCTGTGATGCACTGTTGCTTGCGCACCTGCATTCACATCCAACTCACGTGCACTCTCGCTGTTGGCGCTGCTGAACGACACCAGATCTGGGACTACGTGACTGGAGAGTCGGTTGTCTTGTTCAGTGGTCATCGCTCTGCTGTGACCTGTCTCAGCTTCAGTGAGTCTGGCACAAATCTCGTTTCTGGCAGCCAAGACACAGATGTCATTGTCTGGGACGTCATCAACGAGTCAGGTAACGTCGTGGACCATGTGTGTGTGTGCGCGCATCTTTGCTTGAATCCACACTTGCACAGTAGTGCGAACACACCTATTTGTACGCGCGTGTGGGTACACACACTTGCACACACATGCACACACGCTTGCCTCGTGGACTTGCTAACTCTGAGCCCCTGCGTGCAGGCGTGTTCCGGCTGCGCGGGCACAAGGGCCCCGTACACGCTGCCCGACTGTTGGAGAAGAGGAATCTGCTCGTGAGCTGTTCCCGCGATTCTCTCGTCAAGTTCTGGGATCTCGATACCCAGCACTGCGTCCACACCATCATCGCACACCGCGCAGAGGTGTGCTCGTGTGTGTGTTTGTTTGTGTGTTTGCGTGTGTTTGTGTGTGTTTGTGTGTTTGTGTTGTGTGTTTGCGTGTGTTTGTGTGTGTTTGTGTGTTTGTTTGTGTTTGTGTGTTTGTGTGTGTGCTTGTGTGCAGCGCGTCAGCTTGTGTGTAACCTGTGTTCATGTGTGCTTCAACACGCCACTCAACCACTTACACACTCCCATTCGCTCACCGCTGTTCCCCTGTAACACCATTCGGTATCACTGCGTCTCGTGCTGGTACACGTCGCGTGCGTCTGTGCGTCTGTACGTGTGTGCGTCTGTGCGTCTGTATCTCAGGTGAACGATTTCATTCTGTTGAACAACGAGGAGCGGATCATCACCGCCAGCGCCGACGATCAGCTCCGCGCCTGGGACATCACGTACCGCAAGGTCCGCACGTGTGTGGTCGTGTGTGTGTGCGTGTGTGTGTGTGTGTGTGTGTGTGTGTGTGTGTGTGTGTGTGTGTGTGTGTGTGTGTGTGTGTGTGTGTTCGTGGATGGGTGCATCCACGAGTGCGAGTGCGCGTGTGTGGAAGTGTGCCTGGCCGTGCGTGAGTATGTATGTGTGCATGTGTATGCGTCCCATTCACCCGAACGCGTGAAACGATGTCATTTCTGCTTCTTCAGGCGTTTGCAAAGTCAGCGCTCGTTGCTGCGGACATGAGTGGCCAGGACGGTGCCGATGACCATGGTGATGCTGATGGCGATGAGGTTCAGCAAACGAAGAAGGCAAAAACGGTATGTTCATGTCATGCACACACACACACACACAGGAACATGAACACACATCCACGACTCAACAGTGGTATCAGCCATCATCACACCACAACGCCAGCACCACACGCTGTTTTGCTCACAACACACACACACACACTAAATAGGAGGATGTGGACGTGAGTGCATCTCCCATCACGACAACACAAGTTGGCGCACTGACGAAGAAAGGAACAGGGCGTGCCATTCATCTTCTCGTCACCCCCGATGAGAAGTGTATCATTTGCCAGGTACAGTTTTGACACAAGCCAACACTTGTGTGTTGGTGTGTGTACGTGCTCTTGTGCATCGTTGCTTGCGATTCAGGAGGGACAGATGTGCACACATATGTGCGCAACACATGCAATACGAATAACACACACACACACATTTACACACATTTTACACACACAACCACCACCACCACCACCACCACGATTGCGCCTTCATGCAGAGCGCCGGCAAGGGCGTTGACACGTTCCGGATCCGAACGGCTGCCGAGCTGCACAAGAGGAAAGCGCGGAAGCTCAAGCGACAGAAGGAAAAGGGGAACAAGGGTGAGTCACGGTGCACCTGCTGTGTTGACATGCCAGTGCCACACTCCGCAATGTGCCACACGTGCCACAAGCACGTTGTGCGCTGTGCGCGCTGTTGCGTTTTGGACTTGTCCTGCCGGCAATTGTGTTCGCGGGTGTCTGTGTGCCTTTCACCCATCCCCCATCTGTGTCACGGCTGACGCGCGTGAACCCTTTTCTATTCTATCGCTTCCACGTGCATGTGTGTTGATGAATATGTGTGCATTTGTGTGCATGTGTGCATTTGTGTGCATTTGTGTGCATTTGCGTGCATTTGTGTGCGAGCAGAGATCAAGGCAGTTGAGCTGACGATGAGCGACATGTATCCCCACGCGGGCCTCATCACGTGCTCCAGCCCCGTGCGCAGCATCGACGTCCGCGCGGCGGGTCCCGACACGTACAGCATGCTCGCTGCTCTCGGCAGCAACGCCTTTGAGGTGTACGCCCTGAACCGCACCGCAAAGGGCGTCACGTCCTCCCGTGCCTCGTTCCTCTCCCTCCCCGGACACCGCAAACCCATTCGGTGCGTTGGTTCGTTTTGTGTCGCTTGTGTGTCTCGTTTATCTTCGTGGTGCTTTTGCGTTTGTCAGTGAGGGTGTGTGGATCACAGTTGCGGCTCGGGGGGCGGGAGCATTATCACGTGACTGCGCCTGTCATTGGAGTGGCACCAGCAAGTGTTTCGTTCATCCACTAACGTCCATCGTTCTCACTCTGCTCGCAACTACATACCCTTCCTCTGTGTGTGTATGTGTGTGTGTATGTGTGTGTGTGTGTGTGGGGTGTGTGTGTGTGTGTGTGTGTGTGTGTGTGTGTGTGTGTGTGTGTGTGGCCGTGTGTGTGTGTGTGTGTACACCCCCCTCCGTTTCATGTTTGACGTGTTCTACAGCGCAATTTGCGTGAGTTCGGACGCGGCGCTCGTCCTTACCACATCCAACAGCACAGCAAAGCTCTGGAACAGGTGAGCAAAGCACGGCACATGTTTTCCGCGACTGGGCGCTGTTATCGTGGACGCGGACACCTATGCCTGGGTGTAAATCGAGAGACCAAACGCATCA
>NW_004754927.1:699221-704925 GCF_000188695.1 Salpingoeca rosetta | reverse complement strand
TTCAACGTGAATTAATGAATTTCGAAATAATAACTCTAGGAGAAGAGTAGGAGTTGTGATTATCTAATGTAAATGAGTACCAATAAAAAAAAAAAAAAAAAAAAAAAAAAAAAAAAAAAGAAAAAAAAAAAAAAAAAAAAAAAAAATAATGAGTATAAAGGGGGGGGGGAGATGAATGAAAAAAAAAAGAAAAAGAAGAAAAAAAAATATAATTTAAAACACACACACACACACACACACACACACACACACACACACACACACACACACACACACACACACGTGCACATGCACGCACACGCACGCACGACATACGCACGCACACACATACGCTGTTCGCATCAGGATAACCGGGCAGTGCATTCGGACGCTGTATGACGCCGGGTATGGCGTGAGCTGCGCGTTTGTTCCTGGAGACAGACAAGCCCTGATTGGCACCAAGGTGCGGTTGTTACCATGCAAGCGGTGGCGGTGGCTTGTGGGGTATGGTGGAGACACTCATGTACGCTCCTGCCCGCGTGGCTGCTGATGGCTTGGCGTTCAGTTGTACGCGTCGCTCAGATACCGACTCTCACTCTTAAACACACACACACACACACACACGCACGCACACACACACACACACACACACACACACACACACACACACACACACACACACACACACACACGCATACACGCACGCACACGTACGCACATCAGGAGGGCGAGCTGAAGCTGTATGACCTGGCGTCTGGGGACTGTCTGCAGGTTGAGGACGATGCACACGCGCAAGCAATCTGGAGCATCTCCCTCTCCCCTGATAAGGTCGCACGTGCACACACATGCACTCATTCGTCTGCACTGCACGTGTACAAACCGTGCACACTGCGCTGCTTGCGTCGTGGACTCCTCTGAGTGGACGCATCTCGCAAACGTTCACTCGCACTGCGCTGCTTGCGTCGTGGACTCCTCTGAGTGGACGCATCTCGCAAACGTTCACTCGTCTTCTATGTATGTGGATGTGGATGTGCATGTGTATGTGGATGTGTATGTGTATGTGTATGTGTATGTGTATGTGTGTGTGTGTGCTTGTGTGCTTGTGTGAGCAGCAAGGGTTCATCACGGGATCGGCGGACCAGACGGTCAAATTCTGGCAGTTTGAGCTCATCCAGTCAGAGGACAAAATGCGGTGCGAAGCAACACATCCACAACACACGCACACACGCACACACACACGCACACACACGCACACACACGCACACACGCACACATACACACACGCACACACACACACACACACACACACACACACACACACACACACACACACACACACGCGCGCGCGCGCGTGCGCAAGTCATATCTGCCCCATTTCCATCCCAAATTCCTCGTGTTGTCACAGACGTATGCTCACGCGTGCATGATTTCCTATGTGCGTGTCCATGGAAAAATGCTCTGTCTTGCGTTTGTGCGCGTCCGTGTATGCTCATTTCCAGGAAAACGCTTGCAATTGAGCACACGAAGACGCTACAGATGACGGACGAGGTGACGTGCGCGTGCTTCAGTCCCGACTCCCGGCTCCTCGCCATTGCGCTCCTCGACTCAACCGTCAAGGTCCTGCTGCCGTGCTGGTGGTGTGCTGGTGGTGGCGTGCTGGGAAACGATGGTGCCCTGTGATGGGTGAATGCGTTATTGAGTACTGCATCTTGTGCTCTGTAACAGTGCCTTTGGTTGTCTTGTGTTCCCTGCTGCTTTCTTCTTCGCTTGTTGCTTACCCTCATTCCCTCACCGCCACCGTCGTATCTCTGCCCAATCTCCCTGCGCGCTTGCATCCATTGCGTTGTTCACTCTCAGGTGGTGTATGCGGACACGCTGAAGCCGTTTCTCTCTCTTTACGGCCACAAACTTCCCGTGGTGACAATGGACATCTCCAGCGACAGCACCATCCTCGCCACAGGGTACGCCGATGCGCTGCATGAAGATGTGCGCACTGTTTGCTCAGGTGTATTGTTGCCGGTTGGATCCTGGCGTGTCTGGAAAGGCGATGCCACACATCGTATCCCTGTTTTGGCACCGTGCGAAAAGAACACACAACACATACACGCGCACACGCACGTACGCACGCAATTTGCACACGAGCACATGTGTGACCCTTGGTGTACTTCTGCCCATACTCACCTCCCCTGTTCGTCCGTTGGTGACACGACAGCTCCGCTGACAAGAACGTCAAAGTCTGGGGTCTCGACTTTGGCGATTGCCACAAGTCCTTCAGGGCGCACCAGGTGCGCGCGTGTGTGTGTGTGCGCGCGCGTGTGTGTGTGTGCGCGTGTGCGTGTGTGCGCGTGTGCGTGAAGTAATGGAGGTTGTATGTGTGGTTGTATGTGCGTTTGTGTTGTTTGTATGTGTGTATAAATATGTAGTTATACCTGCAGTTATGTTGCGTGTTTGCCGTTCTGTTTCGTTTTTCGCCTTGCTGCAATCAGCTCACCGACGACTGCGTTTGTTGTGCTTGCAACACGTGGGTATGTGCGTGTGTGTGTGTGTTTGCAGGACACGGTGACGTCGGTGTGCTTTGCGGGCACGACGCATTATCTGTTCAGCACAAGCAAGGACAACGACGTGAAGCAGTGGGACTGCGACAACTTCCGCCTGATTCAGGTGCAGCAGGAAGAGAGAGGGTTGGGGGGGGGGGGAGGAATGAGGGATTGTACACGCGGGCATTGTTGAGAGCGACATCATGATGATGAGCAGAGCGGGGGTGGAAGAAGGCTTGGAGCCGAGGGCGTTTGAAGAGTTGTGACCACGAACTCAAGCATCATGAACATGTCTGCCACGTCATTCAGCTTCACTAACTCAAGGATTGTGTGTGTATGTGTGTATGTGTATATGTGTGTGTGTGTGCATGTGCAGACGCTGGAAGGCCACCACGGCCCAATCAGCTGCAGTGCAATTTCTCCCCGCGGCGATGTGCTTGTGACAGGATCACATGACAAGTCCGTACAGTCCGCACCAACACAGGCGCTGTTGTGAATGCTGTGACTGCGAATATTGGAGTTTGTTTGCTTGGGCTTCGGTTTCACCCCATGCACAACTTCACGCACGCACACACACACACACACACACACACACACACACACACACACACACACACACACACACACACACACACACACACACGACAGGTCGATCCGGACGTGGGTGCGCACGAAGGAGATGCTGAACGTGGAGGAGGAAGCGGCGATGGCGCGCGAACAGGAGTACGACGAGCAGCAGGTGGGGGATATGCACGTGCGTGCATATGTGCACGTGTGTGCGTGCGCATATGTGCGTGTGGAATGAGGAGGGGGGGGGAAGTGGGTGGATGAAGAAAGTTGAACTTGCTCGATGATGGTTTCTCGACGGTGGGCGTTTGCGTTGTCATCATGGCGTGCACCCATTCCTGTCCGTCCATGGCTGAATCAACGCACCCACTCACCGATGTCAAATGCACCATGCATCGAATCCTGTCCATGAACACATCGGTCATCGAACGTTGGGTTGGCGAGTGCAGGCTGAGCAGGAGGCACGGGAGTACCGAGCAAAGTCTGGCGATGAGGAGGTCGGTGTTGCCGGGAAGCGCTCGCTGGAGACACTCAAGGCCGCGGAGAAGCTGATGGAGGCTGTGCAGCTGGCGAAGGACCACGACGACAAGGGGCCAGGTACACACAGACACGCACAAACAGACACACACAGACACACACAGACACACAGACACACACACACACAGACACACACGCACACACTCATACACACACACACTCATACACACGCACAGACACACACGCACACGCACACGCACACACGAGCGTATAACCACGATGTGTTGTGGCACGATGTATTGCTGTTGTCACTCGCACCTGCTTGTGAGCCTTACTCGTGCACAGCAATTTCTTACAAATGCCACCCCACCCCTACCGTGATCTTGATTGCTGTTCTCGGGTGCAGGCGCGCCGGCACACCCCATGTTCCTCGCCCACCGCGTCAGCAGTGGCGCACAGTTTGTGCGCGTGATCATGGACAAGACGCCTTCAAGGTATTGTTTGCGCACACATAAATGGCGATTTGCCCTGCACACGCACGTGCACATTTGTGTTGGGGCACGCAGTGCTTGCAGGCACGAAGGCGAGCAGGTGATGTACAATGAACACAACGCCTTCACTCACCCGTGTCCTATGTTGTGTGCCTTGCGTGTGTGCGTGTGTGTGCATTTCAAACAGCGAGTTGGAGCAAGCGCTGATGCTGCTACCATTTGCTCTCGTCCCTACGCTGCTCTCATACCTCCTCGCCTTTGCAAAGGTGATTCGCCCTTGCTGCTTCGATGTGTGGTTGCATGTTTTACGTGTGTGTTGGCGCGCGCGCGCGCGTGTGTGTTCTGTTCACGTGCATTTGAACCGCGGCGCTTTTCAACGTTAAAGTCTTCCTGACCCATGCCGTCCTGCCCCCTTTGGCTGCTGCCCTTGGCAGGCCGAGCAATCTGTGGAGAAGACTGCGCGTGCGGTTGTGTTTCTGCTGCGTCTGCACCACAGCCAGCTCATTGCCACGTCGCAGCACCTCGACCTCATCGCAAAGCTCCAGGCAGAGCTTCCACACGCGCTCTCAGAACTGAAGGTGCGGCAGTGGCGGTGGTGCTTTGCTGTTGTTCTTGCGTGTGACGATGGTGTTGGTGTTGGTGCGTGTGGTTCTGTTGTATGCCACAACTTGTGCATGGTAGTGTGAAGACACACATCCGAGCAAGCATGCAACAACTCACGGCGTGCACCTTCGCTGTTTGATAGAACATGGTTGGCTTCAACCTTGCTGCTCTTCGCTTCCTGCGGCGGCAACTGGAAGAGGTGCGAACACCACACCCGTGTTTGCACTTGCTTGTCGCCAAAACGTGTGAATGCAACATCATCATGTGGTGCTTGACTGCTCTGGTTGTGCATGGGATTATGTGCTTGAGCGCACCAAAGCCCGCTGATCTCACACCAAACCGTTTTCCCCTCCCCTCGTTCACATCAATTCCTGTCTCGCTCTTTCCGCAGCAAACACAGGTGTATATGTAGGGTGGGGCTCTTGCTTCTCGGTGTTTGCGTGCGTGAATGCATGTGTTAACGTGCTCAAAGATGCGTTGTTGGTGTTTGTTGGCATTGTGTAAAAACAGTGAACAAAACGACAAATGCATCATCAACTTGGCACCGATTGCAATCCTGCTAGTCACGACGATCTGTTGTGTGTGTGTGTGTGTGTGTGTGTGTGTGTGTGTGTGTGTGTGTGTGTGTGTGTGTGTGTGTGTGTGTGTGTGTGTGTGTGTGTGTGTGTGACGTGCGTCAGGACTGGGATGGAACTGGGGCATTAAAAGCATATATCTAATAATGTCTGGGTTTTCAGGTTAGTGGCTGCCGGCGATGTGAGTGCCTTGACTAGAAACTCGATAAACATCATATCTCGCTGAGATGAGAGTCACGCGTGTCGCGCGTTAGTTGTTACAGATGATGATAAATGGTAACATGAAGGGGCGATGACACTGTTCGCGGAAAATGAATAGATTTCGTTATAAAAGAAAAAATAGATGGAGAATAGCAAGTGACTTATTGGCGATCGCTATTCGTGTCAATTGCCAATTTGATACGTGACCACCCGCTGGAGGGTTTTATGATGATGCTGTACTTTTGTTTTTTAGGCGGATCAATGCTAAGCGGGG
>NW_004754927.1:681494-698753 GCF_000188695.1 Salpingoeca rosetta | reverse complement strand
GACACACACACACACACACACACACACAACATACACACACACACACACATACACACACACACACACACACACACACACACACGGCACGCACACAGGGAACGCAATCTCTCTCGCAGTTCGGCGGACCTTGGCGTGTGCACGGCGTCACCGCGAACGTCGATGGTGCGAACGGGCCCGCAGGCGCGCGTGAAGAAGAGAATAAGGTCGGGCTTGGCAACAGTGGTGGGCACATCCGCAACATACACCTCTGGCCTGTCGACACACGCGCGCAAGAGCGAGCAGCGAGTTGGCAGAGGTAGAGTGGGCAATGTGAGACTAATCCACACAACGACAACAGCAGCACGTGCAAGAGAAGAGGGCGTGATCGTCCTGCGGACCAACAGCAACAGCAACAGCAACAGCAACAGCAACAGCAACAGCAGCAGGTCGCTGCCCCAAGCACCACCACGAGCGCCACCACACGCCACAGAAACTCACGAGGGCTCAGGGGTTTCTTTGCTTGCAGCAGGTGTGTGCGCAGAAGCGCCGGTTGCTGCTGCGCTGGTGGCGGTGCTGGTGGCAGCGGGAGCATCTGGTTTTGAGGCGGCGGGTGCTGGCTGCTGCTGCTGCTGCCCTTGTTGCTGCTGTTGTTGCTGTGGTGCTCGGCCTGCTGCTGCTGCTGCTGCTGCGGCCGCTGGTTTGGGTGCAGGCACCGGTGCAGATGGCGGCGCTATGGAAATAGACGTGGACAGCGCAGAGGGGAAGGGCGGGTGGAGGTGGGAATGTCAGAGAACAAAGAACGCGGTTGGAGGGTGAGACGAAGGAGCGCATGCTCAACCGTACGGGCGTACACGTTATTGCTCATCAAACAGGTCTTGAAGAGCGACAGAAACCAATAGCAGCAATAGAGGAGTGTACGTACGTGCTCGTCTCACGGGCTCTCCCTGGAAGGTAATTTCCTGAATCCCTCGTGGCCAGTCTACAAGACACCGGGAACGCCAAGGACGCGCGTGTGCGCGCGCGTGCGCGCGTGTGAGTGTGTGAGTGTGTGTGTGTGTGTGTGTGAGCGAGTGTGTGTGTCAAGTCATTAGAAGATGTGGAAGAGGGACTAGAAGTAGAAAAGGAAAAGAGAAAGAAGAGAATGAAGGAGAAGACGAAGGACAACAAGAGAAAGACGAACACTGCGTGTCGACTGCGGAGAGTACGATGCATGCACAGCTACACAGTGACACATGAAATTGACTGGAACAAAGGCGTTTGGACATAAGCACAAGCAAGCGTGCACGCGCTCAAACTCACTGTCCAGACGCTCCACTTTGATGAGGCGGTCAATGAGAAACTTGTCTGTCAAATGGAGGGCCACCATGCCGTCTTCCTCCTTCTCAAAGTTAACACACACTGTCCGCTGTCTTGGATCCGTGCTGTCAAAAGGGGGAGGGGAGGTTCGAGTGTAGTTTCAGCAGTGAGTGCGTACATGAGCAAACAAAGTGTCACAACAAACGCCCTCGCCCATGTACGCATGCACAGTACACGCACGTGCACAAGTGCAAGCACATACCCCTTTCTGCTTGAGTTGCTCTTTTTCTCTCGTGCAATGAAGCAGCATACTTACTTGTCCCTGTACACGCGCAGCTCCTCCACTTTGCCGCACTTGGCAAGCAGCTCCCGGACTTGGTCCTCACGGACCAGGGACGACACCCCAGCCACGCCAACGAACATATCGTGTGTTGGGTGCAGTGTGCGACGAGGTTCAACGTAGTGTGCAGATGCAGCAGTCGTTCTCCATCTGTGCGAGTGCAGTTGGGACGATTTGTGGATATTTTCAACCACTTTTCAGCACTCGGTGGTTTACTGGGCCAACCAAGGAAGACGATGCAAGAGCGCGTTGGTGTTGTTGTTGTTGTTGTGTTGGTGGCGGTGGTGGCCGTGCACACGGCTGCTGCTGCTGCTGGCAACTACTACATGGGCCAGCAAGGTGAGGAGAGGGTGGCGAGCAAAGCAGCAGCGTTAGACACGTGACAGAGGGTATTGCGTTCTCTCAGACGGGGCGGCACTTCGTTTGAACAGCTGAGGCTAAACGAAGGTGTTGTTGTTGTTTAAGTTGTTTAAGTTGTTGTTTAAGTTGTTGTTGTTGTTGTTTGTATGGGTTAGATTAACACTTGTCCTTTTTTTTTTTTTGGCGCGTTTGCTCCATGCTTCGTGTTTGTGTGCCTGGTGCCTTGCATGCCCACAGGCGACTCGTGCGCGGCGACGTGTGGAGCACTTGGCCTGCAGTGTGAGCCTGACTTTCAAATTGACGACTCGGACAAGATCATGCGGGTTAGCAACCAAAGCAAGATGCGCAGTTATTGTTTCATTGACACGTGTTGATGTGTGAATGTGTTTAGTGTGTTGATGTGTGAATGTGCTAACGTGTGCTGTTGTTGGGTTGTGTTTGTGACATGACCATTTGCCCAGACCGTTCGAGGGTTGACTAGTCCTTGTTATTCAACCAGTGTCGCTCACGTAACACACACACACACACACACACACACACACACACACACACACACACACACACACACACACACACACACACACACACACACACACACACACACGCACGCACGCACGCACACACACATACACCACTGCACAGGCCAGTTCCGGTTCCCCGTGAGCGGGTTTACGCACATTGACACGACGGAGGGCGTCAAGTGGTCTGCCTACCGCTTCCACGAGATGGATCCCCTCCCCTTCTCCGACGGATTCAAGCTGCAGTGGCGCAACGGCGATATGGACGACAAGGCCACGGGGCTCAAGTGCTACACGCTGACAGGCGGTAACGTTGTTGGCAACCCCACCAACTCTACCGTCACCTCGTACGCGTGGGTGTATGTGTGGTAGCTGCTCACCCTTGCACGGGCGATGTTGTGGGATGATGTGACTGTGGCGTGCCTCTTGTGCGTTTGGATGAGCGGCACGCCTGCAGTCTCCGTGTGCACGCTTGTGCCGGACAAGGTGGTGGTGGTGACGGTGCTGGTTGGTGGCAATTGCCCAAGCACAGCACGTTTTGCACAACTTCTCCTCTTCCAACACCAACGCACTACACATGTTCTGCCGCCCCATTTCATCCACGCATTTGCGCATTTGCGTTTGAAGTGTGATGTATATGTGTGTGTCTGTGTTTTTTTTTTTTTTTTCACTTTACCATGACGCAGTTCTGATGTGAGACAGCAGCTTTCACCCTCTGTGTTCGTGTGTGTGTTGGAAGCATTGGGTGTTTGCGGCTTCTGTTACTCTGCTTTCAACTGCTGTTCGCGTTACACATGTGCGCACATATGCCTTCAAGTGCATGCACACGTTGTGCGTCATGTCTATTGTTCGTTTACTGGTATCATTTTTCTTCTGTCGCGTGCCAACACCCAATACACGCGTGATCACAAGCAACCGAGCAAGTAACACAATTGGGGCGAGCGCCGCTGCGTTTGCTGGACACAAGTGCGGAACTCGGCTTGTTGGCGGCGACACACGGCCCACGAAGGAATAATAAGTGTGATAGGAAACTGTCATGTAACAAAAGAGATTTACAAGCATGGCGCAGCAACGTCGCCGCATGTTGCTGTTGCCTTGCACACACGCGCACCGTTGCTCAGACGCACGCGGGAACACACGAAGAACGAGAAACAACAACAACAACAACAACAACATCATCATCATCATCATCATCATCATCATCATCATCATCACCATCAGAAGTACGGCTCCCACGAGCTTCCGTCAGACGGGCGCAGATTTCCTGTCAGCAGCAGCACAATATCCACAATCCACCAAAACCCAAGCCCGCCTGCCCACCACACACGTGGTGAATATGTATGTGTGTGTGTGTGTGTGTGTGTGTGTGTGTGTGTGCAAAGCGTGAGCGGCTTGTAATTTGGGGTTGGTAGAGCTTCTGGAAAGATGCATATCTTGTACACCCATACTCAGTCATACACACAGAGTACAGGGCAGAGGCGCGCGCGTGTGTGTATGTGTCGCACCCAAGGTGAGCAGTTTGCCTGCGGCGGAACACTTGTAGCCAAGACAGAAGCGGTCCGCAGCGCAGATCCTGTTCAACAAGCAGTTAAAGCACACCCACACGTGCACAGAGGTGACGAGTGATGAGTCATGGCTTCCAAGCTGGGCAAGCAACGTACACACACACACACACACACACACACACACACACACACACACACACACACACACACACACACACACACACACACACACAGTCACATGGAGTCACAGTACCCGAGGAATATGCTGAGGAGGAGGGTGGTGAGGAAGTAATGGCCCGTGTACTTGATGCAGGGCACAGAGTGGCGAACAAATGTGCGCGCGGTTGCATTGGACGATCGCGTACACTGATCCAAGGGTGCAGGGCCTACGAGACACAGTTTGTTGATTGGTGCCACAATGGCAGCGGTGGTGTTGACGTTGACGCAGTGGGCAGTCACACTCACGAGGGATGTCAGTGCAGGGCACGTGCCAACGGATGGATTCACGCAAGCCAAACTCACCCTCACAGACACAGACGCGCGAATTCACAGACGAAGACGCACACAGGCAGCCGCAAAGACACACACACACACACACTGAGAGAGGTCGGCGCAATGACTCACCAAAACACTCGATGTTAGGTAGGACACGGCATGTCACGTTAGTGTACTTGAGATTTGCCATTGATGTCGCACCAAACTAACAAATATGCAACGGGGAGCAGGTACGAGGAGTATGCTTGAGACCATGCGCATGTGTGTCGACAATGCAGGTGCAACAAGTGCATTCAACATCGCGGCACTTTCCACACGGCAGCTCATTGCTTGCTGCACCTTGCATTTCGTTTCTTTGCCCGGTCGATCGCAGTCCAGGAACTCGTCCGGCCTGTCCATTGCGGCCCATAGCAAGGGGGGATGAGGTGAGGCGAAACGCAGATAAACAGCCACACCAACAGAAGCGCGCTCAAACATACATTCACGTGCACGCACACACACACACACACACACACACACACACGCGCGCGCGCGCGCATACACATACGTGTACACACACGCGGGCAATGGAAATGGCGTCTCTGAGGCACGCACAGAAGCTCGCAAGGGACGCATGGGTTGTTGGGGTTGAAGGGAAGAGAAGCTGTTGCACCTGCAGTCCCAGCCGGCACACCGTCACCACCCCTCGTCGTCGTCGTCGTCGTCGTTGTTGTTGTTGTTGTTGTTGTTGTTGTTGTTGTCGTGGCAAATGTGCTTGCGTTTACAGCACTCGTTGCACTTGTGGCTGTTGTGCCGGTCGTGGTTGGCGCTGACACATTCATGGTGGCATTTGTCACATTTGTAACGCTTGCAACGGTCGATGTAGTCGTGCCGTTGAGCGTGGTTGGCGCACTCATAGTACTGTTCATTGGTGATGCTGACGTACTGTTGTTCATTGCTGGTGTTGTCGTGGTCGTGGTCGTGGTCGTGGTGGAGTTGGTGGCCTGTGTCGGGCCACCACCACTCAACACAACCAGCAACACACACCACCACAACAACAACCTTCTCGTCATCCCCGTCCGCATCTCTGCACAGGTCGCAACAGCATATGATTTGTGCGGTGGATCGTGTATGTTTCGCACACTTTTCTGTGCTGTGGCCGTGCGCATTAGTCGCCCACAGTCGGAAGGAGAAACCGTCACATCAGCCGAAAAGAAGACTCGACGGCGACAAAGACAACGTGCGAACGAGACACTGGCTGCTTGGTGTGCGTGTGTGTTGCTTTTCTTTGTCTTGGGGGCTGTGCGCGACGAGGTACTGCATCGTGTGGTGTGGTGTGGAATGTGATGTGGGTGGTCTCGACGACGCACAAAGTCGATGACTCACTCATTCCTCCTTGCAATCGCATTGTAGCATTTGCAGTCTGTCACATGCCACTGCCGCTCACGTTTGTCACTGCTGCTTGACTCTCCAGCGAACACACACACACGCACGCAAGGACCACTCCACACGGCCAAGCCACCAAACCGTGCTCGCTAGTGTCTTGTGGCCATGGACGCGCACAAGTCGCTCCATGAAGCCCAAAGGCTGCTTCGGCAGCACCGCTTTGCAGAGGCAGTTCAAATCTTCGACAGGTTCGCGCGCCCTCGTTACATCACACACACACACACACACACACGCACACACACACACACACACACACACACACACACACACACACACACACACACGCGCGCACACACGCACACACGCACGCACACCCTCGTCACACCTCCCGCCTGTTGCGCATGTCCCTACAGCTTGCGGACAGCCCTTGACTCAGGTCGTGTCACCCACATTCTTAACTCTCATTCATAACCACGCTGCTGTCCGCACGCGGCACTGCCTCGAATGCTTTGAATGGTGTGTCGTGTAGGTTGAAGATGACGCCTATGCGCAAAGCCGCCCTACTCGGACTCGTGGATGCTCGGGTATGTGTGTGTGTGTGTGTGTTTCTTTGTTTCTTTGTGTATGTGTGTGCACTGTATCTGCACACGTGCTATGTTTACGTATGTGCGTGCATGGTTGTCCCTATCGCTTGCTCTTCGCGCTTACAACCCAACTTGGAAGCGCTTTGTCTGTGCGTCGCTGTAAACGAATGGCGTGAGCCGACGTGTGCTCACATTCCCTCTCCATGCATCTCGTCACCTGCACACCCCCGCCTCACCCTGCGTAGGTTTCATTGGCCACAGAAGAGTTCGCCGCAGACCAAGGCGTTCTTGCAGCTGCCAAGGTTCATGCCTTCGCCATTATTGTGTTTGCGCAGCACCAATCCACACGCACACGCCTTGCCCCCCCCCCCCTTGATGACTTTTCCCATGCTCCCACAGTCGCCACGCCAGTCGCTTGCCACCTGTGCTCGCTTTCGTCGTTGGCTCGCCAAGTGCACACGCCCTCATGCTAAGTTTCCGTTGACCTGTTGCTTTGTTCAGGACGCCACCGTCGAGGGCCTGAAAGAACACCTTTTGCCCTCCGAGGCAACGGCGCTGCTTGACAAGGCCCTCAAACTTGTCGAGGCGCTTCCAAGCTCAGATGACGGCAACGCATTCCTGGCGCAGCTCATCCAGAAGGCACGTGTTGCTTCAAAGTGTCCCGTCATTGCGTTGATTGTTTGATCTCTGGGCTGTGTGCGCTCATTTCCCTCGCTCCCCTTCCCCCTTACACCCGCTCATTTCCCTTGCTCACCTCACCTCCTTGTCCCCGTACTCGCCGTGGCCATCGCATCGCTCGTGTTTGGCCATGCAGGTCCCCACAGCACTGCGCCTGCACATTCGCCACATCTCTCGCCTGCTTCGCCAGCAGCGTACGTTCATCGTGGGCCCTTTTCCTAAAACATCGGAAGCTGGAAGGGGAGGGGTTGGCCTCATGATGCCCACATCTCATGTTCTGCACTCTGCATTCGATGCACATGTTTCCTTTCATGCTCTGCAGGCTACGATGATTGCGTGCGACACATGGCCAGCGCGCCCCTCGATACGGTGCGAACTGAACCACACACAGCAGCAACCCACAACAGCAACACACCACAGCTCAACTACCCCACCACAACACAGCACAACAGCACCAGGATGCCTTCAACACATGCATCGCACCGGAACGCTATGCTTCACCCCCTACATGTGCTGAAGCATCTTTGTCCCCCTCCCACACTCACTCACTCACTCACTCACTCACTCACTCACTCACTCACTCACTCACTCACTCACTCAATCACTCACTCAATCAATCACTCACTCACTCACACACTGCCACGTCATGTGCTGCCGCTTCTTGACTGTCGTTTGTCTGCGTAGAGTGCGTGGTGGACGGCAGCCAAGCGAGCTGCGGCCGATATTGCCAGCAGAACCAGCAAAGCGGATGCTGCGCACCTCAACGCCATTGTCATGGCAAACATCGCCGACCTGCGCCATCTCTCGTGGGCAACAGCAACAGCCGCCACATCTGCCGCGGCCGTCGCTGCAGAGCTGCAGGCCTGCATTTCCCGCATCACAAACAACGCACCAGCGCTGCCCGCCGACACCCGCGCCGCTCTCGCCCGCGACGTCCTCTACGCTGTTGCTGTGCTTCTGTCTGATGGAGACAACAACACAGTGCTGTCGCACGCCCTGCTGCACTGCCTGGTCGCCGCGGCTGGACGTGTGCACATTGCCACGTCAACCTCGTCCGCCCTCTTCCCAGAGACGCGCGACGCGTTGCTGCTGATGCAGGAGCGCAGGTCTCGCGTCTGTGCTGCCATTCTGCATGCCCACGCCCACGACAGCACAGACTACCACCGCCTGCGAGTTGATCTTGCACAGGTACAATCGGCACTCGACGCAGCTGGCTTCACAAGCATCGACCTCGCCCTGCACGCTGCGCTCGCAGACTCGCCAGCAACGCTCCTGACAGGCACATCCGCGCACAACATGGCAGAAGAGACACTGCTTGTTTTGGCTCGCGACCCGCGCACCCTCGCCTTCCTGCTCCTCAGGTAAGCAAGACACAAGCACTGCTGCCGCAAGGACTCTCCGACACACCTCGCACAAGCTCTATGTGTGTGTGTGCGCATGTTTGGGCATAATCGTGTGGACGTGAAAAGCGCTGCTCACCTTGTTTCGCTTGTGCTGCGGTCTTACACAGCGATGCAGACGTGGCCAAACAGTGGGTTCCTGTTCTCGTTCCCACAGCCGCCCACATCAACGACGACACCGAGGACACGGACGTTTCACAGGTGCGCCTTGTGTGCCCTTTAGCCCTTGCTTCCGTTCGAATGCCCACTCACATTGAGGAGGGCATGAGTGCGTGGTGCGTTGTGACCACACGAGAGGCTCATGCTACTTATGCTTCACACCTATGGTCTGCTTCACAGCTGGACGTACTCTGTTTTCTCACGGCCCTGGCGTCCAAAGCTTCAGCCAAACTGTTTCCAGTAAGTCGCAGCTACTCCATTGCCGTCGTTGCTTGCTGATGCCACGACCGACTACCACTTCCACTGCTGTCGCTGCTGTTGCACCGATCTTGCAGCTCACATGCGTTGTTTGTGCCCATACAGGATGTCATTCCCATGTCCAGCACACAGCTCGACTGCTGGAAGGCGTGCACCACCACAACCTCGCCTTTGGAGGTGCGTTTCTCGGCGTTTGGACAGTCAACATCTTGCTGACACTGTGTCTGCGCACGTGCCTGCCCCACGCCACCAGCTTGGTCTCACTGACCTGCGTTTGTTTCCTCTGCCTGCCTGGTTTCGTGGGCACAGGCTTCGGCTGTGGATGCATGCATCGCTGAGCTGCGGGGAAGTTCAATTCCCAAGCCCGTCAGCAAGCACGCTGGGCCCCTAATCCATTTGCTGTGGTCGCACGCTCAGGCAAGATCAATCAATATGTGGTCCTGCTCGTGCTTGATGCATGCATCCATCGCGCAAGCAAGTATGGTCTTGAGCGCGCCTCTTCCTTGCTGTTGGCTCCACTGCGATGGCTCACGTGGCACGTTCACGGTGGTTGCGCTTGCCCGACCCGCACACATCAACACAGGCACGCGACGCTCCTCCCCACGCGCGTCTGGAGCGCTTCCTCGACGCTGTCTTCGACAGCGGCTACGACCTCGAAGATTACATTGAGTCAGGTCGGTTGCCATATTCCACACAGTGCGGAAAGTTCACACAACACTCCTACCCCGTGTTCCATGCGTTCCATGAGAGAGAGTGTGTGTGTGCTATGGCCTCGTCGAGCCTTGTGGACATATCGCAATTCTTTCTCCTTCACGAATGGATGTTGCTTGCGTGTGTGTGTGTAGGCGGAGCACGTCAATTGCGGCTGTTCGGGGCAGATGGCGAGCCCATTGACGCGGCGCAGCCGTATCTGCATGGCATTGCTGTTCAGCTGCTGGACCAGGCTCAGCGGCCCGTGCAGTGCCTGAAGCGCTTCGAGCAGAGCCCTCTTCGCATGGATGACAACCTGCACGCTCTCCTCCTCGCAAAGGTTGCCATCACATACAGCCGACAGGTCCGTTCAAGCCACACTTACCCCCGCGCACACACAGATCACAAGCACAATCACAATCACAATCAGCCGAAAATACAAAATACCAGCTTGATGCAAACACAATTTTCGGGACCATTTGGTAGATTGTTTCCCTGATATTTTATTCCGCACTAACGCTTGGGTGCGCGCACACACCATGGAACAGGGGCGTCAAGACTTGGCGCAAAGCTATGCTCAGCGAGGCCTTGACCTCAACTCCAGTGACGACAGCGTTAACGAGGCGCTGACCAGTCTGCGCGGCGGCGGTGATGCGTCCTTCGCTTGCTACCAGAACCAAATTGATGCAAAACGACAGATGATCAGAAAAAAGAAGGATCTGCTCAAGGCGCTGGCTGCCAGCAACGTGGATGATCTCGAGAAGCAATGGCACAAGCTGACAGTTGGCACGAATCAGAACGACACTGCAGCTTCCCAAGCAAGCTCATCTGCAACAGCAAACTTGCACGAGGCAATCCTGCAACGACCCGTCACGCCCCCTAGTGCAGCTTCACACAACCCTTACAGAATCCACATTGCCGCAGCTTGGACTTCCATTCTTGCTGGCGCCCCAACCACAGCAGATATGCTGGAGCCAGAAGCAGCACCTGCAACAGCGGCGGTGCCCAAAGAATTGGGTAAACCAACAAGTGGCAGTGAAAGTGCTCCGACAGCCGTGCCAACCGGACCAGCACACATTCCGGTCCAAAATCCAACGCAGGCGAAGAAGCCAGAACCCGCATCACCTGCCACATCTTCCGCTGCGCGTCAGCAATCCAACATGGCTACCAGCTCGCCTGCTGGCGGGAAGCCAGGGTTCGGCGGGTTTGGGCAGGGCGGCAAGCTGACGTTTGGCGCGCTCGCTACCAAGGGCAAGGACGCTGGCAAGGAGTCTGGCAAGGAGTCCGATGCTGGTGCCAAGGGCAGCGAGGCGGGAAGCAAGCCGAGCGGCGGGTTCCAGTTCAAGGGCTTCAGCTTTGGCAGCGGGCAGAACAAGGGCACGACGCTGTTTGGCGGAAGCAAGGAGAAGGAGGCGGCGGAGAAGGCCGGTGAGGCTGAGGAAGAGGGCGCCAGCGAGGAGGCTGAGGGCGGCGCAAGCAGCAAGTTTGAGGCGATTGTGAAGCTGCCTGATGCCTCTGAGGTGAAGAAGGTGACTGGCGAGGAAGGGCAGAACGTTGTGTTTGAGGGCCGGTGCAAGCTGTACCGGTGGGGCAAGGGCAACGAAGGGATGCAGTGGAAGGAGCGCGGCGTGGGGACGGTGAAGCTGCTTGAGGACCCGGCGACGAAGCGGGTGCGGCTTGCCATGTGGCGCGACCAGGTGCAGCGTGTAGCTGCGAACCACTGGCTGACGGGGGAGATGCAGCTGCACGCGATGCCGCAGACGAACAACTGCGTGACGTGGGTTGCGTACGACCACAGCGACGACGAGGATGTTGGCCTGCACAAGTTTGCGCTGCGGCTCAAGTCGAGCGAGGCGCTTGCTGATTTCCGGGCCAAGTTTGAGGCTGGGTGCAAGGCAGCTGCGTTGCATGGGGACGATGGCACGACCACGACCACGACCGCGGAAGCAGCGCCTGCGGCGAAGGCAACGACGAGCACGTCGACGGCAACGGCGACCACGAAGGCAGCTGAGAAGGTTGCCGATGAGAAGACGCAGGGCAAGGCTGACGCCGAGAAGGCGAGCGGGCCGCGATTCCCGTTCCAGAAGAAGGACGGGGAGAGCAAGCCTGCGTTTTCGTTTGGCGGGAGTGCGGCGAAGCAGACGCTTGCAGCCTCCGTTGTCTCCTTCAACGACTTTTCAGGTTCTTACGAGCGCGACTGCATCTGCGACTGCATCTGCGACGAGCTCGCCTGCTGGCGGGAAGCCAGGGTTTGGCGGGTTTGGGCAGGGCGGCAAGCTGACGTTTGGCGCGCTCGCTGCCAAGGGCAAGGACGCTGGCAACTTGGAGAACCAACCGTTCCCGAACATCTCGTCGACAAAGCAGACCGGCTTATGTTGCCGAAAGGATTTTTCATCGTGAAACACAACGATCAGCAAGTCATTGACGTTGAGGCGACAACGGCTGTGCAGCATGAGCAGCGCAACCGCACTCAGCCCGCAACTATTCACCAACATGGACATGGCAACACCCATGGCAACCAAATCCCAGTGTTTGGGCAGGGCGGCAAGCTGACGTTTGGCGCGCTCGCTGGCAAGGGCAAGGACGCTGGCAAGGAGTCTGGCAAGGAGTCCGATGCTGGTGCCAAGGGCAGCGAGGCGGGAAGCAAGCCGAGCGGCGGGTTCCAGTTCAAGGGCTTCAGCTTTGGCAGCGGGCAGAACAAGGGCACGACGCTGTTTGGCGGAAGCAAGGAGAAGGAGGCGGCGGAGAAGGCCGGTGAGGCTGAGGAAGAGGGCGCCAGCGAGGAGGCTGAGGGCGGCGCAAGCAGCAAGTTTGAGGCGATTGTGAAGCTGCCTGATGCCTCTGAGGTGAAGAAGGTGACTGGCGAGGAAGGGCAGAACGTTGTGTTTGAGGGCCGGTGCAAGCTGTACCGGTGGGGCAAGGGCAACGAAGGGATGCAGTGGAAGGAGCGCGGTGTGGGGACGGTGAAGCTGCTTGAGGACCCGGCGACGAAGCGGGTGCGGCTTGCCATGTGGCGCGACCAGGTGCAGCGTGTAGCTGCGAACCACTGGCTGACGGGGGAGATGCAGCTGCACGCGATGCCGCAGACGAACAACTGCGTGACGTGGGTTGCGTACGACCACAGCGACGACGAGGATGTTGGCCTGCACAAGTTTGCGCTGCGGCTCAAGTCGAGCGAGGCGCTTGCTGATTTCCGGGCCAAGTTTGAGGCTGGGTGCAAGGCAGCTGCGTCCATGGAGGCCGCGATATCTTCGAACGCTGCTTCTCACACTTCACACGTGTCCACGTCTACCATCACAAGCCGTTCTGCACAGGCATCTTCTTCTACTCCTTCTGGTGCTTCCGCTCACGGATCGTCTCAGCGGTCCGTCGAGCATCGTGTTGTTTTCAACGACACCCCTCCAAAACGCCTCACGGCAAACTCCAAGACATCGTCCCGCTAACGTCTTCCACGTTTTTGTTGTCGCGGACGAACGTCTCCGTGTCCTGTTTGAACTGTTCTGGCATGGTTGCGAAGTGTTGTGATGTGACCTCATCTTGTGCGTGCGTGCGTGTGTGTGTGTCTTGTGTTCTGTTCTGCTTTTGTTTTGTTTCGTTTCATCGTCCTTCATCGAGCTTAGCCAACATGTGTACGCTGTTTCGTTCGTTTATTCAACAGAATACTGACCAGAAAGCCATTGATGAAAGCAGTGCAGAGCTTGCTTTTGAGGTTAAGAGGGGGGGGGTTGGAAGAAGCGCAAGCGGTGCACCATGTGACTGGTGGTTCAGAGAATCACAACGCAAACAAACAGGGAAACGGCGTGGCGGAAGTCACATCATGCGCTGTCCTTTTCAGACGACGCTTGTTGGATGGTTTCCTGCCATTGCAAGAGTTGCTTGAGAAAACCTTCATTTGGGAACACCTCTCGCTTTGCTCGAATGTGTGTGAGTGCTTCGGCAGCTGTCATGTTGTGGTGCTTGATGAGGTAGGCGGCGGCGATGCTCGGGCTTCGACTGAAGCCTTCCATGCAGTGGACAAGCACCACGCCGTCATCTCTTGACATGGAATCATGAATGAAGGCGCATGCTTCCTCAAAGAACACCATGAGGTTGCTGCGGGCGCTGTCTGCGACAGAGAGGCCATGGAAGCTGAGTCCGTGTTGGGAGTAGAAGCTGTCATCGGTGTTCAATCGCCCAAAGCCTGTGCCTTGGCTACAGTTGAGCACGTGGGTGAACCCGCTTTCCTTCAGCCCGGCAGGATCCTTTGCTGGGCCAGCTTCAGACACCCACAACCTTGGCCACACCTGAACATGATGGGGCAGCACGCAGGAGATTTGGTGATTGGGATGGTCAACACAATACACGTCACGGAAGGTGTGTCATCTTCTCTTGTTTGGTGGTGACGGCACTTTGGTTGACATGGTTGTTCGACGCACGCCACACACACACACACACACACACGCACGCACACGCCACTCTGCTCTACTTTTCAAACGACAAATGGGTTCGTTTTCTTTCCAAGGTTCTCTCACTCACCTCGTCCTTGCTTCGGCTCGGCATGAGCACGGCTCCATCCCCATTCAGCAGCGTCTGCAGTTCCTCCACCGTGGACATGATCGATGTTGTGTTGTTGGCTGTTGTGGTCGTTGTGGATGATGACAATTATGAACGTGCTGGATAATTATCCGCAACAAGACGTCTGGCGAAGACACGATGGCTCGCGTTGTGGATGGGTTGGTGCAGCACTTGAGCTCGTCCGGTGCATACAAGCGCCTGCAGGATGAGCTGCAGGACGTCATAGCAGAGAAGGTGCGAAGTACGTGTGTGCAATGTAACGCTGGATGCAGCACGCTTGCATGTGTGCTTGTGGTCTGGCTTTCTTCCCCCCCCCTTCTCCGCAGCCTTTTCGTCTGTCGTGTGTGGTGGTCTTTGTTTCTCGCTGCTGACGTTATGTCTGGGTTGGCGTTTCCTTGGAACGAATGCATGGCGGAAAGCAGGGGTTGCTGCGAGAAGCCGAAGAGAAGGCCAAAGCTGAAGTCCAGAGACAATTTGCGCTATTGTCAAGTGCAGGGACCAGCCAACAGCAACTGCTAGCCTCTGTCCTGCGTCATGTCGACAGGTGTGTGTGTGTTCATGTGCGCGTGTGTGCTGTTGTTGATGTTTTTGTGTATGTGCACACTTCTGCGTGTAGCTACACACATATCTTTGGCTTCAGTATGTCTTGCGAAAGCGCGGTGTGGTCGTTCATAATTGTGTGTATGCGTTCCTGCACAAGTTTGATGTCGAACCACTTTTGCTGGTGTTGTAGTCGCCCGTGTATTAACCGCGCTGCCTGCATGTTCATTGCACTGCCGTCGCAATCGCTGCACGGCCTCGCGTAGATCCGTGTTTGAGCCCGCTGTGCGCAAGGCTGTTGAGGGTGCTTTAAACACGGACAAAATCCATGGCTTGCTCGAGGTTCACGCATGCGAGTGTGCTGTTGTCTTCTGCATGTCAAGCTGCGTTTGCGTTTACGTGCCGTGTGCTCACCGCTTTGTATGAATGCGCCACTAATGAGCCTTGTTCTGCACTTGTTGCTGGTCACAGGGCTATTTGGACGAAGCCATGGCTGCATTCAAGGCCGATCTGGAAGAGAAGCAAGCCAAGCGCCAGGCACTCGCCAAGCAGCAGGCGAGCAAGACACTCTCAACTCCAACAGCAAGAGAGGGCTCTCCTATGCCCTCCACAAGACAGAACACAACACCGGCGTCCGCAACACCTGACGACGACTCCAAACCCGCGCGACCGGCAGCCCCTGCCTTGGAGGGCGCCACAACAACCGCAGACGGCAGCACGGCTGTCGACAAGCCCGCTGCTGGGCAGCACAAGGCAGGCACACATCAGTCGGCATCTGGGAGCGAGAGCAGCGCTGCCAATACAAGCACTCGCGAAACGCCAAGTGCGGCGGTGAAATCAGCCGGGCAGTCGAGCGGGCATGGTCTGAGCCGCGAGGCGCTGATGCGACAGCGGGCACAAGCGGCGTCGGCGATGCTTCTGCAGCGACTGGCAGGTGAAGCCAACCAAGTTGAGCAAGGTGGGGATGATGACGATGACGATGACGACGAAGAAGAAGAGGATGATGATGAGGATGATGATGAGGAGGAGGATGACGATGAAGAAGACGAGGAGGAGGAGGACGACGACGACGATGGTGATGATGATGATGATGAGGAGGAGGAGGAGGAGGAGCATGATGAGGAGGAGAGCCCAAGCAAGGCTGAAGGTGGGGTGACCGGCGAGAACAACGGCGCAGCGGAAGAAGGGGAAGGAAGAGCGGGAGGGAATACCGACAAGGGCGACAACCAAGAGGAACAGCAGCGTGGTGTGCGTACGAGGAATACACGAGCTCGGAGGACGCAGAATGACACGCAGCATGGAGTTGACAAGGAAGATGACGACGCCGGTGCCGATGCGGAGGAGAGAAAGGCGCGGCCACGACGATCCCGGCGCCAAACGGCAGCGGGGAGGCGGTCGACGTCGCAGGCGGAAGCAGGAACAGTGGTGGAGGCAGAGGGCGGGCGCCGAAGCACACGCCGTCGATCAACCCGCAACAGCACTCGCGGTGGTAATGGTGATGATGGCGATGGTGATGGTGCGCACGATGAAGGCGGGGATGAGGAACAGGGGGAGGCGGCTGATGGTGAAGCGGTGGCTGGTCTTGGAGTTGGCACGCGAAGACGGAGCACTCGCCAGGCCAAGGCTCGACGAACTAGTCAGCGGCGGGCGAGCACAAGCGGACAGCGAAGCAAGCGGGCCAAGCGGCGCAAATGATTGAGGAGGCATGGTGTGTCTGTGTGTGTGTGTGTGTGTGTGTCTGTGTGTCTGTGTGTCTGTCTGTGTTTGTGTGCGTGTCTGTGCTGTGTTTGTTTGTTTGTTTGTTTGTTTGTTTGTTTGTTTGTTTGTTTGTTTGTTTGGTCTTGTGCTCATGCGTGGCATTCGAGTGTCTTTGGCCTGGCGCATTAGGAGGGTTTGTATTGCGAATGAATAATCGACTGAAACAATCAAAGCGGAGCGCAACAACACAGAACACGCACTCGAGAGACCACACCACGACTCGAACCAGTGGCAAGGAGCGCGTGACTCTCGCTGATGAACAATGAACAAACACTCGGCACGCGAATCAGACAACCACGGTGACAGTGAGGACCCGAGCAAAGGTCAACGAGAATACCAGAGGGAGATGTAAACACACATATACACACACACATACACGCAGCGCGTATAAGGAGACAGGAGGGAACAGGAGGTGGCAGCTCCGGGCCATTGAGGGTAAGGACAGGGGGTTGGGCTCAACCAGCATCACTGCATGGGCATCTGTTGTGGCTGCTGCTGCTGTTCTCCTTCTTGTTGTGCGGCGGCATCAGCAGCACCGTCGTCGTCGTCGTCGTCGTCGTTCCCAATGTCCATTCCATCCATCTCCCGCACCATCTGATGTCATGGCAAGAATGGTCATACCGTGTGAGCGCGAGAAACATGGGGTTGCATAAACAGCGTTCGCGCGCGCGCGCGCGCGCGTGTGTGTGTGTGTGTGTGTGTGTGTGTGTGTGTGTGTGTGTGTGTGTGTGTGTGTGTGTGTGTGTGTGTGTGTGTGTGTGTGTGTGTGTGTGTGTGTGT
>NW_004754927.1:679597-681207 GCF_000188695.1 Salpingoeca rosetta | reverse complement strand
GCGTGTGTACCTTCTTCCTTGGCGAGGTACTTGAGCTTGAAGTTGCGGCCGCGGCGGCGCTTGCGGCGCTCGGCATGGCTCTTCCGCACGAGAATCTAAAACCACACACACGCACGCACACACGCACGCACAAACATGTGACAAGCGTGAGCAGTGAGGACAGCAGTTTGATATGCATGCATTCGCAGGTGGGGTGGTGGTGGGAGCACGCACCACGTCGGGGAAGTTTGAGGTGTCAAGCCGGTTGAAGTACTCGTCGTTGACATTCGCAGTCGTGAAATCAAACCTGAACGACACCAACGGATTCAACGAGACCGCATGACCGCAAGATCGGGTAAGTACAGCTCGCAACTGGGATGGGTATGCACGTGAATGCAAGCACGTTGTGTGTGGATATATGCGTGTGTGTGTGTGTGTGTGTGTGTGTGTATGTGTGTGTGTGTGGCACAAGAAGCAGCGCAATGCCTGACTCACCCAAGCACTGTATCGCCGTAGCGCAGGATGTGGCCAAGGTGGCTGCGCGTCTGAAACTCCTGTCCACCCGTCTCCAGCTCGTTCGCGCGCACAACGACAACGTTCACCAACAAGAACTGCATTCGCACATATGAATACATGCAAAGGCATTCGGTCACACACAAGGCGGTGGTGAGGAAAGCATAAACGATCAGATGTGGTTGCCGCCAAGGACATATGTGGTTGTCGACAAGCGGACGTGTGTCGAATATGCGAATCAGGGTGTTGAGCAGAAACGAGGCAACTGTCGCAGGTGCTGCAGGTGCACAGGTGTGGCCCACCTTTCCATTGGTGACTTCGTTGTGGTGCTCGTCGTACACGGGCTCCACGTCCATGACAATAAACTCAATCAGTGAGCCGTGTGATGCAATTGCATTGAATGGGTGCTGCCAGAACAGCGCATTGCGCACCTGCACGCACGCACACACACACGCACGCATACACACACACACACACATATCATCACATCACATAAATCACATGCGCGTGCATTGGGGAACAAGCAAGCAGATGCGGGTGAGCGATGTGATGGTGATAGTCGTGCAGTGATGCCGGTGACAGCAGGAAATGTATTGTGGACAGCACCAAACATTGGCAGCGCTTCCTGACGCTGTCAACCGTGACGTGGGCTTGGCGCCAACACATGCCTCGCACGTGCACACGCGCAAAATCACGCACAAACAGCAAGCACACATTTCGCACGCCCCGCACAGCACTCACATGTGCAATCTGCAACGTGAACGGATCGATAAAGTGCAGGACTGTGCCAACTTGCGTGCACAGACACACGGGGCTGAAGTAGCAATGTGTGTGTGTGTGTGTGTGTGTGTGTGTGTGTGTGTGTGTGTGTGTGTGTGTGTTTATGGATGTGATGCAAAAGGGTTTGTGCTGTCCGGTTCCCGAGCTGTGTTGTGCTGGCTGCCACGTGTCTTTCAGCGCATACACACACACAGACAACAACAGTCGACAACGCTGCCATCTCACCCGCATGTACCAACACAATGTCACACGACTCGATGGCGCGCGCACACACACACACACACACACACACACACACACACACACACACACACACACACACACACACACACACACAC
>NW_004754927.1:666026-679497 GCF_000188695.1 Salpingoeca rosetta | reverse complement strand
CACACTTGGCTTACCTGATGTGGCCCTCCCTGTGGGAAACTTGCGGGGACATGCACACAATGTCGTTCTTGCACACGGGAATGATCTCCACGCTGTACGTGTACTGCACAGTTGCACACGCGAGCACGCCAGGGAACACACAGTACATGAGATGCGCTGCACAGTGTTTGCTATTTGCTGTGTGGGACTGTTTGCTGTGGCAACACACTCATGCGCACTCTCGCGCACTCATACACATACCCGCACACAGTTCTCACCTTGAAGTTGTACGTGTTTGAGTTGAAGTCCTGGGAGATGAGCCGCTGCGAGGTCTTTGTGCGGATGGGAACAACAGACTCGAGGAAGTTGACAAAGCGCCGGGCGTCGTGGCTCGACCCAAAGAAGAAATCAACGCCATCTGATGGCACGCGGACAGAAGAGGGTGTCGGGCCGACAACACGCAATGACAGGGCGCATGGGAAGGAGGAAAGAGGATGATGGGTGAGTGATCTGCAAAGTGTACGATTCGTCGGCTGAGTTGATGTGCGTAGTTTGGTGCGTGATTTGGTGAATGCCACAGATGATTGTTGCCTCCAGGACGGCGTGCAATCGTGCCAGCGTGCTTCAAACAATAAGACAACACACACACAACACACACAACACACACAACACACAACACACACAACACACACACACACACAGCCATGTTCACGGGGAGACGGCACCTGAGACGCTGGAGATGCGTGTGGTCTTGGCGTGGGCCTTGTGCTTGATGATAATCTGCTCCAGGTGGTAAAACGTCTTCTTGTGCGGCACCTTCTGCCTCACCTGCACGACGGCGTTCCACGTGTCCTTGGCCTCGATGCGGTGGCAGTCCGAGCAAAACTCGTTGCGCACCACAAATTCGACGATAAACTCCTGCTGCAGGATGACATCGGAGAGCACCTCCTTCTGGATCACCAGCCGCACCTTGACCCGCTTCGAGTGCGGCTCTGTCCAGATAAACCCGGCGTCCACCAGACGCACCTTGCTCAGGCCCGTGAGCTTGCGCAGACAGAGGCTCAGCAGCTCTCTCGACTCGAGCTGCGCCACGAGCCAGCCCTTGGGCGGGTTGGAGTACCGGCCGCACCCTTTGCAGTGGAACAGAGCCACCTGCACAGCAACAAACATAAACAGAAGCGGCAGCAGGAACAGGAGATTGTCATGACGCGGGGCGGGGCCAGTCGCGGGCAGAGCGACCGTGTGAGTATGGATGGATGGGTGGGAGACAGAGAAGGAGAGGGGTTGGGGTTGGACGTCGCAATGGCGTAAATTGTGGGCCAGCGAAGCTGAGATCGTTTTCGGAGACACGCACACACACACACACACACACACACACACACACACACACACACACACACACACACACACACACACACACACACAATCACGCACACACGCACACGCACACGCACTCCATTGTAGGATGCAGGTGCTTTTGCTTGTACTTACCGACTTGGGGATGCCATCTGTAATGTCCACGCGCGACCGAATGCAGCTCACGCACATGCGCGCTGGGTTTGGTGTGATCTGCATACCGCACTCGCAACACAGACTACAGTATCGTGTGTTGTCGTGGTGTTTGTTTGCCATCGTGAGTGGATTGAGGTGCGTGTAACTGTGTGTTTGTGTGTGTATGTGTGTGTGTGTGTGTGTTTGGTGTTGATCTTTGTGGTGGCAGCGCCTTGTGGGTGGCAGTTTGTGCGCAAATCTATCACACACACACAACCACACCAGCACACTCACATGTATTGCTGCGCGGCTTCCATGGCCTGTGCCTGTTGAGAAGCCATGTCCTCTGTCATTTGGAACACGCCCTGCATGCTGGGATCCATGATGAACCGTCCGCCTTGTGTGTGTGCGTGTGTGCGTGTGTGTGGGCTGCTGCTGCTGCAGAGGCGATCTGATGGATGCGTGAGTACGGATGTGTGTGCGGATGGACGCGTGGATGGATGGATGGATGGATGGATGGTGGATGGATGGGTGTAAGCACGTTGTCCTCTTCTCACATCAGCCGCGCCACGTGGGTGAAAAATGACAGCATATAAAGTAGTGAACATCCACCCCGCCAACGACAAAGCAAATCCAGCCAGCGGAGAGGAAGATGTGCATTTCCCTCCCACACACACCCGAGCAAACACTCGTTTGCTGCAAGTTAGCAGTAGCCGTCCAGTGTGTGTGTGAGATGAGCGTGGATGAGGACACTGCGGTGGCGCAGGCGCGTGCGTGGTGTGCGCAGCACCACAGCAACGTAGAAGGCATCCAAATTGTGGGCGTTCACCAGCTGTCCCCAACACACTTTGCCATCTCCTACACGGTGCGTCTGCCTGGAGTGCGATGCATGGTTCACTGCAGTGTGCATGGTCACTGCGGTGTGCATTTGACCGTCGTGTCTGCGATGTATGTGCGTTCACGCTGCCCAAAGCTCGAGAACCTTTACACAGAGTGTCGACAGGAGGCGTTTGCTTGTTGTTGGATCATCTTTGCTGACTTGCCCAGGCCCATTCACTCTCACACAAGACACCAAGAAACACAACCTCTGCCACCCGCTCACACCTCCCGTGCCCCTTACTGCACTGCTCGACACAGGTGCCACACGATGCTGAGAATGCACCCAAAGACAGCAGCGAACCATCCGACCAGGAGCCAGTCAAGTACACCCGGCACTTTGCCTTTGATCCACAGAGCAAAACCGTTCTCTCTGCCCATGCCCCTCAAGGTGTCTTGGATGCTGGTGGTGGTGGTGGTGGTGGTGGTGGTGGTGGTGAACTTGCTTCCACCCCTCCCCACAGCAATCGAACCTTACACCACCATGCTTTTTCTTCGACACACACGCACATACACACGCACACGCACATACACATTTCATTGCGCCAGATCTTACGCCCTCTTGGCCTTGCACGTTGCTTGGCATGTTCAAACTGTGCACAGACTCTCCATCTCGGAAACAACACAATGGCCACCCACAAAATCCCGACGATGATGACGATGACGATGATGATGATGAGGATAACCTGCGCATTACATCTGCGGAAGCTGCAGAGGAACTCGCCATGCTGGAGCAGGTGTGTGTGTGTGGATGTGTGGATGTGGGGGTGGATGTGGGGGTGGGTATGGGTGTGTGTGTGTGCGTGTGTGTACATGTGTGTGCGTGTATGTGTGTGTGTGTATGTGGGTGTGGAGGTGTGAATGTGGGTGTGCTACTTTCGACCACACACAGACACACACTGCATCAAACAGCCATGAACCCTTGTCTTTCTCGCATGTGCGGTTGAAAATGATTTGCGGGTGTGATGGCGTCTCACATGCTGTGTCGGTTCTTGTCTGCCTGCAGGAACAAGAACTCTCTGTCGACGAACTGAGAAGGCTGTATGGCGCACCTGACCTGTCCACCGCAGACAACCAGGCCATCTTGGCTGCCGTCTGCCCGGAGACAGCCATGTCCCTCGCAGCAGAATGGTGTGTGCCGCTCAGCCCACGACGGTTGACTTCATCTATCATAGCTGTCTGGCCGCCACACCTGCGTGCGCGTAGCTCCTCTTGAAGATGGGGCATCCGCTTCGATTGTGTGTTCCTCTTCCTTTTCTTGTGTTGTGCTTGTTGTTGCCCTCACTGCCCGGAATGTGTGGGTGCGGGTATGCTGCAGGTACAAGTCCAAGGGCCCGTACGGCGCGACGTACACCATGCGGCCCTTTCGCGCATTCAAGAACGCCCCAGCACAGTGGTCCATCAAGTTCAAGGTCACACACACGCACACACTGACACACACATGCACGCGCACAAACCCTGTTGTTCGCGTTGCTGCTGCTCGCTATTCATGTCCCACACACTGTGTGTATGTGTGTGCGTGCGTGGCTTGCTCACTCACTCACTTACCCTCTCTCTCACACACACACACACATGTGTATGTAAACAGGTGTCACCTGACACGAGCTTTGTGTATTTCCGTCGCTTCCACATGAGCGTGGAGGGCGGCGCGGCCGTTGTCACAGACTGGAGCGAAGATCCGGAAGTTCCACCAGGTAAGAAGGACACATGCGCTTGCGTGAGTCAGGTTGGTGTCTGTCTGTCCGCCTGTCTGTGTGTTTGTGTCTGTGTCTCCGTCTGTGTGTGTGTGTGCGTGTGTCCTTGGCATGCTGACATCGTTTGCACGCGCACACACAACGAACCAACCAACCCGCAGGGGTTGACTACGACCCTGCGGACGACGGCGATGGCGACGACGACGACGAAACGACGCTGCGGGAGGACGAGGAGGCGCTCGGTGACGACGACGACGAACTCGCAGACCTCCAGGCGGTGCGCACACCACGCTCTGTGTTGTGTTGTGCTGTGTGTGTGTGTGTGTGTGCGTGTGTGTGTGTGTGCATGCGTGTGTGTTGTGTTGTGTTGTGTTGTGTTGTGTTGTGTTGTGTTGTGTTGTGTTGTGTGTGTGTGTGTGTGTGTGTGTGTGTGCGTGTGTGTGTGTGTATCTACGTGTGTCACGATGCGCCAGCACATGTACGTCGAGGCGTGACTGTGCGTGCGCGCACGCCTCATGTGTGCAATCCTCATCACCCCGCCCCATGGTTGCTTTTGCTGGTCACTCGCGTCACCTTGGTGCTCCGCGTCAACACTGCTTGTGTGTGTGTGTGTGTGTGTGTGTGTGTGTGTGTGTGTGTGTATGTGTGTGTGTGTGTGTGTGTGTGTGTGATCGGGCTCTCTGCAGGACAACGAATTGAGTGTGGAGGAGCTGATGGCGAAGTACTACGGGGGCGGTGACGGTGATGGCGATGGCGATGGCAAGGATGATGGGGCGAGTATGGAAGAAGAGAGAAAAGAACAAGCATTGACGGCAGTAGGTGCGAATAAGGAAGCGACAACTGGTGCAGGTGATGGTGCTGCTCGACCTCCTCGAGGGAGGAGAAAGAGGAGAGCCGCTGCCACCGCTTCTGCCGCTGTCACCGCTGCTGTTGCGGCAGAACAACAGCAGAAACGACAACAACAACAACAGCAGCAGCAGCAGCAAAGCGATAGTGGAGAGGTACAGGCGTCAAAACGACCGAAACTGAAGGATGATGATGATACAGCCTCCCCGTCAGACTCTGGCACAGCAGCAGCGACGACGACAGCAACAGCAGCAACAACAACAACAACAGCAACAGCAACACCCTCCTCGTCGGAAGACACGACTTCGTTATCAACGGGACCGAGAGCGGCACATCCAACAGCCGCAGCCTCCGCCGTCGACAGAAGCAGTGGCGATGATGAAGGTGGTCGTGCTGGTGGTGCTCGTGCTGGTGATGGCAATGAGGGAGGGCTGGAAGAAGAGGAGGATGAGGAGTGGTGTTCTGACGTGGAGGAGACGGATCCATTCCTGCAGTACATGCGGCGTGCTGCTGAGGATGCAGCCATTGACGAGGAATACGTCTCGTCGTACAAGCCGGTGCGCTACCACCACCACAGCCACCACAGTTATCGTCTCCATCTCACCGCCATCTCACCACCACCATCCCACCAACACCACCACAACAAACAGCCTCATCCCACATCAACAAGAGAGATGTGGGCGTTGGTATTGTCACCGTAAGAGAGGAGTGTCGGGCTCATTCACGTCACCACCACTGAAAAATGTGCCCCTCATTCGCCTGCATCTGCCGCTGCGCTTGCGTGGTTGCGTGCACCGCAGCCCAAGATTGGTGCAGAGTACCAGGCCCAGGTCTCCAACGCCATGGATGCAAGCGAGCCAATCCGGTGTGTGTGTGTGTGTGTGCGTGTGTGCGTGCGTGTGTGTGTGTGTGTGCACTGAAGATGACGACGCTACGCCCCTTCATTCTCCGTGCTTCTGCGTTCAGTTTCGTTTTGTGTGCGCGTGTGTTGGTCGTGTGTTTGTCTCGTGCACAGTTGTGTTTCTGCATTCCTCGCCCTGCGCTCACGCTTCATCCCATCAACTGCACGTGCTGCTTCAGAGGGGAAACGGCAAACAAGGTCTGGGCCCCTATTCCGCCAGGTGCAGGTGAGCTGTCGTCTCGTGTTGCGCATGCCGTGCTTGTTGCACGCTTGGTACCATGAGTGTGTGCATTGTCACACCTGCAGTGGATTTTGTTTGCATGCATGGCGTTGTTGTGGAGATGGTTCACCGCTGCCCGATGGCTTCTCACCACCCACTGTCTTGGCGTGGCTGCTGGCTGTGGTGCGATGGCTGCGTGGCTGCGTGGCTGTGTCCTCTTCTCCCCCGCCCCCTTCCTCTTTCCCTTCAGGGCTGTCGGCGTCTGCGCTGCGTGCGTATGAAGATTTGTATCGCGGGCGGGATGAGCGCTATGAACACGCGCTCACGGCCCTTTTCCACCACAACTACGACCCGGAGGCAGCCCGCAGCGCCATGGCGGCATACATTGTACGCTTCCTCTCTCTCTCTCTCATTTTCTTTTCTTCCTGTGTGTCTTTTCGCCTGACTCATTGTCTGCATTGGTTCGTGTTGGTTTCGTCAGTCAATGGGGAGAGGGAACAGGGCCAGCAGAATGCTCACACAACGTCATGCGCTGACGTTGCACGCCCCTTGCATTGGTATGCTTCTCATTCCAAATCTCACGTCTCGCCGCTCCGGGTGCACTGCACTGATGATTGCTGTCACCCTTGTTGCTGTCGCTGTATCTGTGGTTGTGCGTGTGTTCAGGAGCCGCACCCGTGGACGTCTGAGGAGATTCAGCGTTTGCACCAGCTCGTCCTCTCAGAAAACCGCCACTTTCACCGCATCGCAGCACAGGTGACGCATGCTTTTGAATTTGCATGTGTTTGTGGGTGGGTGTACCTGTGTGTCTGTCTGTTTGTGTCTGTTTGTGTGTGTCTGTATGCCTGTTTGTGTGTGTGTGTGTGTGTGTCTGTTTGTGTGTGTGTCTGTATGCCTGTTTGTGTGTGTGTGTGTGTGTGTCTGTTTGTGTGTGTGTCTGTATGCCTGTTTGTGTGTGTGTGTGTGTGTGCGTGTAAGTCTGTGCGCGTGCCTGCGTCTATGCCTGTTGCTGTCTGTGTGAGTGTTATTCGTGTTCCCAGTCTCAGCCAGTCACAGCCAGTCACAGCATCTGCTTCTCACTGACCGCTTGTGCTCCATCCTTGTGCAAATTCATTCGCCGCTTCAGCTCCCAAACCGATCCACGCGAAGCGTGATTCGCTGCTACTACGACACGAAGAAGCTCAGGTGTGCCCTTGTTCCTGCTGCCGCCGATGCTGTTGCTGCTGTTGCTGCTTTGTTGCCCGTGTTGTCTGTTCGTTTCATTTCATTTCGTTTCGTTTCGTTTCGTTTCACGGTGGCCGTTCGGTCCAAGTTCTTTGCAAGAAGACTCGTTTCACCCGTCCAATCCGCCGCAGCCACCCACCCAATTTGCCGGCACCACGACTAACGCACTGTTGTGTTGCGGGCGGGCGTGGTTGTGCAGGCCGCGGTGCTTGAGTGCTGACCAGCAGTACGTTGTGAGCAGCGACGATGAGGAGGACGAGGAGCATGAGGCCGAGGGCGAGGCTGATGCCACGAATCCCGAGCACGCGTCGCACGGAGCTGCTCCAGCCACGACTCATGCCATACCAGGGCACCACCATGCGCCTGACGGTGGCATGCTCGCTGCGCACCCCACTGCGGATCCCTCGCACCTGCACCCTCACCTGCATCAGCAGCACTCGCCACACCACTCCAACCCGCACCACCCGGACGCGCCGGCAATACCCGCGATGGGCCACCTGTCCCCGCCCATCCACAACCCTCTGTCGCTCCCCATGCACGAGCACGCAACGGCGCCACCAACGTCATCAGCGCTGGACAACCCGACCACGGTCCCCCAGCCGCCGCTGCCGCCCCTGTCCCCGCTTCCACTACACGAGGTGAGGCAGCCTGACCTTGCCGCTGGCGGCAGTGGGGTGAGACACACGCACGCACACATGTGTTGATCAGCTTTGCCATCTACCTGTTTGTAACTGAAACTCGTGTGTTTGCTCAAACTACCACCTTCATGTTCTGTCTGCCACATCCCTCTTGCGTGCGCTGCAGCTCACCTCCTCCTCTTTCTTCCGTGCCCTGTTCGTTGTACTTTTGCAGGTGTCCATGGAGGCATTGCAAGAGGCCATGCACAGCACAGACGAACACCACTTGCCACACTCGTCGTCGCCGCCCTAGCTGGCCAGGATCAGTGTGCTGTGCTGGTGTTGTTGCAGTGCATTACTGTTCGAATGCTGTGTTTCGTTTTTCATTTCCATCCACCCTTCCTTCTTTGAGTTGAATGACAATACCTTCTTGTGTCTCATGTACATTTTCCAAGGATGCATTCCTTGACCTTAGCATTGGTTCTGAGGCGTGCTTCGGGCACGCCGCGTTGTGTCCCATTACTAGCTGTCGCTTCTTCTTCTTCTTCTTCTTCTTCTTCTTCTTCTTCTTCTCGTTTTCATTGGCTTGTAAATCTCATCACATCAAATCATGTGTAGCATCACATCAAACCATGTGGAGCATCCCAACAAGCACCACCTCATCCACACACCAGTCAGTACTACCTCATCCACACAAACAAACACACACACACACACATTCTCTCTCTCTCTCAACCACTCTCTCAATCACTGTCTGGGTAGAAGAAACCTTTGTTTACTTGTGTTGGGTGTGAACGTGTCGTAGACACAGCGCACAAAGGAGAACCGACAACAGGGTGTGACTATTGACAAGCGTGCAATGCACAACGCTTCGCATCACAGCCACCGTTGTCAATCCTCTAACTGACTGGACTGAACGTTGGGTGCGACAAACAGGAAGGAACAGGCAGCTAAGCGGCAACAGTTACAGCAAACACGGCGAATACAGCTCACAGAAGGAGCAGATGCAACATCTCACAACAACGGCGAGCAACGCACACGACACACAACGCGCTACTAGACAACGAAACGGAGATAGAGAGTAAATTGGGATGAACAACAACGTGGACAACACCAGGAGGATGCACACTAACAGCGTGAAACCATCAACCCGGTCAATCCATGGACAATCAGCTCACTTACACGCAGGTGCACATGCTGCTCTTTTGTGGCTTGGATGTGCGCTGGTGCTCGTGCTGCTGGGAGGATGATGAGGGCTGTGGGTGCTTCTGTTGCTTGGGTGGTGAGAAGGATGGGGTGGTTGGCGGCTGCTGCTCTCCCTGCGACGCGCGTGCGAGTCAATTGGCGGCGTTGAAGTACTCCTTCTTCTCCTCGACGTCGGGCTTGATGGTGGCGGCGCCAGGGGTCCAGCCGGCAGGGCACACCTCACCGTGCTTGTCGGTGAACTGGAAGGCCTGGACAAGGCGGAGCGTCTCGTCGACGCAGCGGCCAACGGGGCGGTCGTTGATGGTGATCTGACGAAGGACACCCTTGTCGTCAATGATGAAGAGGCCGCGCAGGTTGAAGCCATCCTCCTCAACGTAGACACCGTAGTCCTTGGACAGCTGGTGGTTGGGGTCGGCGAGCATGGGAATCTTCATGGGGGCAAGACCGCCTGTCCAAAACACAGAGATGGAGAGAGACAGAGAGAGCAAGTGGACAAAGGGCAGGCGCAAGGTTGGGTGTGGGCAATGTGTGAGACAGTTAAAACAAAAGTCAGCGTGTGGGGGCGGGGCTGTGGAATCGCCACATGTTCGCGGGGATACACAAAGGGACGATGAGGTGTGGCAAACAAGGCGCCGCCAGACAGTGCCGCCAGTGTGACAACGGCGAGTACGGCACAGCAACAAGGGAGGAGGAGGAGGAAGAGGAGGAGGAGGAGGAGGAGGAGGAGGAGGAGGAGGAGGAGGAGGAGGAGGAGGAGGAGGAGGAGGAGGAGGAGGAGGAGGAGGAGGAGGCGCACAGCATGACTCACCATCCTTGCGTGGGTGGTTGGCCCAGGAGTGGTGGGAGAACTTGGAGTCGGTGGACGCGACGACAACCTCGCAGCCAATCTTCTGGAACTCCTCGACACGGTCGTTGAAGGCAAGGATCTCAGTGGGGCAGACGAAGGTCCAGTCGAGAGGGTAGAAGACAATGACGAGGTACTGTATCGACCAAAAGCAGGGTGAAGCCGGGGGGAGGAGGGGAGGAAAGGAGCGAGTTGGAAGGTGGAATGGCGGGAAAGGTTGAAAGGTGGAGTGGCGGGAATGTGCGCATAGTGTGATGAAGTTGGCAGAACTTGTGTGACGCTTGTCTCGGGTGTTTTGGCCGTCGACACGCCAGCTTCTCCGCTCAAACGCAGCATGAAGCGCACCCCAACAAGACAGAAACAGCCGTTTTGGTACACCAAGACGACCACCATGGGTCACCAAAGGAATTCAGAGAAACACCAGCAACTGCGCTCCACACGCGCAGAGACGCGCGCACTGAACACATGCAGAGAGCGCTGCTCACCTTGCCGCGGTAGTCGCTGAGCTTGACCTCACCAAAGGTGGTGCCGTCGAGGAGGGCCTCGGCGTTGAAGTCGGGGGCGGGCTTGCCAACAAAAGCCTTGCTCATGGTGATGGTTCGTCTGTGTGTCTGTGGAGTTGAGGGTGGAAACGAGCAGGTGCTGATATCTGCTGGGCTGCGTGCTTGCGTGCTTGGTGCAATGAAGGAAATGATGCCATGGTGCACACGACGCTCACGAAGCGCAAGCACACACACACACACGAAGGATGACACGCTTTCCAGTGGCTGCTTTTTTCGCTCAGTTGGCAGTGGATGCAACAAAACCCAGCCGCTACACCGCAAAATTTCCGCGCCACACGTGTGCCAGCAGAAAGTTCCAGCTGCTTTCAACGACAGCACAAATTGCATTGATTTCCTTGGCCCGACAGTTTGCGATGGGCGACACACAAAAATACACAGATTGAAGCAGACCACCCACGACAGACAACGAAGAAGACACCACTCGCTCGCTTCCTGCCTGTCTATCCTCCTTCCCCTCCTTCCTTTGTGTCTTCGGGCTTCCCTTGCTCGCCGGCCTTCCCACCTTTGCCTGCTCACTCCTCATTCCCCCCCCCCCCTTTTTTTCCTTTCTTGCCTTCCCGCAAGACAATGTCGCTTGCACTGGAGCGAAATGAGCAGGTGCTGCAGAAATGCCAGGTGCGGCACGAAGGATGGCTGGGCACATTGCACTTGACCACAAAACGGCTGGTCTTTGATCCCGTCGACTGGCAGCAGAACCAGCTGTTCCACCGCATCTCCAGCGTGTGCAGCGCAAAGCACCGCGGCAGCCACCTCGCGCTGCGCTTCTTCGACGGCGATCCCGTGTCTTACGAAGCCGCAGGCCCAGACGACGACCCCGCGCTCGAGACCGTCTTCGAGCGCCTGGAGCAGCTGCGCAAGCTCCAATACAACAGGACCGACCCAAAGTCCAAACTCGAGCAGCGCCTCGCCACTTCAAACTCCGCCCTCGCAGCGTATCTCCGCTCCTCGGAGCGCTACCAGCGCCCAGACGCAATGGCCGCTACGCACGACCGCCACAACCCCCAGCAGCAACACCAGCAACAGCAGCAGCGCGGTCATGACACAAGCAGATCCTCGTTGAAGGAGCCGTTTGCGACCCGGCCCCAGAGCCGAGATGGTCGTGATGACGGTGACGGCCAACACCGCCATCTTCGCCGGCAAGACTCCGCTCAGCGCCGTCGTCGCTCCACCCCATCCTCCACGTCCTCTGCTTCGCCTGCTGCGCAGCTGGCCGCATTGCTCACCAGCGGCCAGCACAGCCAAAACCTCAACCCATTCGCTGACCCGTATGAAGAGGCTGAGCAGCAGCAGCAACAACAACAACAACAACAACAACACCACCAGCACCAGCAGCTGGTAGAGGAGCCCATGGCGATGATGAGGGCCGATGACATGGACAGAACCGCGTCCTTCGCCAGCTCAACCGCCTCTGGCGGCATGATATCGTGGGACACTCTCTTTGAAGGCGCCGAACACTCGTCTCACCACCACACACGCCGGCAGCACGGCACGGACAACGGGGTCCACCGAGATGCTCGCACATCCGCACCCTATGGGGACAGGCAGCGCCAACGAGGCCACAGGCACGCTGACGAGGATGGAGATGACGATGACAACGACACCTTGTACGCTGGTCGTGGCCCGTACCGCCACAGGAACAGTGCACAAGGAGAGAGCTATGAACAGCTCCACGGGGACGATGAAACGGACGACGACAGTGAAGTGCCGTACGCTGGGCGGGCGCACGCTGATTCGCAGCGCAGTCGCGGGTACAGCACGGACGGATCTGTGGGGCAGGCCATCACCACGGAGCAGGATGCACGCGATGCCATTGCAAACATGGAGGTGCGCGGCCCACAGAGCGAAGAAGAAACAGCGACCGGTATTCCGCTCAACGCAAGGTGTGTGTGTGTGTGTGTGTGTGTGTGTGTGTGTGTGTGTGTGTGTGTACCTGTGTGTGTGTGTGTACCTGTGTGTGTGTGTACCTGTGTGTGTGTGTGTGTGTACCTGTGTGTGTGTGCCGCGCTGAAGGGGAAAGTTGTCGTGAGCGCGGTGAGAAACGCAACAAGTACCCACAGGTGTCGGTGCGTGCAATCAGCCACACATTCACACCGCCGCTGCCGTTGCCACCACCCCCACCATGTTAATCAGGGTGACGGTGAAAGGGCGGGCTGGGGTGCTGCGCTACTGCGGTCTTGTCCACTTTGAGGCCGGCGAGTGGGCGGGCATTGAGCTTGATGAGGTGACGCTATGTGTATGTGTCTGGGTGTGTCTGTGTCTGTGCCTGTGTGGCCTGTCTGTGTGCCTGTGTTGGAGTTGTTCGTGTCTCCAACTCCGCTTTCATATGATGTCCGTGCATTTACTCCTCTGCTCTGTCACCAGTCACACACACACAATCCCCTACCACACACACACACACACATACACACACACACACACACACCTCGCTCTCTCACGCGCAGGCCATTGGTGCCCACGACGGCGTCATGAGCGGGGTGCGCTACTTTCGGTGCCCGGAGAACAGGGGCGTGTTCGTGCCCACGTCCAAAGTGGAGCGCGCACGTATGTTGACATACTCGCAGCACTATGCGCTCGGAGACCCCATGATTCTCCCGCGACCCGAGTGGCAGGAGGATGTGAGTTTGCCCTGCATACCTGCAGCTGCACTTGCTGCACTTGCCCATGATGCAATGCTTGAGCGACACTGTTTTGCTTGCATGCAACCATCGGAGCAACCATGCAGGCTGGCAGCCATGCATTTTGCTCATGTAAGTTGTGTGTATGTGTGTGTGTGTGTGTGTGCGTGTGTATGTGTGTGTGTGTGTGTGTGTCAATTGCTGGTAGCTGGACTATTGTTCCTTGTGCGAGGCAAGCTTCTCCACCAGTCACCGTCGCCACCACTGCCGCTGCTGTGGTGTTACGTGCTGTCACGCCTGCAGCCCAAAGAAGACATACCTTCCATTCTTTGTGCGTTGCAGCAGCTGTGTGTATGTGTGTGTGTGCGGTTGTGCTGGCGTGTTTTGTGCTATCT
>NW_004754927.1:643379-665627 GCF_000188695.1 Salpingoeca rosetta | reverse complement strand
TGTGTGTGTGTGTGTGTGTGTGTGTGTGTGTGTGTGTGTGTGTGTGTGTGTCTGTGTGTGTCTGTCTGTCTGTCTGTCTGTCTGTGTGCCTGTCTGTCTGTGCTTTTGTATCTGTATCTGTGTCTGCGTCTGCGTCTTTGTGTCTGTCTGTGTGCCGTTGCTTGAGCTTGTGCATTGCTTTGTCACTGACAGGCACAGCGTCCTGTACACTCATGCGCCCCGACTGCGTCTCCTCTAAAAATCCTCTCATCTCACTTGTCCTCCCCCCCCCCCCTGCCTCTCACGCCCTCCCTGTGCTACCACAGGCGCTTGGCCTGCGTGCGCTGGTCACTCTTGCCTCCCGCCCCGTCTGCCACGGCACCCTTGTCTCGCTGGGCGTCTTCTCTGCCCTCAAAAAGTATGCGACACATCACAGCGTTTGTCTGCACAGCACCACACGTGTTGCGTGGTCGTATGTGTGTGTGTGTGTGTGTACATGAGTGCTGTGTGTATGTGTAAAGTCACTTCCTTGTGCTCGAGTGCTGTGTGTATGTGTACAGTCACTTCCTTGTGCTCGAGTGCTGTGTGTATGTGTAAAGTCACTTCCTTGTGCTCGAGTGCTGTGTGTATTTGTAAAGTCACTTCCCTGTGTGCGCGCACGCGTACACGCCCGCCATTACCCCTTGTCACCTAATTTGGGCCTCAATGTACACGCCATCGCCACCACACCAGAGCGCTGCAGGTGAATGCTGACGGCCGCGCCTTTGGGCAGGCGCTCAAGGCGACATTCTCCATCATCAGCACATCCACGCAGTTCGGACCCGATGCCGTTGACGCCGGCGTGCCCACGGCTGTCCTAGCCCTCATGGCAGAATGCACCGGCAGACCCCAGGTGGCTCTTGTGCCTGTACTGATTTAACTGCTTTGATCGTGTGTCGAATGCTGAGGCTGTGTGTGTGTGTGCTTGCTTTTGTGTGTGTGTGTGTGTGTGTGTGTGTGTGTGTGTGTGTGCGCGCGCGCGCGAGCGTATGTACTTTTGTGTGTGCATGCATATGTACTTGTGTGTGTACATGTGTGTGTGCATGTGTGTTTGTGTGTGCCTTACCCTGCTGTTGATGCTGTTTTGCGTTATCAGGACGACATCGCCTTGTCCATGCCGTCCACTGCTGCCACTCACCCATCCGCCCCCCCCCCCAATTACCTCGCCACCAACCCCGCCACCAACCCCACCACATGGACAGCTCATGTGTGCGTGGATTGTGAAGGCGTTTGCCAAGTCCAAGGAGACGCAGCCGTTTCTTCTGCAAAACCGCCTGTTCCTCAAGCACGCGTTTGGTGCTGTTCTCCGCTTGCAGTCGCACTCTGCCGCACAAGAGGGCGTGCTGTGCGCCCTCGCTTCCCTCTCCGTCGACACTGCCGCTGCCCCCGTCCTCAATCAGGTGCAGCACGGGACGTGGGGAGGGGGCTGATGCTTGGTGGCTGTGACAATGGAGTGTGCTTGGTCGTGGTTGTGGCAGTGATGATGACTGATGGTGGCTCGGGACATGCAGCCCAACCACTGCAAACAACAACAACAACTTAAACAACAACAACAACTTAAACAACAACAACAACAACTTAAACAACAACAACAACACCACCGCCACTCGCTAACACACGGACTGTGACCCTTCAGGTGCACACGACGATGGCACGCATCCTGTCTGCGGCGGTACCAGGGCTGCTGCAGACGGCAAAGACGGGCACGCCGGACGACCAGGTCCGCCGCCGCCGCTCCCTCGCCCACGTCGCCTGCTTCCTCGCTAACATCTGCGCTTGCCCCCAGGAGCTGGTGCGAATGTGATATTTTGTGTGTGTGTGTGTGTGTGTGTGTGTGTGTGTGTGTGTGTGTGTGTGTGTGTGTGTGTGTGTGTGTGTGTGTGAGTAAGCGGTGCCCCTGACGCTGTGCTGATCAGATCTGAGTCACAGCGCATACGTGCAAGTTGCTGTGGTTTTGTCGCGCAGATGCAATGAACAAAAAAACACACCCTCATGTGCTCTCGCATTCCCCCACCCAAACACGCACGCACACACGTACGCCCACTCAGCGACGGCCATCGATGCGCGGTATCGGATGATCTCCTCACCCTCGTGGACTGGCGCTTTGCTATTCTTTGCTGTCCTCTATATGCTACGCTACGTACACACTCCCTCTGCCGGTGGTCCTACGTAGTTGATAACGCCTATAGCTCTCAATACAGAACAGTGTGTGTGTGTGTGTGTGTGTGTGTGTGTGTGTGTGTGTGTGTGTGTGTGTGTGTGTGTGTGTGTGTGTAAGTTTTGCGGTTTCCCCGATGCTGTGTTGATCAGAGCTGATTCACAGTGCATACGTGGAAGTTGCTGTTGTTTTGTCGCGCACATGCAAATGACACACACACACACACACCCTCATGTGCTCTCGCATTCCCCCACCCAAACACGCACGCACACACGTACGCCCACTCAGCGACGGCCATCGATTGCGCGTTATCGGGATGATCTCCTCACCCTCGTGGACTGCCGCTTTGCCATTCCGGAGCTGCGCCTCCACGCAACGCGGTGAGCACACACAGCCACACCCTCTGTCACTCGCTTTGGTGTCACACATGCGTGTGCGCATGTACGCATTGTCATGTGATATTGAGCTGGAGCGCCATTGATCCCACGTCACACACACACACGCACACGTATGCACTTGCCAAACTTTCACCCTCCCGCTTTCCCTTTCGCTGCTTCCTCATCCCCCTCTTGTGCTTTGTGCCCTTTCCATTTTCACGTTTCCTCACCCGCCCTTCTCCTCTTCCCACTCGCCATGCTCACTATGCTTCCCACCTACCAAACACCACCACCACCACCACCATCACCACCATCATCACCATCCCCAGTGGCCTGTGCAACCTGAGCGCCCGCAGCGAGCATGCGCGGCACCTGCTTGCGGCGGTGGATGCGATTGGACGGCCGCTGTTGGAAGTGGCGGACCAGCAGCTCAAGCTCGCCATTGTCAAGATCTTCTTCAATATCGCCCTTCACGGTCCTTCTGACGCAAGTCAGTGGTTGCCTGACCTGTCGTTGCGCAGTGCTGTTGTGATAAGCCCCCTTGAAATGGATGACGAACATTCACACTCGTGTCCCCCCCCCCCTTGCCGTTAATCATGAACATCACTGCTTGCCTCTGCACATCTCTCCCTCACCCCACAAAACAACAACAACCACCACGATAACACCTTGCCCCCCCACCCCGTCCATGCCTCGACTGCATGGTGCGCGTGAACCCCAGAGCCTGTGCTGGAGCCGTTTACAGAGGAGTTGTTCCGCATTGCACAAGACGATCTCGGGTCGCAGGTGCGGGAGGTGGCACGCGATGTGCTGCTGTTGCTCGGGCTCGATGTGACCACACAGCAGCGGCAGTACCACGCCAGCGACGTGCACCCGTCCAACTTTACGCCCTTCCCGCCAGCAGCCGCGCCGCCGAGCGTGTTTCTCGACCTGGACGATGACGCCACTGCAGCAAGCAGGCTCTCCAAATCGGACACGGCGTCCACACTCGACACGTACACCCCGTCAAAGGTGCGAAGGGCGATGGAGTATCAGTTCATATGTGTGTATGTGTATGCGTGTGTGTGTGTGCTTGGACCTTTTTGATTGTGCACACAGTCCCACTCGTACTTTGCCTCTCACGCACACACACGCGCGCGCGCACGCAACACGACTGATGCAGGCGAACAAGAAGTCGAGCCGTGGCGCGGGCATTGTGAGCAAGCTGCTGGGCGTGCTGCGGGAGCACCAGGAGCAGGTGCAGCGATACCAGACGCTGCTGGCCAAACTCGACAGCGGAGAGATGGTGGTGCTGGACGACGACCTGGCATCGCAGATCCTGGCTGGCAGTGATGGACACACCGCCGTTGCGTCTGTCACAGCAGCTGCACAGAAGCAGCAAGAAGAGGAGGAGGAGAACGACGACGACGACGACGACGACGAAGGCGAAGGTCAAGACGAAGAAGAGGAGGTGGTGCTGGAGCGGAAAGAGAGAAGAGATGCGACTGAGACCGTGGGTGGTGGTGATAAGAATGGCACCCTCACAGTTGAAGGCGGGGTGGACGATAAGGAGAGCAAGAGTGGCATGAGCAGCAGTGCAGGGCATGACAGAAACAGCGATGCGGCCAGGGATGCCAGCAGCAGCAGCAGCAGCAGCAGCAGCAGCAGCAGCAGCAGCAGCAGCAGCAGCGAGAGGACTAGTGGTGTTGGCAGTGCAGATGCGCAGGGAGGTGGTGTGGCTATGGCGGACAAGAATGAGCGCAGCGATGACGGCGGTGTCGTGGGCGTTGGTGTGGACAAAGCGGGAGACGAGGACAATGGGGAGGAGGATGAGAGTGAGAAAGGAAGAGGAGAACACGAGGTTGGAGAAGGGAGGAACGATGCCAGCGGCCCCTCGAGTGAGGAGCTTCGGGCTCTGCGGGCGAAGATACAGGCGTTGGTTGCGCCGTTTGTGCGGGAGGTGGTGGAGAAGCAGTTGGCAGAGGCCAACGAGCACATTGCCCACCTCGACCAGCAAATCACCGAGCTCCAAGAAGCCTTTGCTGCGCCAGAGTAAACGGGTGTTGTTTTGGGGGCGGGGGGGGGGTATGTGAAGGTGCTCTGTCAGCGCGAATGCTTGATTGTAAACGAACGAACGAAACAGACCGAAAGCACACAAAACAGCGGACAAAGCACACAAACAGCACAAGCCGCACACAGCAATCAACAGACAACAAGATGAGCTCGGCCAAGTCGAAGACGAAGGTGAAGGTGAAGAAGGAGGTGAAGCTTGAGGAGGATGAGGCCATCGACTGGGCCGAGGATGATGGCGAGGCTGAGGACTTTGAGGAGCTGCAGCGACGCGAAGGTCAGCAAGCGAGTGCCCTGGGCGCCTGTGTGTGTCTGTGTGTCTGTGTCTGTGTGTGTCTGTGTCTGTGTGTGTGTGTGTGTGTGTGTGTGTGTGTGTTGACCTGTGTGTGTGTGTGTCTGTGTCTGTGTGCATGTGTGTCTGTCTGTGTGTGTGTGTGTGTGTGTAAGTGTGTCTGTCTGTCTGTGTCTGTGTCTGTGTGCATGTGTGTCTGTCTGTGTGTGTGTCTGTGTGTGTGTCTGTGTGTGTGTCTGTGTGTGCGTGTGTGTCTGTGTCTGTGTGTGTGTGTGTCTGTGTGTGTGTCTGTGTGTGTGTCTGTGTGTGCGTGTGTGTACATGTGTCTGTGTGTATGTGTGTCTGTCTGTCTGTGTGTGTGTCTGTGTGTGTCTGTGTGTGTGTGTGTGTGTCTGTCTGTCTGTCTGTATCTGTATCTGTGTGTGTGTGTTGGCAAGCCTGCTTCTTCCACTGCCCACCCAAAGCTGCACCGTTCATTCGATCACCGCACCACCTCTTCTCCCTCTCCGCTTGCATGTGTACTGCAGAGGCTGTCGCACCCCATGATGAGGATGGCGCAATTGACATGTCGCACATGCAGCTGAAACCCGATCATGAAGTGCGCCCCATCATTGTGGTGAGTGAACGGCTCTGAGCGGCTGTGCATGTGTGCCAAGCACGCGTCACACACACACACACACACACACACACACACACACACACACACACACACACACACACACACACACACACACACACACGCGCATACACACACACGCGCATACACACACACATACACACACATACACACACCAACGCCGTTCATCGTATGTCCTCCATCCTCCGCCCTCCTGCTGATGGTTTGTTCGCTCGCGTCTACGATTCGTTGCTGTGCTATACCGTGCATACAGACGCCAGACAAGCGCATCTTCCTGGAGACGTTCTCCCCCGTGTACCAGCAGGCAGTGGAGTTTCTCATCGCCATTGCGGAGCCCGAGCGACGCCCAGAGAGTATCCATGAGTACAGGATGACGCGTGACTCTCTTTATGCGGCCGCATCACTTGGCCTCGGCGCCGATCACATCATCGAAGTCTTGCACCGGTCAGCACCATGCTACATTGTTGTGGTTGTATAGCACACGCACGCACACACAAGAGCCCCAAACATGTCCCACCATGATTCACGCGTAACCTGTTGGCTTTACTGCATGCATACAGGCTCAGCAAGACAAGCATCCCGGCTGTGGTGTGCGAGTACGTTCGCCACTACACGTCGCGCTACGGCAAGGTCACCCTCTTCCTTGAAAAGAACAGATACTTCCTTGAAAGCTCAGATCCAAGCGTCCTCCAGGTCTGTTATGTGTGTGTGTGTCTGTCTGTCTGTCTGTCTGTCTATGTGTGTGTGTGTGCGTGTGTCTGTCTGTCTGTCTATGTGTGTGTCTGTGTGTCTGTGTCTATGTGTGTCTGTGTGCACGTTTGCCTTTGCCAGTGCACACACTACCTTGCTTCGTGTTTTTGTGCTCACTTCATCATCACCTGCGTTGTGAAATGCACGCAAGACGCTGCTGCGTGATCCCGAGATCCAGAGCGGCCGCGTCATGCAAGTGGAGGGCGAAGGTGCAGACGCAGACGGCGGCCTCATCACCAAGCAGGTGCCCAGCGTCGATCCAACAAAGGTAACGCCAACCATGATGTAGTTGCTGGTGCCGTTGCTGAGCGCTTCCTGCTGGTGCTGCTCATGGTGATGTAGTGTGCCACTCTACACCCCATGTCGTGCAAGTTTTACTCGCATTCACACGTGTGCACGCACGACTTATGTGCATGTGTGTGTGTGTGCGTGCGTGTGCGTTAGATTGCAGGACTGCGACCGGCCGGCCAGGCAAAGCCTTCAAGTGCAGAGGTAAAGTGGTGTGCATGCATTCACGTCCTCGGAGGCAAGCGTGGTGCAGCAGCGAATGCGTGGCTGAAGACACATGGCATGATGCTTACGATTCCGCCTGCCTGCCTGCCTGCCTGCTGCCGTCATATTATAGGGGGGAGATGAAGAGTTGACGGACGCCGCTATCCTTGCAGCAACAGAACGCGCAGAACTGGTGCGTACAAGTGTGTATGTGCCTGTGTCTGTGTCTGTGTCTCTGCAGCTCTCTGCAGCTATCTCTGTCTGTGCTGCATGTCTTCTTCACACACGGAGCTCTTATTCACACCATCCACTGTATCCTCGTCATCGACACACATTCACACATACACACATGCACACATGCACACATGCAGGAGGCGGCGCTGCCTGAGGACCTGCGGATGCTGCTGAGCAACATCGAGGGCGATGTGGAGAAGGAGGACGATGTGGATCGCGTCTCGTTTGAGATCAAGCGCTCGTCCGTGCAGACCATCCAGAAGCGACTGCTCAAGGACCTCGAATACCCGCTCCTGGTGCGCCTTTCCCTGTCATATTCTGTTGCTCACTCACTCGCTCACTCACTCACACACACTCACTCACACGCACTCACTCACTCACTCACACACACACACACACTCTCTCTCACTCACACACACACACACACTCACACCCCAGCTCGAGTATGACTACACACACGACCCGTCCATCCCGCGCCTGGACATTGACCTGAAGCCGACGTGTCGCCTGCGCCCGTACCAGGAGAAGAGTCTTCGCAAGATGTTCAACCACGGCCGCGCGCGCTCAGGTAGATGGCTTGATGGTGATAACGATGGTGACGATGGTGGTGCATCCATGCGGAATGGTGTATGCCCGTTGCCGTTGGCCTCGGGGCTTGTCGCGCGCTCGTATCTTTTTCCTCTTTTTTTTTTTTTTTTTTGGTTCACGGCTTCCCCACCCACTTACACGTCACCATTGGTGCACATATATGTGTGTGTTTGTGCCTGCAGGCATTATCGTTCTCCCGTGTGGCGCCGGCAAAACGCTGACGGGCGTGACGGCGGTGTCCACCATCAAGCGCCGCGCAATTGTGCTGTGCACGTCCAACGTTGCTGTTGAGCAGTGGCGGAGAGAGTTTGTGCGGTGGTGTGACGTCGACCACAGGGTTGTACGCAAGTACGTCGCTCGAAAGCATCTGTTTGTTTGGTTTTGTTTTTTGTTTGTTTGTTTGCTTTGTTGGATTGCCTGTGCTGTTTGTTTGTTTGTTTGTTTGTTTGTTTGTTTTTTGTTTGTTCGATTGTTCGATTGCTTGTGTTGGTTGGTTGGTTGGCTCTATGTTTGTGTTGCGTGAAGGTGAACAATATCGTGCCGCCAGTATTCTCATTCTCCATCCACACTGCATCGCGGATCAGATTCACGAGTGCCGACAAGCACATGCCACCAGATAACTGCATCTTGTGTGCAACCTACTCCATGCTTGGTGCGCTCACATGTATGCATGCACGTGCATGTTGCCTTGCATGTATGCGTGCTTGTGTGTGTATGCGTGTCTTCATCGCGCTGCACTGCGCACCACGCTCCTTCTTGTTGCCCCCGTACACTCACACGTGTGTCTGCACACTTTTGTTCATAGCTGCAAAGCAGAACAGATCTGTGGAGGCGAAGCAGATGATCGAGTGGATCACAGGCCGCTCCTGGGGCATCATGATCCTCGATGAGGTGCCCGCGGGTGTTGCGTGTCAAAAGCGTGCGCTGCAACGCTTGTTCGTGTGTGTGTATGTGTGTGTGCGTCTGTGTGTGTGTGTGTGTGTGTGTGTGTGTGTGTGTGTGCGTCTGTGTGTGTGTGTGTGTGTGTGTGTGTGTGTGTGGCGGCTGGTGCTTGTGCCCACTGTGCTGCCAACCTATTTCTATTGTGGTCCCTACATGCCTTCAACTTTTCGTGTTGGTTGTGTGTGTGTGTGTGTGTGTGCAGGTGCAAACGGTGCCGGCGAAGACGTTCCGTGAACTCCTCACCCGCATCCCCGCACACTGCAAACTCGGACTTACCGCCACGCTCGTTCGTGAGGACGGAAAGATCAACGTGCGTATCATGCTGCCCCGTATCTCACGCGGCGCGTGTACTTTTCTGTGTGGCCATGGTGTGCATGTGTGTGCGTGAGAGTTGAGGGATTGCAAGCGTTCGACACTTCCTAGCATCGTGTCACTGCGGTGCTTGCAACCATCGCCACCAACGTCTGCCCTCTCCTTCGTCTCAGGATCTCCGCTTCATGGTCGGGCCAAAGCTGTACGAAGCAAACTGGATTGATCTTCAGGAAGCAGGTGCGCACACATGTGAACAGCGTGTGCGTGTCGGAAGTGGTTGTTGTCAGCGTGTACATCGTAACCTACTCATATTGCTCTTGTGTGTGCATTGTGTTCACACAAACACACACACACACACACACACACACACACACACACACACACACACACACACACGCACGCACAAACACACACGCATCTTCTCTTCGCACTCGCGCACGTGCGTGTGCGTGTACTGAGCAGGGTACATTGCGCGGGTAAAGTGCTTCGAGGTGTGGTGCCCAATGGTGCAGTCGTTCTACGAACAATACTGGCGCACAGATTCGCACGCACAGAAGATGAAGCTCTGCGTGTGCAACCCGAACAAGGTCCGTTTTGCTGTGTCAAACCACGTGGATAGTTCCTTGAATGTCGATGTGGTCGTTTGCAGGCTTGGAGTTGCCCCTGAATTTGTTGCCCTGCCGCCGCCCTGCAACTGTATTCGGGTCAAATCCCCTGCACTGTTGCCACGAGCGTGCTCACGTTGCAATTGGCGGACGGAACCTTTCGTGAATGCTTTTGTTTTGTTGTGTGTTGGCAGTTCTCTGCGTGCGAGTTTTTGATCCGCAAGCACGAGGCGCGTGGCGACAAAATCATCGTGTTCTCCGACGACATCTTTGCCCTGCACGAGCTGGCCACCAAACTCAACAAGTGCGCATGCTGTTGTCTTGGGTTGTGGGTTTTGTTTGTCGCCTCGTGTGCACACTGCTGTTCCTTGACACCAGCCCTCTACACTGCCTTTTCAACACTCACCACCGCGCATGCAACCCCATTCACACCACCATCACCACCACCACCACTACCATGACCACGATGAAGGGAGTACATATCTGGCGACACGCCCGACCGCCAGCGCCACGAGATTCTGGACCGCTACAAGAAGCGCGACGACTTCCGCACCATCTTCTTCAGCAAGATTGCAGACAACGCATTTGACCTTCCAGAGGCAAACGTCCTCATCCAGGTGCGCCGACAGAGGTGTCTGTGTGAATGTGTGTGTGTGTGTGTCTGCGTGTGTGCGTGTGTGCGTGTGCGTGTGCCTGTGTGCATGTGTGCATGTGTGCATGTGTGCCTGTGTGCCTGTGTGCATAGATGTATGTGTGCCTGTGTTTGATTGTATGTGTGTATGTGTGTATGTGATAAGACCCTTCACTCACGCTGCATGGCACCTCACTTCACCTCTCGCCTATCCGTGCCGTGTCCACATGTGAAATGCCCTCTCCCCCCCCCCTCCCCCTCAGGTGTCATCACAGGGCGGTGCTCGCCGCCAGGAAGCGCAGCGCCTCGGTCGTATTCTCAGGTCCGCCGCGCACTCATATGTGAAACACAGCACACTTCACATGATGCAATGTACCTCTGCTTGTTTGGGTTTCTGGCTCTGGCTGACCGCAACTGACGCCGATCACCACGCCTCCCTCTGCACTGCCACCACTGCACCAACGCTTGGTTTACACACAGGGCGAAATCCAACACCAAGACGCGTCCTGGTGAACCCAACGCGTTTTTCTACAGTCTTGGTGAGCGTTGTTGCATCCATATTTTGGTTTTCGTGCACCGCTGTGCCAGCGTCAGACGTGCCGTTCACGCTGCGTTCCGCTCATTGGTTTGTCCTTTCGTCACTCACCTGCCGCGTCTTGTCTTGTTGCTCCCGCGCTTTACAACACAAATCACTGCCATCATCATCACCACCCCCACCACACACACACACACGCACACACACATACATACCAGTGTCGCGCGACACGAAGGAGATGGCGTATGCGACGGCGCGGCAGCGGTTTCTTGTTGACCAGGGCTATGCGTTCCAGGTGCTGACCCGGCTTGTTGGGTTTGAGGAGGAGGCGAAGGTGACGCCGTTTGTGTTTGATTCGCCCGCAGAACAGAAGCAGCTCCTCATCAAGATTGCAGAGTCCTCCAGCATGGTGCGTTTGATTGCTCGTGTGCGTGTGTGTGTGTGTGTGTGTGTGTGTGTGTGTGTGTGTGTGTGCGTGCGTGTGTGTGCGTGTGTGTGTGTGCGCGCGTGTGCGTGTGCGTGGATGTTGGGAAAAGCTGTATGGCTTTGGGGGAGTGTGCTGGGTGCTCCACCAATCTGTGGGCTTGTGCGCACGATACTGAGGCTTGTTGGTGGGCTGGGGTTGCGTTGCTTTAGATTGAGGAGGCAAGGAACGCTGCCAATGCAGCGAAGAAGGCAAAACGAGCAGGGTGAGTCGCCTGTTGCTGCATGTGGTAACCTTCATGCTGCTGCACTCATGTCGTCCATCGTGTTAACGTCGCGTTTCCACGCATACGCACACTTGATACGCTCACACATATCACGCACGCACACATGCTACATTTGCGCGCGTATGGGTGTCTGCAGCAAGTCCGTTGTGCAGCGCGCGTCGATGGATGCGTTTGCGGGCGCGGGCGATATGGTGTATGAGGAGCGCCGTGTGCGCAAGAAGAAACCTCTCAGGAAACTGCTGTTTGGCCGCAGGAAGTGATGTGTGCATGCCTGTCTGTCTGTTCGTTTGTGTGTGTCTGTGCGTCTGTGTGTGTGTGTGTCTGTCTGTCTGTCTGCGTGTGTGTGTGTGTGTGTGTATGTGTGTGTGTGTGTGTTTTGCAAACACTGCGCCTCTGGGCTCCCTGTTTAGCGGCCGTGAGGATGTCGTGCATGGCTGCAGTTGCGTCCTTCGCCCACCCCAGCGCCGATGTGCATGACAATAGATTCTGCATAAAACGAACTTGGTTTGTGTCAATTCATACGGGCACGCTGCAACATCAGCGAATATGTGCGGATGGGGAAGAGCGGAGATGGGAAGCGAGTCGTTGTGAGTCGTGATGGTGCTTCTGATGGGCTGAACAGAAGCCAAGCCAGGTGCCAGTAAACGAAAAAAAAAAAAAAAAAAAAAGTCAACAAGAAAAAAGCAAGAGAGAGCCTATCGTGAAGAGCACACATCCCTGCATGCAAGTGAGGGAATGCCACATCGCGCAGCGATGGTGGTTTGACAACAGAACAATGTCGCCATTATTCATGTCATGTCATGGGGCAGTGGTTGCTTCGACGTCACGGTCGACATCGGGAGTGTGCACAAGAGTTCCTGCTTCTGGTGCCTTGTGCTCTTCTGCAGCTGTTGCCTCGTTGTGTCTGCGGACCATTGCAACAAAGTACCTGTGCCACCGGTCATCGGCCGTCAGCTCCGGCTGTCAGCGCGAGATGAGAGGTTGGGGGAGGGGGAGGGGGAGGGGAGAAGAAGTGCAAAAGCACGGAAGATTGTGAGTGACAGGAACCGAAACAAACCAAACAAACAATCAAAAAAGAAATCCGCAAAGAGCGCGCATGTGCATGTGATGCAGTGTAGCAGTGTGCACCTGGATGTATGCGAACTGTGCTTGTAACAGTAACAGGTGCCCAACACAACAACAGCGCAAGTAACGTGTGCGCAGGAACGTGACAAGTCATACGACGACAACGCAAAACAACGCACGTGGAATGCTGTGCCGAGCATGTGGTCCTGGTGGACGGCGACAATGCGCTCCTCGCCCGCTGCCAACGGCGCGGCCTTTTCCGGGTTGCCAGACACGCGCGCAAGAATCTTCACATGTGGACCCAGTGTCTGCAGGCACAGGTACGTATTGCATATATGGGCGTGCGTTGTGTGTGTGTGTGTGTGTGTGCGTGTGTTGTGTTGTGCATGCGTGTGTGAGCGTCGTGCGTGTGTGTCGTGAGTTGTTCAAGGGTATGCATGAGTGCATGTTGCATCATAAACACGACAGCAGTCAGCGCGTGCGCGTGTTGGAGGAGGAAGAGAGGGAGCAGACCTTGAGCACCACGGGGGCTCGGATGAAGACGCCGTGGCACGCGGAGAGATCCAGGCCTTCGTCCTCCGACACTTGCAGCTCCGTTTCAAAGCTCTGGCAGTGGAGAACCCGGAGACAGCGTGATGAAGACTGCAGCTCACGCGCCCTTCATGAACCCAGCCGCCACCCACGACACACACGCACACAAACACGCCGCATACAAACATGCACAGTGAAGCAAAAGAGCTCATCGCAACCTTCATCGCATCAACGTGCGTACCTGCAGCTGGCTGCCAAAGTGGTTGCGGTCAACGAGGACATTGAGGCCGCCAAGTAACGGCTGCCCGCCCTCCTTCATGTGCTTTGCAGAGTCTGCGAGCATGATCAACCCAGCGCAGGTGCCCTGTTCCGCATGCGTGAATGTCCGAATGTGAGCAAGTGGCAGAGTGGCTGGAGCAGTGCAGAGACACGATGAAGAGAAGTGATCAGCTCAAACACAAGCTCAGTTGACTGGGGGAGGGGAGAATCATTGTGGGACTTGGTAGACGTACAAAGACGGGCTTCTTCCGAAGAGAAACAAACTCTCGCAGGCTAGACAGGATGCCCGTGCGCTGTGGTGCGACATATGACAGTGTGAACATGCGCGTATATGTGTGTGTGTGTGTGTGCGTGTGTGTGCGTGTGCGTGTGCGTGTGCGTGTGTGCAGCGTAAGATGTGGGGTGGTGCTGGCTTCTTTGGTGCTGAAGTGAGTGGCGGGCTGTGCTGCTGCCAAGCTCGCGTGAAGTTCTTTGGACCACATGATGACATGAAGCAGTCGAATGTGCCGGGGAGGCGTGGAACTGTTGTCAGTTCGATATACCCCCACCTCTGCTATGAGGCCCATGGTTGTGCTTTCACCGCCCGGAATGACGAGGCCATCAGCAGCCTCGAGATCCTTTGCGTTGCGCACCTCGAATGCCTCCACACCTTCAATGCGCCGCAACATCTAGACCAGGCGCAACAAATGAGCAGATAGCAGCACATTGTGGACACAGTGAGAGTAGACAGTGCAAACGATGGACAGAGTGTACGTACGCAGTGAGGAGTGGTCAGAAGAGCAGGAGTGGTCAGATACACACACGCACACACATACACACACCACACACACACACCAACATATGAACCCAAGAAGCAACACTTGGCTCGTAAAATCACACGCACACACACACACACTCCACCCCACACACGCACACACACACTCTCTCCCCTACATACACACACACATCTACACACACAACGCAACGCCGGCTCAACTCACGGCGACGTGCTCGGCGAAGGCACCTTGCAGCGCAAGCACTCCAATCCGCACACTTTGCTCTGTCATCATTGAGGTGGTGCAACGAGTTGGCAGAAACAGGAAGGACAGCCGCTGTTGGACTGAAAATAGCATAGCTGCCTACAGCTATTCACTTGTAGAAAAATAGCTAAAGTCTTTAACGAAAAATTCGCCGCCGGGTTTTTTGAAATTGCATTCACCACCACCCAATATCCAAGTGTCCAACAGCACACACACCACACCACAACACCGCTGTCTGTTGTTGAGCAGAGCTCGCACTGAGTAGCAAGTCGATCCCATTGCTCCCCTATCCCCTCGTTTCCTGTGCTATTACGCCTTGTGTCTTTGTGCTCTGAAACCACCACCACCACCACCACCAGCAGCAGCAACAACAACAACAACAACAACAGCAACAACAACAACAACAACAACAACAACAACAACAACAACAACAACAACAACAACAACAACAACAACAACAACAACAACAACAACAACAACAACACCTGTAACCATGTCTGAAGGCGTCATGCGGGTCTCGGAGATCATCACGGATCTCAACCAGTTGAACATCAACATCACCGCCAAGGACTTCAAGCGCATGGACCCTGCGTTGGTGCAACTTGTCTACACCTCGCTCTTGGAGAAGGTGCTTGACCTGGACCTGAACGAGTTCACGACACAGTTCCAGCTGCCGCCCGACATTGATGCGGGCTTCGATTACCCAGAGCTGCACGACCAATCTGTGCCGTTGGCCGTCGTCAACTGGGTCATGTAAGTCGACTCCCACTCCACAACAATTCACATGTTGCTGTATGCTTGTGTAGCGTGTGTATTGTGTGTATTGTGTTGTGTGTGTGTCTGTATTGTGTGCGTGCTCATCCTTGGTTGTGGGAGCATTGAAACTAATCACAACTTCAATCGCGTCGCACACATGTGCGCGTGCGTGCGCACATACAGGTGCAGCCTGATGAGCGACATTGGCGTGGAAGACTTCTCTCTGGCAGATCTCCTGCATCCGGCAGAGAAGCGAACAAAGCGCAACTTGTCCGTCCTCATCCCTTACTGCTACTTTGTGCTCCAGCAACGCGACGAGCAACAGGTGCATGTGTGCATGTATGTGTATGTGTATGTGTGCGTGTGTGGGTGCACTTTTGGATGTACTTGTGTGCATGAAGGTGAATATGGTTGTGGTGAGCGAGAACGCGCGCGTACGTGTCGAGGATGGATATCTGTGGTGTGCGCAAGCGTTTCTTTGTGTGCGCGCACATGAAAGGGACATTTGTGACGGGCGCATTGCCTTGTTCCAACGGCCATATGCTCACTCACCAGAGGCCATAATCGCTGGTTTTTGTCTGAGAGTAGAAAGTGATGCAGGAGCTGACCGACATCAAGCAGGAAAGCAAGGCGCTTCAGGACGAGATTGATGGTATCAAGCTCGCCATTGAGGACGCAAAGTAAGGCGAAGTCGTTGCTTATGCATGCGTATCGCCTGCAGGAGTACACATGCAAACACATGCACACACACATACACATGCACGCACGCGCGCACGCACACACAACTCCATGCTCTCACGCATTTGTGCACTTGCTTGCGTTCGGAAATGCAGGAAAACAAAGCAGGAGCAAGAAGAGGAAGAGCGGGCGGTTGAGGGCGAGCTTGACGAAGTGAAGCAGAAGGCCGTGGGCCTGTTTGAGGAACGCGAGAAGCTGTGCCAGACGCTTGAGCAGAAGAAGCAGGTGTACACGCAGCTGCGCATGGACATTGAGAAGATGCAGCAGGCTATCAAGGAAGAGCAGGAGACATGCAGCAGCCTCGAGGCGCGCATCATCAAGTCGCCCGAGCGGCTGCTCAAGGAGCGCGACGAGAAGCAGCAGGACCTCTCCTACGAACAGAGTCAGTCGTCCTCCAGCCTTGGCTCTGTGTGTGTATGTGTGTGAGTGTGTGAGTGCATTTGTGTGTGTGTGTGTGTGTGTGTGAGTGTGTGTATGTATGTGTGAGTGTGATTGTGAGTGTGTGTATGTATGTGCGTGAGTATGTGTGAGTGTGTGTGAGTGTGCGCGCGCACGTTTCAGCATGGGTGCATGTAAGTGCGGACAAGAGGAGTCATGGTGTGTGGGTGTCAGCGATGCATTTGTCCCTGTGTTGTGAGCTATTGTTCTGACAAGGATACTCATGTTTGTGTGCTGTTGTGTGGGGATTGCATGTGACCGACAGGCCTGCTCGACAAGTACGAGCGCCAGTACCAGGAAGGCACGTCCAAGCTGACCACGCTGGGCGATTGCGAGGAGAGCGTGCACCACATTATGAAGCTGCTGCAGGACGCCCACACCAAAGCGCGCGGCATCAAGGGCGAGAAGCAGTACGTTCTTTGAAGCTGTTGTTGTTGTTGTTGTTGTTGTTGTTGTTGTTGTTGTTGTTGTTGTTGTTGTTGTTGTTGTTGTTGTTGTTGTTGTTGTTGTTGTTGTTGTTGTTGTTGTTGTTGTTGTTGTTGTTGTTGTTGTTGTTGTTGTTGCAGCACTCACAGCTCCTTGCCATCTGGTGTATTCAACCACCCATCCGTCTGTCTGTCTGTGCAGCAAAGCGCAGGAGCTTCAGGGCGCCATCATGACGGCTGAGGATGAGTTGCGGTCGCTTGTCACCTCGGAGCAAGGCCTGCATGACCACCACAAGTCCCTCCAGAATCGCCTCAGGACACTCAAGAAGAAGCGCGTCAGTAGACATGGAGAGGGGGAAGGGCTGCATGTGCCGTTTTATATGCTCGCGATTGTGAATGCGTTTGTCTGGTTTCATTCGTGTGTGCATGCAACACCCCTCACATCCCACCTCCACACGCGCACGTATGTCAGGAGATGACGCGGCAGTCTGATGTGCAGTCACTGCACAGCGTGCACCAGGAGCGCGAGCACTACGCGCAGTTGCGCCAGCAAGTGAACGAGGAAGTCAGTCCATCACCACACTTGCACACATAGGGTCTTGCGTTTGGTGTTTTTCGTCATCATATGGCTCGTCGGTTGTTGTTGTTACCCACACCCACACACCCACCCACCCACCCAAACACACACACACACACCCACACACCCACCCAAACACACACACACACACACACACACACCCCACCACCCCCTCCACACACACACACACACCCCACACACACACACTCTCTCTCTCACACACTCTCACTCACACACACCCTCTCTCCCTCACACACACACACACGCTTTCACTCTGTCTCCCTTTTGTGCGACAGGTCGCACACGCTGAGCAAGAGTGCATGACGTGGGAGGAGAAGGCCGAGCGACTTCAGCGCCAGCACCAAGAAGACGTGGCTGCGGCCCGCAAGGAACTCGACGCCCTCGGCAAGGAGGTGTGTATGCATGTGTATGTACGCATGCCTTGTCATGCTTGTCACATGCACACATAGATGTGTACACGCGTGTTTGTGCTTTCGAGCTGTTCTCACCCTCCCAAAACATCACACACATATCACACACACATATCACACACACACCACGCATACTCACATATCACACACCACGCATACTCACATATCACACATCACACCACAGCTCTCCAGTTACCAGGGCGCCCTCCGCGCTTGTCTTGCACACTGAACTCCGCTTGTCCTGTCCGCCTGCCCACCTTACCAGAAAACTCCTTAACTGCTGCTGCTTTTGTGCTGCTTTCCTTGTGTATTCCTTTCCCCCCTTTTCCTTTCCTTCATTTCATGTGTCATGTCAAATCCACTCAAAGCACACCACCGCCTTCTCTTCCCTTCTTGCCCTTATTTCCATTCTTTTCCTTGCGGCGTTTGAGTTGTGCGTTACATCATCATCTCAGCTGCCACCATGATGCATGCCAGTCGCATCCAGCAACACATGTCATCAGTGACAGACAGGGAAAACACGAGAGAAAGACAAAAGCACGAGGAAAACGCACGAGGAAAACGCACGACAAGCTGCTCAGCTGAGGTGTGCAATCACCCTGTCATCGCATGCCAAACACCCAACACAAGCCCAACACACATTGCGTTTTGCGCTTGTGCTTGGGCGGTTGGCGGCTTTTGTTTTGTTTATGATTGCGGAAATTTCTCGAACATGCTCGCAATTTTCGGCGCTTCCGTGCCTTTCTTGATGACCCCAGTGGTTGCTGGCAACCGCTTGCATCAGCGAGAACAGCCACACCAAGCAATGACACACCCTGGTTGCGCTCGGGGCCTTGCATGATGTGGTGTGTGTGTGTGTGTGTGTGTGTGCGGGTCGTGATGTGATGCGATGACATCTTGATCTCAAGCAACACACTGCCTGGCGTGTGTGTTGCTGCAGTGCATGGTGGCCGTTGAGTGGGGTGGTGGAGTGGAGTGGATGGTTTGGCACGGCACAGGTGCGGCTGTTCATTTTCTTCAACGCATCCCAACGTTGACAACAAGCCAGACAGCGAGCAGCAAGCTACCTACCATCAAGCGAGCTACCAAGCAAGCAAGCGAGCAAGAAGACACGCTCATCAGTTTTGACCAAGACCTGCGACTACAGCGACCAACCGACAGCAACCACACCAACACCAACACCACCAAAACCACACCAACACCAACACCAACACCAACACCAACACCCCACAACCAGCACAATGGCCCTGAATCCAAACGAGTGGACCGAGAAGGTCCAGGAAATGTACCTGGAGGCCAAGAACGTGGCCATCAACAACAAGAACGCATACATGGACCCCATCCACTTTGCCGTGGCCCTGTTTGAGGACGAGGGCGGCCTGCCCCAGCGCGTCGTGCAGAAGAGCGGCGCCAGCCTCGACGCTGTTGAGGGCGCCATGCGCTCCCTGCTCAAGGCCATCCCGCAACAGGACCCGGCCCCCGTGGACGTGTCCACGTCTCACAAGGCGCTGCGCTTCCTGCAGAACGCGCAGAAGAAGCAGAAGAAGAACGATGAGGCGCACTTGGCCATCGACCACCTGCTGCTGGCCCTCGTGCAGGAGAAGGACATCCTGCAGGCGCTTGCGGGCTGCGGCCTCGCCAAGGACCGCTTCGAGGAAATTGTCAAGAAGATCAAGGGCACCACGCGCGCCAACACCAAGACCGCAGAGAGCACATACGACGCCCTCGGCAAGTACGGCGTGGACCTCGTGCAGCGCGCGGCAGACGGCAAGCTCGACCCCGTCATTGGGCGCGACGAGGAGATTCGCCGTGTGATCCAGATCCTGGCCCGCCGCACCAAGAACAACCCCGTGCTCGTCGGCCCGCCAGGCACGGGCAAGACCGCCATCGTCGAAGGCCTCGCACAGCGCATCCTCAACGGCGACGTGCCAGAGACGCTCAAGGCGCGGCTGGTCTCGCTGGACATGGGCGCGCTCATCGCCGGCGCCAAGTACCGCGGCGAGTTTGAGGAGCGGCTCAAGTCTGTGCTGGACGAGGTGAAGCAGGCCGAGGGCAGCATCATCCTCTTTGTCGACGAAATCCACACCGTGCTCGGCGCAGGCAAGACGGAGGGCAGCATGGACGCAGCCAACCTGCTCAAGCCCATGCTCGCGCGCGGCGAGCTGCGCATGATTGGCGCCACCACGCTCGACGAGTACCGCAAGCACGTAGAGAAGGACGCCGCCTTTGAGCGACGCTTCCAGATGGTGCACGTGTCCGAGCCCAGCGTCCCGGACACAGTGTCCATCCTGCGTGGCCTCAAGGAGCGCTACGAGGCGCACCACGGCGTGCGCATCCAGGACGCGGCACTCGTCACGGCGGCGCAGCTGGCCGACCGCTACATCACGCAGCGGTTCCTGCCAGACAAGGCCATCGACCTGGTGGACGAGGCATGCGCCAAAACGCGCGTGCAGCTTGACTCGCGTCCAGAGGAGATTGACGCGCTGGAGCGGCGCAAGCTGCAGCTGGAGGTCGAGGCGACTGCGCTCGGCAAGGAGAAGGACAAGATGTCCAAGCAGCGGCTGAAGGAGGTGAAGAAGCAGCTGGCCGACATTGAGGAGCAGCTGGGCCCGCTCAAGATGAAGTTTGAGATGGAGCGCGGGCGCGTGGACGAGATGCGCGAGCTGCAGGAGAAGCTGGACAACCTGCGCAACAAGGTGCAGCGCGCAGAGCGGGCGGGGGACCTGAGCACGGCGGCCGACCTCAAGTACTACGCCATCCCGGACTGCGAGAAGCGGCTGAAGCAGCTGATTGAGGAGCAGGAGAAGCGACAGCAGGAGCAGCAGAGCATGGACGTCTCGGACGAGGACAAGCCCATGCTCTCTGAGGAGGTGGGCCCGGACCAGGTGACGGAGATTGTCGCGCGGTGGACGGGCATCCCCGTGAACAAGCTCAGCCAGTCGCAGCGCGAGCGCCTGCTCACCCTGGAGGAGAAGATTGAGCAGCGCGTGGTTGGCCAGACGGCCGCCGTCAAGGCCGTGTGCGAGGCGGTCCTGCGCAGCCGTGCGGGCCTCTCGCGCCCGAACCAGCCCGTCGGCTCGTTCCTCTTCCTCGGGCCCACCGGCGTCGGCAAGACGGAGCTTGCCAAGGCGCTGGCCATGGAGCTGTTTGACGACGACAAGCACATTGTGCGCGTCGACATGTCCGAGTACATGGAGTCGCACTCTGTTGCGCGCCTGATTGGCAGCCCACCCGGGTATGTCGGCTACGAGGAGGGCGGACAGCTCACGGAGGCGGTGCGCCGGCGGCCGTACAACCTCATCCTGCTGGATGAGGTGGAGAAGGCGCACAAGGACGTGCTGAACGTGCTGCTGCAGCTGCTCGACGACGGCATTCTCACGGATGGCATGGGCCGCACCGTCGACTTCACCAACACGGTGGTGGTGCTGACCAGCAACATTGGCGCACCCATCCTGCTCAGCGGCAAGGTGGACCCGGAGACGGGAGACCTGGACGAGAACACGCGCACGCAGGTGATGCACGAGGTGCAGTCGTACTTCCGCCCAGAGTTCCTGAACCGGCTGGACGACGTGATCATGTTCAAGCCGCTGCAGAAGCACGCCCTGCGCACCATCTGCCGCAACATGGTTGAGCAGATCAACGAGCGCCTTGCCGACCGGGACATCACCCTCGACTGCACCGACGCCGCATGCGATGTGATTCTCCTCAACAGCTTCCACCCGCAGTACGGCGCCCGCCCCGTGCGCAGGTACATTGAGAAGCAGGTGGTCACGGCCATGTCGAAGAAGATGCTGTCCAATCAGGTCCCCAATGGTTCACGCGTGACGATTGACGGCGACAAGCAGCGCCAGGAGCTGACCTACTCAGTGCAGGCAGCCAAGCGCCCGCGCATGATGATGGACTCCACCAGCGAGGAATAAACGCGCAAGGAACCACGATATCTGATGCTTGACGGATGGATGGATGGATGATTTCATGGATGGATGACTGATGAATGATGGCCCCTCATCAGCTGCTGTGCGGTTAAGATGTGGGCTTGTTCACTCAAGTGATTGTGTGTTGAGTCGCCATGTGATGTGACGTATGTGTGTGTGTTTGTTTGTTTTCATGTACTGTCCTTCCTTGTATGTTGCCCATCATTGTTCTCTTGATCCACGTTACTTTTTTTGTTGTTTTGAGTTATGATGCTTCGATAACTGACTGTCATCAGCAATACAATGCCACAAACGAATTTAGTGGAACTGTGTCATATGTACAGAGGAAGACACGAAGGAGAGAGATTCAAAGAGATGTTGAAGAGCGAAACGCCCAAGTTAGAGCAGAGAGGGGCGACAGAGAGGTGGGAGCACCTACAAACAGGCACTAAAACGAACATGCTTGTGGGCGAAGTCAAGCTGTCTCGACTGTCGTTGGGCTGTTGAGGCCGCGAACGTGTCCATGCCGCTGCAGGTCTGCATCCAGTGCCTGAAACACAGATAGTTGACTCTGGAAGGGAACGAGAGGGTGGGAGCGGCGGGAGGGGTGTGAGCATTGGGAGAGGGGCGGGGGAGGAAGCAGGTCGCTCATCGCACGCACACACACACACACACACACACACACACACACACACACACACACACACACACACACACACACACACACACACACACACACACACAC
>NW_004754927.1:637686-639850 GCF_000188695.1 Salpingoeca rosetta | reverse complement strand
ACACACACACACACACACACACACACACACACACACACACACACACACGTGTCGCTACACCGTGTTCCTGCCCGCTTCTCCCTCCTCTCCCTCCTTTCCTCCCTCCGTCCCCCCCCCAACTTTCGCAGGCGCGTACCGTGACGGCCTGGGTGAGGTGCTGTGCGTCGTGAAGGAGGCCCAGGACGGAAGAAAACGTGGGCACTTCGCACAGGCCAATCTCCTCTGCGTCAACAACCATCCACGTGTCGCGGTGCTTGAAGACGTACCCTTTCATCGACCCGCCAAGCATGAACGGCTGCTTGGCCTGCCGCACCTCATCTGGTCAGAGGGCGGAAGACGGCCCGGGAGGAGGGGGGGGGGGTTCGTGGTGTGGGTGAGGGGTGGAGTTGGCGGGCGCGATTGTGGCGTGGAAACGGCAATACAACACTGTATGCACGTGTACAGCAAAACACAACAAAGGGACACACACACACACACACACACACACACACACACACACACACACACACACACACACACACACACACACACACACACACACACACACACACACACACCTGGTCGATACGGTAAGGTGTGTCGGAGTCAATTCGGGTGGAAAACTCTGTTGGGTTTCCTGATGTGTTTCCCTTCTTGGGCAGGCGGCGCTCCACTTCCTGCTCAACACAACGGGGAAGATAAAGCAGCACGTGTAAGGTACGGGCAACACGACAGCTGCAGCCGCAACACTGAGCACTTTGATTGTGATTTGTACATGTGCGCAAGGGCATTCAACAGCGCTGCACGCACCGCTTGGGTCACGCAGGCCCCAAGAACAACCACGTGTCCACGCAGATGGCCATTCCTGCAAATACACAAACAACATCAAGGCATAGCGGCAGCAGTTCGAGCAACAACACACAGCGTGTGTGTGTGTGTGAGTTTGAGTGTGTGAGTGTGTGAGTCTATGTGAGTGTGTGAGTGAGTGGGTGTGTGAATGTGTGATGAGCGCATGTGCTTATTAGCATGTGTATGCATGTGCACGGTTCAAACAATTATGCGTACGGGCAACTGATGGGAATTCGGGATGGCCGCGTGGTCCTTGGATCCGGCGCAAGCTGGGCCACAATGGCCTGCCAGCAGGAAGCAAAGAAACCAAAACAAAACACAGGAACACGCCCGTTATGTGAGTGCCGTGTAGTGCATGCAGCACACACGACGACGTGCAAGTCGAAACAAAGCAAGTGCGCACAATCACTACACGCAACCGCACACACACACACACACATACGCACACGCACACACACGCGCGCACCTCCAGCAAGCGGCCAATGTCCTTGAACATGGATGGGAGCTCAGTGGCGACAAGCCACTCATACTCGCGGGTCTACGATGATGGGGGGCAAAATGTGTACACGTGCATGAGTACGTCAGTGAGGAAGCGATCTCATCAAGGCAACAACAACAGCAACAACAACAACAACAGCAGCAGCAGCAGCAGCACACACAAGCACACACACACACATACAAACACACACACACAAGCACACACACACACACACACACGGCTCACCAGCGTGTCGACCTCCTCTCGCACACAGCCACTCATTTTCCTCCTCGCCTGCTTGACTGAAAGTCTTTCTTCGTTTGCGCACAGTCGTGCCGAATATTGCTGGTTATCTTCTACAGATTGTCCATATCCTCCAAGCAGAAGCCAACTTCTTCCACTGCCGCACAAACAAAACAAGACCAACAACCATTTCCCTCCGCACACACACACGCACACATCACTGTCCACCATTCGCACCCCTGGATCGCTGCTCTCACGACTCGCAACCGCAAGCATGGATTACTGGCTTGGAAACCGCACCGCTCGTGTGCCCATGTCCCTCCACAAGATCAACAGGTCTGTCCATGCATGCATGCGTCGTGTGTGTGTGTGTGTGTGTGTGTGTGTGTGTGTGTGTGTGTGTGTGCGTGTGTGTGCGTGTGTGTGTGTGTGTGTGTGTGTTGTTTGGTTGTAGTTGGCCATAAGAGAGGAACTGGTAGAGATTTGTGAGCACTGCCGCCAAATACGCCCGCAAACTTCCTCCTGCTCACTGCCATGACATCCTTCTCCGGTTGTCTTTGGAAGGGCGAAGTAAAGTAGCGACGCTCAGTCTGATGCTCATATGTGCCACTAGCT
>NW_004754927.1:624177-637586 GCF_000188695.1 Salpingoeca rosetta | reverse complement strand
CACACACACACACACACACACACACACACACACACACACACACACACAACACACACACACAGTGCCTTGTGCATCCGCTCATGCTCAAAGCATGTCGCCATGCTCAAGCGCATCTGCATGATCCCGGTTCCACCTCACGTTCTGTGATTGTGTCGTTTCACTTTCCAACTGCACAGGCGTGCCGCAATGATACGGACCACGAGCCCCTCTTCCGCCAAGAGTCTTACTTCCACTGGTATGGAGCAACGCGTGTGACTTGTGCTTGAATAGTGGGGGGTTAAGCTGGTGTGCTTATAACTTGAGCAGAGTACCACTTTCTGAGGCAGTTCGCCCCAGCCTGTCAAACACCCGTCAAACAAACGCGTCTAGTGAGTTGCTTCTAAGCTGTGTCGTGTTGCCGCAACTACAACAGGGCGTTCGGATGCGCTGAGGCCGGCACTGCTGGCGCCATTGACATTGACACCAAGAAGAGCATTCTTTTCATCCCACGTCTCCCTGAGGCCTACGCCGTGTGGATGGGCAAGGTCAGACAGAGTGCACGCTCATCACATGCTCGCTTGTTGTGTGTTCTCTCACGCACCCGCGCATTCTTCCGGCTCCTCCTGCCCCTGCTTGCCTGCTTCTTGTCTCCTTGAACCATTCATTGACATCCACCGCCACCAAAAATCACCACAACCACTACCATTACTGTGACAACTGCTGCTGTCGTTTCAGATTGAGCCGCCAAGCACGTTTGCCAAGAAGTACGGTGTGGACGAGGCGTACTACGTCGATGAGATCCCAAAGGTGAGGACATCCATCTCTCGCCTGCAATCAAAGGAGTGAAATACACAAACGAATGTCTTTCCCCTTGCAGCCGATTCATGTCTGTGCTTGATGCAGCGGTGCATGTCATGACACAAGTTGCAAGCCCTCCCTCACTGTGTTTGCCTGTGTGACCACTCTTCACTGCGATCAGGTCATGCAAGACAACTACGCCTCCAAGACCGTGCACGTCCTCTACGGCAAGAACACGGACAGGTTTGTTCTCCTCTCCGAACGTGTGGTGTGGTGTGTGTGTGTGTGTGTGTGTGTGTGTGCGAGTGAGTGTGTGTGTGTGTGCGAGTGAGTGTGTGTCGGAGCTTAGCAGGCCGCGATCTTCCTGCTGCGCTCGAAACACTCACTTTTTGGTCATTGCTTCCACAACAACTGACAACAGCGGCGCTTACTCGAAGCCGGCGTCGTTTGAGGGCATGGACAAGTTCACGGTTGACAAGGACACGCTGCACCCTGTGATTGCGGACCTGCGTGTGTTCAAGACCAAGGAGGAGCTTGATGTCCTTCGCTTCGTCAACCAGGTCGACAGCACACACTCCCAAACTGGCATTGCGTTTGCTTGCCTTGTGCTGTGGCGATCTCTCCATTCTTCGTCCTGACGCGCTGTTGTTGCCTTGCTGCATTGGTGCCAGATGACCTCTGAGGGCCACGTCGAAGCCATGCGCCAGATCAAGCCCGGCATGTACGAGGTACGCTGCACACCTGATGAAGCACCTGGTCCACGCACACGGCAACGTGCTCTCCACACGTGCTTGCTTGTTCCCTTGCACAGACGTCATGTGTGCACACACTCGTCACTTGTTAGTGCTCACAACACGCGCCATCCGCACATGCACACACACGCACGCACACCAACGCACGTTCCTGCATCGCCACTGTTAGTATCAACTCGAGGCCATTTTCAAGTTCCACGTGTACATGCATGGTGGCTGCCGCCGCACTGCGTACACGCCCATCTGTGCCAGCGGGCCCAACGCTGCTGTCCTGCACTACGGCCACGCCGGCGCCCCCAACGACCGTGAGATCAAGGTCCGCACCCACATCCTCTGCTCTCCCTCTGTTTCTGTTGCTCGCACTCTTGTTCGTGTGTACGTGCGTACGTGCGTGTGTGTGTGTGTGTGCGCGTCTTACATTTGCTCCTCTTGCTACGGCTGGTGGTGTGTGTGTGTGTGTGTGCAGGATGGCGACATCATGCTGCTTGACATGGGTGGCGAGTACCACTGCTATGCTGGTGACATCACCACCTCCTACCCGGCAAACGGAAAGTTCACCGAGGAACAGAAGATTGTCTACCAGGGTGTCCTCAACGCCAGTGAGTACAGCAGCATACCAACTCGCACTGTGGCTTGGACGCACCCCAACATACCGTGTAACTCCTGCTTGCAAAGCACACAACTGTGCACATCTGCTGCTGGTGCTGGTGCTGGTGCTGGTGCGTTATGGCTGATTTGTAATGTGTTTCTCACCGCCATGTGTGTCACCCGTGGCTGCCGCTTGGCCAATCGTTGCTCGCCCACGCCAGTGACGAGCGTGGAGCAGGCCATGAAGCCTGGTGTCGTGTGGACGGACATGCAGATTCTCGCGTCCCGCCGCATCCTCGAGGCCCTCATTGAGGTGCTGTGCCTTGTGGACAAGCGGCCGTGGCCGTCACCCGTATTCGCACACACACACACACACACACACACACACACACACACACACACACACACACACACACACACACACACACATATTTTTCTAACCGCCTTTGCTGTTGCGTGTGCTCATGCCATGATTGTGTGCTCGTGCTGGCGTGCGTTGCTGCTGCAGCTGGGCGTGCTGCACGGCGACATTGAGGAGATGATGAAGGTGTACCTTGGCGGGTACTTCATGCCGCACGGCCTCGGTCACTTCATGGGCATCGACACCCACGACGTTGGCGGCTACCTCCCAGGTTCTTACACCCGTTGTGCAATGCCTGCATGCGTGCGCCGTCTTGTGCCCGCGCAGGCAGACAAGTTGACGCTTGTTTGGCTGATTGATTACGTATTGATGATTGATTGCGTATTGGTGATAGATTGTGTATTGATGTGTTTCTCGATGTGTATGTTGATTTTTGATATCAATTCGTTGATGTGCTTGTTAAATTGTTGGCTTTATCCGCGTGCTCCTTCCTCGGATCACAGGGTACCCTGAGCGCATTGACAAGCCTGGCCTCCGCAGTGTTCGTACAGCCCGCGAACTGAAGGAGGTACGGCAGTGCGAGTGGCCTGTAACAAAACATTGCACAACGTGACGTTAATTTGTGTTTTTGTTGGCTTGGGTTTGCTTTGCTCGACGCAATCTCTCGTACACGCACGTGTCTGCACCTGCGCGAATGGCTAACGTGTGCGCACTCCTTGCTAACCCACGGCGTCCGAACAGAACATGGTGCTGACAGTTGAGCCCGGCATGTACTTCATTGATTCCGAGATGGACAAGATCATCGCCGACCCGACACTCAGCAAGTTTGTCAACGTCGAGCGCCTCAACCAGGTCGGGCCCTTTGCTGATATGTGTATGCATATGCGTGTGTGTGTGTGTGTGTGTGTGTGCGTGTGTGTGTGTTGTGTGTGTGTGTGTGTGTGTGTGTGTGTGTGTGTGTGTGTGCCACGTGTGTGTGCCACGTGTGTGTAAGCCTCGCCATCCGCCTCACTTGTTCTTCAATTGGGTGCTGGCTTTAGTTCCGCGGATGGGGTGGTGTTCGCCTTGAGGACAACGTCATCGTCACCGCCACGGGCATCGACAACATGTCCTCCGTCCCACGCACCATCGAGGAGGTAAGTGTGTGCGTGTGTGTGCACGTTGTGTGTGTCAATGTGTCAATAAGTGTGTGTGTGTGTGTGTTAACAGCGTGGATATGGTCATTGTGGTTGTGAGATCTACATGTTTGCATTTCAGAACACACCTCACCACCTCTCCCACCATACTCCCCTGGTTTCCCTGCTTAAACCAACGCTCGCTCTGTCCCCCCCCCCCTTCGCCTCCGTCTCTTATTAGCTTGAGAGCGTGATGGCTGGTGGTGCATGGCCTCCTGCACGCGACGCCAAGCCTGAGCTCTGCCGCAACTTCGACATGTGGGGCGCCGCCACCAAGCAGTAATCGCTGACGTGTCCAAGCACCTCGTCACACACACAGACACACACACACTCTCATGCACACCGTTTGCGAAGGCTGTTTTGTTTCCCTCGCGTGATGTCGAGTGTTGCTGTTTCACCCCCGCTCGTTGTGTGACACTTTTGTCGTGTTCCCCACGACGCTTCTCTGTTTCGTGACAGCTGCACCTGTCGGTGACCAGCACACAAGTGATCTGCGTTGACTTGTTGTCTGCAACCGTTCTCGCCCTCCAATAAACAAACAAATACTGTGTTTACATTTGTCGTTGAGCCACATGGGTTGGACTCACATGGGTTGGACTGAGGGACTTCGTTTATTGCTTCACGTGAGCTTGGCTTTGATGATCTGTTACATGTTGAGTGTTCGTGAAGCGAATCGGCACAGACATGCCGAACAGACACACAAAAGGAAGGCCGAGAAGCAACGCCATGCCTGGCCATGCAGTCACGAGCTCCCTTGTGAAGGCTGTTCTGTTGCTGGCTCCTCCTACTTCTGCTGCTGCTTCTGCTGCGGTTGTCTTTCCTGCTTCTCCTGTTGATTCAAGAACAGAAGCATCGCTTGAACCTGACTTTGGTGGTGCAGGGTCAGCTGTGGATTGTGAGCCCAAAAGTGGAGTATCGCTTGCAGCTGCTCCTGGTATGGGGGCGGCAGCGTGTGTCTTCTCAAGCGCTCGAGAATCCCGCCAACTTGTTGTCGATATTGGCGCTGTTGCTGCTGTTGTTGCTCTTGCTGAAGGGGATAGCGCGGACATGGCTGAAAATCATGTGGTAGCAGATGCTGCTGCTGCTGCTGTTGTTGTTGTTGTTGTTGTTGTTGTTGTTGTTGTTGTTGTTGTTGTTGTTGTTGTTGTTGTTGTTGTTGTTGTTGCTGTTGCTGCTGCGGTGGGTTCTCCGGCTGTTCTTGTTGTGCTTGTGTTTGTTGCTGTGCGCTCTGCGGCTGCGATGCTGCTCGTCCCTGCTCTGAATCATCACCATCATCACTCCTGCCCTTGAACAGTTGGTTCCGGTAGAATAACACGTTTCTGATGTGCCGGAGCCGCTCATACGCTGCCCGGCGTTCCTTGAGTAACTCCTGGTGCTGCGCTCGCACTTGGCGCAGTCGACCTTTGCTCCGTACAATGTCCTTCAGGGTCTCCCTCAGCAGCTTCTTCTCACCTCGAACGTAGCGCTGCTGCTCGACAAGCACGTGCTTCAACCACAGGTTCAGTAGCCGCATGTGCGGTCTCTCCTGGTTAGGGGGCAGATCATCAAATGCCAAGTGCAACCGTCGCGACACGTGCTCTTGCCCGCCACCGGTTCCATTCCCTTCCTGTCTATCACCATCACTGCTGCTGTCATCGTCATGACTCTCCCCTTCTTCTTCTTCTTCTTCTTCTTCTTCTTCTTCTTCTTCCTCTTCGTCATTGTCATCACCCTTGCAACCATCCTCCCCCTCCTCGTCTGTGACGGTATCATCATCGTCGTCATCATCGTCGTCGTCGTCGTCGTCGTCATCGATAAAGACAGCTTCTGCGGAGTCAGCGTGCCGGTGGTGCTCACGCGATTGCTTGGTGCGCGATGCGCGCTTCCTCCGTCGTATGATCTTCAACGCGAGGCTTGCTTCCTTTAGACCCCTCCGCACCTGATCGAAATACACCGCTCGCCTGTAATTCTCCTTGCCCCGCTTCTCCAATTCAATCTGGTACTGGCGCTGCCTCTCCACTTCGCGCATGTCCAGCACGTGCTGCTGTTCAACAAGAGGCTGCACCTGCTGACGTGCGAGTGGGCCCTGTTGTGGAGACACCAACGCATGTGGGGCTTGTGTGGTTGGTGCTGGCAACGCTTGTGGCGGGCGCGTGTTTGGTGCTGGCATCCTTGGCGCTTGTGTGGTTGGCGCTGGCATCCATGGCGCTTGTGTAGTTGGTGCTGGCATCCTTGGCGCTTGTGTAGTTGGTGCTGGCATCCATGGCGCTTGTGTGGTTGGTGCTGGCATCCATGGCGCTTGTGTAGTTGGTGCTGGCATCCTTGGCGCTTGTGTGGTTGGTGTCGACTGTGGCGGGTTCCTTGCGGGTGGCGGCAGCTGCGTCGTTCCCTGCTGTCGTGTGCACGAGCGTGATGGCAGCGTCGACGAAGAGTGGTTTGCCGAACTCCACAAGGGCGGGCGCCGACCCTTGGGAAGCACAAACGCCGGCAACGTATTGATGTGGCGAGGCGCGAGCGAAGAGTCAGCATCCTGTTCAACAGAAGCAGGCGTCGCATCAGAGGCCGCAACGTGTTCAGTGGCAGCCGCTGTTGAGGTAGCAATTTTTGCGGCGTCCGGGGAAGTACCAGAGACTGGGGGTGGTGCAGAGCCTCCGCCGGCAAACAGCGCGTTTGCCACGTTTTCATCAAGCAACACACGACCCCTTTCGGGACGCTGCTGCTGCTGCTGCTGCTGCTGTTGTTGTTGTTGTTGTTGTTGTTGTTGTTGTTGTTGTTGTTGTTGTTGTTGTTGTTGTTGTTGTTGTTGTTGTTGTTGTTGTTGTTGTTGTTGTTGTTGTTGTGGTGGTGGTGGTGGTGGTGGTGGTGATGGCGGCGGCTCTCCTTTCATGATGTAAAGCAGCTGCAGTATATCATCAACCTCTGCACTGCGCGCCGTTGTACGCGCCTTCTCGCGGTACCGCTCCGCATGCCATTCGCGTTGTTTGGGTAAAGACTTGAGGACTGGTGGTTTTCCATCCCTGTGCGGGTTGTACACCACACGAAGATCCAAGCCGTCAAGATCTTTCGTCGTGAACGGCCGCACTGGGCGTGACAGAGGCCTCATCATCGCAGGCCATGAGTTGTAGATGATGCTGATTGCAAATCCGCGCAGAAATCGGCAAACGCTGCAAGCGTCCGTGATCAGGCTGCAAGCACAATCGCAAGACGGGCCACTGGGGCAGGGACACCCAACCGCACCAGGCTCGTAAAACCGAGACATTGCGTCTGTAGAACGAAACAGAGAAAGCGCAAGCGTGTGTGTTAGTGTATGTGTGTGTCGGGAATTGCGTGCAAGTGGAGACAGAGTGTGTGTGAGTTCAAGGGTGTGAGAGTAAGGGTGCGGGAGAGAGGGTGTGTGTGTGTATGTGTGTGTGTGTGCGTGTGTGTGTGTGTGTGTGTGTGAAGGGTGTGTGTGTGTGTGTGTGTGTGTGAAGGGTGTGTGTGTGTGTGAAGGGTGGGTGTTGTTACGCGATTGTACACGACCGTGTATGTGTGCACAATCAATACAGGTGCACGGCGTCTGACAACTTACCCCAAATGAACAGTGGCAATTCGTGAAGCAGAGTTAGCTCGGGAAAGTTCTGCCGGAAGAGCTTGAAATGCTTGAAGGTGAAGGAGCTGCATGGCGCGCAAATGGGCGCAGTGGCTTTCTTTGTTGCTCGCCAGAGGCCACATTGATGGCAGAGAAAGAATCCCTCGCCGTCTGTCGTGTGCTCAGAAGGTGGAACAGGCACTGTTCGCGTGTACAGAACATAAGATTCGGCCCGCAGTTGTGTGTGTGTGTGTGTGTGTGTGTGTGTTTGGAGGCATGAGAGATGTGATGAGATCAGCTAATTAACGTGTGACAATACACACACGCGCGCGTCTCCACATCCACACATCACCAGCTAATGTACACACACTCACAACACACGTCACATGCAGCAGACAAAGCACACAACACACTCACAACACACATCACATGCAGCAGACAAAACACACACACACCTTCACGTGCTCTGGCAAGCAGTTTCTGAAGGCACGTGATGATGCCATCCACTTTGCGAACGTGGTCCCCACTCGGGTCATGCCGGCGAATTGCGGCTTGGCCGGTGTGTATCCTCAGCCACACCAGCTGAAGCAGCTGCGTCAAGTTTCGGGTCCGCTCGTTTTCAGGGGCATCTGTCAAGGCGAGCGATTGCACCCAGCTGTCGTGCGCAAAGCAAGGGGCGGCCGGGTTTGCAACGGTTGCCTCGTGCCATCGCCTGAATGCCTCAATCCTCAACCGCTGCATCTCATGTAAGCGCGCGGATTGGTCGAAATCCACTTGCCGCGATGTCAACGTGAGCTGGCAGTCTTTCGCAATCGTGTCCATCAGAGCCTGCTCGCGTTCTGTCGGGTGGCGCCAGTCACGAGCAGCACTGCTCCGATCACCACCGCTGTCGCTGTTCTGGCCATCAGTATTGGTGTTGTGGTGTTTGCTGGAGATGGCGGTGGTGGCCGTGACCGAGGCTGCAGAAGGAGCCGTAGGGTCAAAAATGTCTCCAACGTGACTGTCCCTACGACCACGATGACCATCATCATCATCATCATCATCATCATCATCATCATCATCATCATCATCATCATCATCATCATCATCATCATCATCATCATCATCATCACTACCACCATCATCATGACCACCACCACGCCTGCTGTTGGGTTTGCATCTCTTGTTCGCTTTGCCCCGCTTCGCTCCCCGCTTCTTCCGCTTCTGTGAGCCCACTTGGATCTGCTCATCCCTGCCCTTTGCAGTGTGCCGAAAGGCGCGGTCTGAGAGCTCAAGATAGCGCTGAAACGCTTGCGGTGGCCTGCTTGGGCCTGATAAACGCAATGCACATGCTTGCAGGAGCAGGGGCAGCCGCTTCAGGTCGGGAAGGCGTGACGTGCCTCTCTTGCATTTTGGGGTTTTAGGTGAACCTGGTATCGACTCGTCGCTCGTGCGCGCAATCAGCCGACGTGGCTTAAGCCGACGGCGAAGCCTCGCTTGCTGCCAAGCCCTGTAGTCCCGTAGAAAGGTGGCCCGAACCTCCTTTTGTTGCTGTTGATATTGTAGGTGCTGCACGTGTTGCCACTGCCGCCACTGTTGTTGCCACCGAAGCCGCCGCCACTGTTGCTGCTGTTGGTGCTGTTGGTGCTGCTGGTGCTGTTGCTGCTGCTGCTGGTGGTGTTGGTGCTGGTGCTGGTGTTGTTGTTGCTGCTGTGACGGTAAAGGATTTTGCTGGAGTTGGTTGTGGTGGGCTGGGGGGTGAGCGAGCGAGAATTGTGTTGTAGACGCAGCAGACAACACCGCTGCTGTTGTAGATGCTGCAGCTGCGGTGGATGAGACAGATGAGGTGATGTAGATGGATTGGCTTGACAACTGCGCCCGTTGAGCATGCGCAGTGGAGGAACCGTCTCTGCTCACGCTGATTGCGGGCGCTGTTCCGGTCAGCACCTGGTCCGGGGTCCCTCGGACGGGTGGCACGCTAAAGTTGGTGCGACTAGAGTTGTGACTGTGCCCACGAAGAAGCGTGTCGGTCTTGCTGCTGGGCGGTGTAGACGTTGGGGCACCAGTACCTGCGACAACATGTTGCACATCCCCATGACTGCTGCTGTTGTGACTGCTGTCACTGCTGATGCTGATGATGCTATTGTTGCTGCTGCTGTTGCTGTTGTTGTTAGTGATGGTGGTGGTAGTGGTTCTGTTGTTGCTGTTATTGTTGTTGGTATTGTTGTTATTGTCGTTATTGTCGTTGATGTCTGAGCTTGAGCTGTCTGAGCTGCTGCTGGTGCTGCTGCCACTGTGATTACTACTGCTGCTGCTGCCACTGTCGCTACTGCCACTGCTGCTGGTGGTGGTGCTGCTGCTGCTGCCGCCGCCGCTCTTGTCTTCTGAGCTCGAGCTGTTCGAGCTGCTGCTCGTGCTATTACTCCCACTGCTGTGACTGCTGCTATCATTGTCATTGTCACTGTCGCTGATGTCGCTACTGTTGCTACTGTCGCTGCTGTTGCTACTGTCGCTGATGTCGCTGATGTCGCTGCTGCTACTGCTGCTGTTGCTGCTGCTGCTGCTGCTGCTGTCGCTGCTGCTGCTGCTGGTACTCGAGCCCTCGTTTGAGGAAGAGGACGAGGACGAAGAAGAGGCGGGGGACGCTGCTGGCGTGTTGCCAAGCTTGGTGCCGCTGTCGATGCTGCCGTTGTGGTTGGGTTCTGCTCCGTGGTTGGTCGTCGGCTGCTGGTGTGTCGTCGAATGGTTTGTGGTTGAAGACGGGCCACCATCGACGGGCGAGGGCAGCCCATCGCTTTCGGTGGGACGGGCTTGTGCTTGCTTCGTGCCAGGCGGTGTGCAGCTTGCGACTGTGAACGGGGCGTCGTGGGAATCTTCAGCGTCATCAGATGCTTCGTCGTCGGCGTCGGAAGTGCACGTATGGTTGCTGTGTCGAAGCAACGGCTTGAGAAGGTGCCGCCGTCGTCGCCGCCGTCGCTTGTGCGAGGGGCGGGGGCGCCTTGGTGGTGCTGGTAGTGGCGATGGTGAAGACGCCGGCGTGGCCTTGACACAGAGCATGCGGTTGTAACGGCGCTTATTGCGCCTGTTGGGAAGAACAACGTTGTGCCCGAGCAAGGAAGGGCGTGGCGAAGATTGAAGAGTGCCCTTGGCTGCGGAAGCCGTGCGCTTGGGTTTTGTCGATCTGCAAGCGAGGCATGCAGGAGCAGTCGTTGGAGCGCGGACGCTTTTGCTGCCTCGTGTGGATGGACGAGTGTCGAACAGACAGGAGAAGCTGGGGGATGGCGGGTGCATTGGGGCGGCATTGTGCGTCGCCAAGCGAACGTGTTGCTGTCGTTGCTGCTGTTGATGGCAGCTGGGATCTTTGGATGTGATGGGTGAAGGAAGTACAGCTGGTGAGAGGCCAGGGAAGAGAGGGCTGCGACTGTCGACAGCCCAACGACTATTGTCGACGGTACTCAAGTCCAAAGCCTCATCTTCTTCCTCTTGTCCAAGCTCTTCCCCAAACGTCGAAGGGAGAACGCATGTCATGTCGCTTATGAAGTATGTGTGTGGATGAAGAGTGTGTGGATGGAGAGTGGTGGAGCAGACGTCGTATGTTGCGTGTGTGCATGTGAGTGGGGTGAGGTAATGGCGGGGAAGTGGGGGAGGAAGGGGGGAAGAGAGAGAGAGAGAGAGACAGAGAGAGAGAGACAGAGAGAGAGAGAGAGAGAGAGATAGAGAGAGAGAGACAGAGAGAGAGAGACAGAGACAGAGAGAGAGAGAGAGAGAGAGAGAGATAGAGAGAGAGAGACAGAGAGAGAGAGACAGAGACAGAGAGAGAGAGAGAGAGAGAGAGAGACAGACAGACAGAGAGAGAGATAGAGAGAGACAGAGAGAGACAGAGAGAGATAGAGAGAGAGAGAGAGAGACAGAGAGACAGACAGACAGACAGACAGATAGACAGAGAGAGCCGATAAAAGTTGTCCAATGTGGACGAGAGAAAAGGAGGTGACACGACAACACACAGGGACAAGCACGGCACATTGTCGAGAGGATACGAGATTCCCTACACGAGTTGCTTCACAATTCACCCGCCTCTCCTTCCAATCCCCAGCACCATCCCTTCAACCTGCCTCGCCAACACCTCACCTGGGGAGGAAGAAGCCGCCTGGGCGCAGCCGCACATTCGCGCCGCTGTCGAATTCGTTACTGTAGGAGTTGAATCGTTGCTGCCGTAGTGACGTGAAGTTGAGGAGTGGTCACGTGCTTGGCAAGTTGTCGACGAGTGGCACGCGCGCTGTCGGCGCTTGACTGCAGCAACACAAGTTTAATAAGCTCGTGCTTGTTTTGTCGCTTGCTCAAATCAACAAAAATACATGTGTATGTAATTTTTTCTTTGTTGTTGTTGTGGTCGAAGCGCGCCACGCGTGCTCGCCACGCGAGCAGAGGTGTTGTTCTGTTGTTCTCTGACACACTGCCGCAGCAGGCAGCACAGCGATTGGTTTGCTTGTTTTGTGCTTTCATGTTGTGCGCATGTGGCGTGCAAGGTGAAGACAGAAAATTTGTGGCATTTTACATAATTTTCCAGGAATGACGTGAGCGGGAGAATCATCGCGTTTTTCGATTTTTTGTTTGGACTGTGCACGCTGCGGTTTGTGGTGTCGTGATGGGCGTGTTGTTGCGGCTGTTGGGTGCTGGTGTTGTTGGTGGCGGGGTGGCGGTGGTGTATGCGGGGGTCAAGGCGCAGGAGGAACGCGAGCGGCTCAACGAGCATGAGGCGCGGATAGACGCGTTCCTGGCACGCCACCCGCGGGCAAGCCACCAGCGCTTCGCCGTGGACTGGTCTGCGCCGAGAATGCCGGACTACAACCTGCAAGCAGGCGGGTTCAGCCACCTGTACTTTGACCTCACGGTGGACCAGTTTACGTTGCCAGCGGAAGAGGGCTCTGCTGCAGGCACGCGCCTGCAACAGCCAGTCCTGTTTATTGCGCCGCCAAGCTTCGTTTCCTCACGTACCATCTTCTTCCCCATGGCCGAGGCGTCCTTTTCAAACTTTGGCGTCACGGAGGTTCCGTCCTATGGCCTCAACAAGCAAACCCTCCGACCCACACACTACAACACACAGCTCATCGATAGCGGCCTCACCACCATGGTGGCGCGCTACGGCCAAGCAATGGCCGCAGATGCAAACAGTGGAAACACCTCACAGCAGCAACAGCAACAGCAACAACAGCAACAACAACAACAGCAACAACAGCAACAACAACAGCAACAACAACAACAACAGCAACAACAGCAACAACAACAACCACCACCACCACCACCACAACAACAACAACCACAACTGCAGCCGCCGTCGACAAAGGGGGTGGCGGTGGTGGCCACCGGGCACGCCGCCATCACTGCGCTACGCACCGCCCAACAAAACCCTGAGCTGTTCTCGTGCCTCGTCCTCCTCAATCCAACCTTCCGAGGACCACTACCAACCGTCAAATTCGACTTGGAGAGCAAAGGCAAGACGCGGGAGAGCATGCTGCTGGACTACGCAAGCTCGGCCATCTGGAAGCTGTACCAGCTCCCGTACGTGGGAGATGCCATCCACAACATGTTCACCTCGCGGGAGCACATCAAGAAGCAGCTTCACTCGCACGTGTTTGAGAACCCGGAGGCCATCACGGACGACGTCATCACACGGAACCAAGCATTCGCAAAGGAAGGCCCCATCCTGGGCAAGTGTGCCTTCCTGGTGGGCAAGGCCGATCCTGTCGCCAGCCGCGACGAGCTTGCAGCGCTGCTTCGCGGTGGATGCCGCGTGCCCACCCTTGTAGTCATGGGATATGGTGCGCCAGAGACCTCTCGCGCAGACCTGCAGCCGCTCCACGAAGCTGTGGCGGCAGGCGACAGCAAGCTGCGTGTTGTTGAAACCCGAGGGGCCCTGCGCTCGTACGAGGAGTTTCCGCTTGATATCGGCTCCATTGTCAAGTCGTTTATTCAAGACTGCAACTGAGACAACAACAACAACAACAACAACAACAACAACAATGGCAAGGACGCCACCAAGTCGACGTAATTGCCTTGTGTTGTTCTTTGCTGGGTGAAGGCGTGCGTTTTCGCGCGCGCGCGTGTGTGTGTGAAGTGGGTGCGTTGGTTCATTATTGTGCTGTGTGGTGTTGCGTTTTGTTTGCGTGTGTGTGTGTGTGTGTGTGTGTGTGTGTGTGTGTGTGTGTGTGTGTGTGTGTGTGTGTACG
>NW_004754927.1:614387-624077 GCF_000188695.1 Salpingoeca rosetta | reverse complement strand
ACGACACACACACACACACACACACACACACACACACACACACACACACACACACACACACACACACACACACACACACACACACACACATGTATAGGGCTCACTTGCACCGCCAGGTGCATGCGATCACCTGACGTGCCCGCTCACCGAGCGCAAGACACAAAACCAACAGTGCCTATGGAAGGGACAATGGGGGGGGGGGCGGAAGGTATGCAGTTCTGCCTCACAGGACGGTGGATGGCGGGTTCAAGCGACCTTTGCTCCTGAGCTTCGCCTGCAGTGCATCAGCCAGGGACACGGGCTTGTTTGCGTCGCAGTGTGCCGGCTGCTGCTGCTGCGGCGGTTGCTGTTGCAGGGGCGGTTTCAGGTTGCTGGGTGGAGGAGGTGGTGGTGGTGCACCTGTCGACGGTGTTACTGGTGGCGCCGCAGACTGGGAAGGCGGCGGTGGCGGTGGCGGCGGCGGTGGCGGGGCTGGTGCAGTGCCTGTGGTCGTAGGTGTCGATTGTGGCGGTGGCGGTGGCGGTGGTGAGGAAGCGCTTGTGTTAGCTGCCGTCGGTGGCAGAGGAGGAGGAGGCGGCGGCGGTGGCGGGGCTGGTGCAGTGCCTGTGGTACTCGTAGGTGTCGATTGTGGAGGCGGTGGCGGTGGCGGTGGTGGCGCCATGGTCGTTGATGATGGCAGAGGAGGAGGAGGCGGCGGCGGTGGCGGAACACCGCTCGTGGTGCTGGTGCTAAGCTGTGGAGGTGGTGGCGGCGGCGGCGGCGGAGGTGGTGGTGATATGGTCGTCGATGGTTGCGATGAGGGCGAAGGCATCCGAAGCTTGCTTGCCAAGACAGCCGACGCAGCCGTTATGCCCTGTGTCTTGGCAGCAGCGGTTGCGGCCGCCATTGCGAGCGGCGACGGTGCAGATACGACCCCGCTGCCTGCCCTGGACGACATGGCCGGGGGTGTGCGGGCGCCGGAGGGGGCGTGCTCCTCTCGCTGCAGAGGAGAGCTGCGGGCACGATGGTGCGGTGCAGTGGTTGATGTTGAAGACGAGGATGGAAGAGGTGGCGGTGGCGGCGGCGGTGGTGGCGCCCTTGACGATGCTGGCGGTGTGGGCGCTGATGGTGTTGACGATGAGACTGCTGATTGTGATGATGGCGGTGGCGGTGGCGGTGGTGGCGGTGGAACCATTGTTGGTACAGTGGGTGCTGGGGGTGGCGGGGGTGGCGGTGGTGGTGCTGGGGTTGAGGCTCCTGAAACCAATCCCAGGCCAGAATCCGCACGCCCTTTGTCTGCGACAGCTGTAGCGGCGGTATCTCGTGCCAGGAGGAGTGGTACGGGTGGTGGTGCCGGCCGCTGCGCAGAGACATCAATGCTGACGCGCTTCGCACGTGGAGTGGTCTCCGCCATCATGTCCTCCTCATCCTCTTCGTCGTCGTTGTTGTCGTCAATATCATCAGTGCTGCTGGTGCGCCCCGTCATGCCGCGGAGTGTGGCGGCCGCTTGCTGCTGCTGCTGCGGTTGATGATGGGCTTGCAGGGATGTTGTTGGTGTTGTTGGTGTTGGCGGTGCCGATGTGACGGAGATGGAGGGTGTTGATCGCGCCGCTGCTGCCCCAGCTCGAAGGCGGCTCAGCACGTCCATCTGTGCAGCACGCGTGGGTGCCTGGCGCTGCGGGCTGGCAAGGAGGGCGCCCAGGCCCTCTGGTGCGCGCACCTTGTGGCCACTGGGCGACACCTCTGCGGTTGCGCGTCGACTGGCAGCACCAGAGGAGGACGCGGATGGCGGCGAGCGAGATGGCTCCGTGTCCGTGCTGCCCTCCAGCCGCTTGATGAGCAGGGCGCGGTTTGCCTTGAACTTGCCTGATCCAAGGTTGCGGATAGATGCGCCGAGTGCAGGCGTTGGCTTCTTCTTGTGCTGCCCACCCGCGCCCCCGTTCGCCTCCTCCTCCTCCTCCTCCGCAATGGGGCGGGGTGGCCAGATGGCCTTGATTGGGCGCGATGCGCACCGCACGCTCTGCCGCACGTTGACAAGGGTCACCTTGGAGCGACGCTTGGAGTGGTGCAGGCGCCCGCGCTTCGAGGAGCCACGCTTGTGGCGAGACATCTTCGACGTGAGGTCGGACGACTGCGATGGCGTGCGCGCGGACGTAGCCAGCTTCTGGGTGAGAAGCGACAAGTTGCTGCCGTTGCTGATGAGACGGGCGCCATTGCCACTATCACCGTCGTCCACATGAAGAGAGATGCAGCTACCGCGTGGCGTGAACACCGTGGTTCCCTCCTCGCCCACGCGTGCGTTTGCCTCTGCCGCTTTCTTCTTCCGCTCTTCCGCTGTTGTGTCGTGTTGTGTTGTGTTGTGTTGTGTTGGCGTTGTACGAGTGTTGGGTGGGTGAGGGGGGGGGGTGGAGAGCAAAGGAGAGACGGTCAGTGGGGTATCAAGTGGGAGGTGAAGCTTCTAGCACACCATCCTCAAATACAACAGCTAGCAACACACACACACACACACACACACACACACACACACACACACACAGAGCGCACAAGTGCGTGCTGTGTACCTTGTTCGCGAAGCGCAGGCAGTTTGCGACGCGACAAAAAGCCACGCACACATGCTTGCAAGTGTGCTGCATGTTTGTTCATAACACCAAGCTTGGCTGCGAGCTCATCGGAGTGGTGATACCGCAAGAAGACCTAAACACAAGAGACAATGGCCACACGCGTGAATCGGTGGTGAGAACGCGGGGAGCTGGGATCTTAAACCCCAACAAGGATGACTGACAGGCAGGGAGAGAAGAGTGCAGAAAGACACACACTCACTTGAGGGAGTGCACAAGCGCACCATCTCACCTTGGTGTTGCCCATGGCCCAGTCCTTGAGGTTCGCCCTCTGCAACAACGACTGACACGCTGTTTTGTAGCACTTGACGTCTTCTCCGTCTGTGGCTGACCCATCCAGCGCCTGTGCACACGAGTGTGTTTGTGGGTGTGCGCGTGCGTGCGTGCGTGTGTGTGTGCGTGTGTGCGTGCGTGCGTCACAGTCAGTGTCGAGGGACATCGCATATGCAGGGTAAAGCAGAGCAGCTCCGCTCAATTCACATGCGTCCGTCCACACGTGGCATGCTGACCTTGTACATGTTGAAGAAGGTCTTGAATGGCAAGCGAACAGGATAGCCGCACTGGCGGATGCTGGTCGTCTCCATCACACCTGTTTGAAAACACCAGCAGCGATGCGTATGAGGTTGAGTGATAGCCCAACAGCGAAACACGCGCTGTCCAATAAGCGGCGCACACACACGCACACACACAACCACACGCACGCACGCACGCACACACAACCGCACGCACACACAACCACACGCCCGCACGCACGCACGCATGCTACGCTACACTACACTACACTACACACACACACACACAACACACCTGTGTAGGTGAGTTGCTCTCGAACAGCTTTGGCGTCGAAGAAGCCTGCCTTCTTCTCGCGGTTTGGTTTGATGCAGCGAATAAAGTATGGCACCCGCGCATTCAGCTTCGTCATTAGCACCTGAGTGAGGACCCAAAGCAGTGGTGTCGCTCATTAGTGTGGAATGGGCATGCCCGAACAACCTCTGTGCTGAAGACATGTTGCACGCACCCATATACACATGCGCTTTGTGTGTACGTTCGTATAGCATCAACCATGTACATGGATACACCTACACCCACACTCACCCACGCACACACACACACACGCGCACATACACACACCTTCGCACATACACACACCTACGCGCACACACCCAGATCGTTGTACTCACCGCCAGAGATTGGCGAAAGACAGCAGCCACCGTTGGCGCCATGCGTGATTGCACGCGCTTCAGGCTGGCTTTCTTGCTCTTGCGAGACTTGCCACGTCGCGAAAAGAGGTTGCGCGCAAAGCTAAGCGCCTTCATGCCGCTTGACTTGTGGTCGTGGCTCCCGCGCCGGCTCTTGTGCTTGCGACTGAAACGGCTGCCAATCGCCACAGTTGGCAAATGAAGCAAGGAGAGTGTGGTGTGAGCGCACGCTTTGATGTCCGTGTCCATCACGCACACGAGCGAGCTGTCAACACAAGCGCGTACTCTGCAATGAGTAGACTCACGCTTTGCTCTTGTGCTTGAAGTTGGCCCGCGTAGGAGAAATGTGCGATGCGCCACCAGCACCACGAGAGCTGGTTCCAGCGCCCTGATGTCGTGTGTGTGGTGTGGTGTGGTGTGGTGTGGTGTGGTGTGTATGTGTGTGTGTGTGTGTGTGCGTGTGCATGTGTGCGCGTGTGTGTCAGAGGGCATCCTTGCACCGTGAGCGGTTGGTGCGCTGCGGACAAGAGTTGCAATAGAGAACTGGGCAGGCTTGCAGCGTCGGCAATGTGCGCAGGTGGAGGAAGCCACCAACTGACCTTGAAGAATGAGCGAATGAGGGCGAGCGAACTCTCGCCCATCACATCCTGTGCTGAATCAGGCAGGCTGTCGCGGTTGCGTTCAAGAAAGCCTGCGGCAGATGAGGAATGGCAGGTCGTGGCATGGTGGTGCGATGAGCACTGGTGCATGTGCTGTGGCATGATCGCAAAAGCACACGAAACAGCAAGCACTCGCAATCAAACCATATGTGTTATGCCATGCCATAATAGCATAACACTGTCATGGAGTCGGGTGTTGCTGCTGCTATTGTTATCGGTGTAGGACCAGGATTGCTGGCTTGCGTGTGTATGTGTGTGTGTGCGTGTACTGTACCATGACTGTTGTACGTGATGCTGCCCGCGTAGTGTGCGATTGTGAAGCATTCAGGGTTCTTCTTTGCTGGTGAATACAACGGGTGGTCCTTGAAGTGGCTGTCAAACTTGTTCTGCGCGCACGTGCGCGTGTGTGTTTGAAAGGCCAAAGATTTTGGTGAGGGAAATGTTGAGGTCAAGAAACGGCAATCGTATCCGCATGACGTCACAGACGCCATAATATGTTATCCTTACACACGGCTTCATTCTCAATCGCGTTCACAGCACATCATCACTCACGCGAACCTTGACAGAGGCAGCGGTGGAACGCGCAAAGCGGGAAGCTTCATCGAGGAGGAGGAGAAGGCCAACAGGCTTCTTGAGAAACAAATCCACCTGCTGCGTGTTGTCGTTATACTTGATGACAGCACCCTTGACGCCCTCCTTGTCGTACTCGTCCAATTCCATCTGCGGTGCATAGGGAGCAGCAGTGTGGAAGCATATACGGTGACCGTGATACATATGCATTGAGCAAATGGCGAGAACAAGATGGGAGGATGGGAGGATGGGAGGGCAGTGGCTGTTAGGGCATCACGCAAACCACGTGTTGTTGTCAAAACCCATCATGAGATGAACGCGGAGCAAGTCAGACCACCAGAGACTACGCGACACAGATGCATGCAAGCAAAGACAGACCTCCACCCAGTCCAGTCAGGCAGTACCTTGAAGATGTGGGAGTTGAAGAAGTTCTGCAGCTGTTCGTTCGCGACGTTGATGCAAAGCTGCTCAAACCTGAGCAACCCCAACGGAGAGCGCAGAATAATAGCCCCCAATACAAGACAGCAGCAATCGCGGTGAGAGGAAAGTCATAGGAACCGAAACGAAAGGAAACGAGGTGGCTGCTGTAATGGTGCAACACAACAGCTCTGACGTGTGCATGTCGCAGTGGTTGGAGCAATGAGGTGCAAGTGTGCGGGTTTTCGTACCCGTTCACGGCGAAGCTTTCGAAACCAAAGATGTCAAGCACACCGATGCTGCACGTATCTTTGCTGTTTTGGTTTAGACAGAAAATGTGTGTAAGCCAACGCATGCGTGTGCAATTATGTGCACGTGGGCGTGGATGAGTGGATGTGTGTGGAAGATATGAATGCTAACAGCAACAGAAATAGCCGTGATTCGTGATTAGGGTGCTCGTCATGAAAGCAAGAGAGCTTGTGTGCGATCAAAGAACTGAGCACCAAGCCACCTGACGAAACATAGAGAAACAGGTAAACACACTTACTCTGCTGCTCGTGTGTGCAGGAGTTGGTTTGACCGCTTGACGAGGTACTCAAACAGGGAGTCATAGAGCGCGCGGGCGATGGCGTCGCGAATATCAAACGCTTCCACCATGCCTGCAAGCAGATTAGAATCGTATCCATAAGGCATATGTGAGCGATGTATGGAGTTGTGCATGACGTTGCAAGGGTTGGGTTCAACTTGCCTGGCCGTACACGAGACACACACACACACACACACGCACGCACACAAACACATACACACACGCACGCACGCATTGTAACGACATATCAGCTCTTTCACATACTCTTTGGCTTTGTGAATGTTTCGCCGGCGGTGGTGAAGGACGTGGTGACGATGGTCTCGTGCAAGTCATCCTATGTGCATGCAAGCATGCAGACAAACGTGGTGGTGAATTTCATCAGGAGCAATGAATTGTAAACAGGGGCACAACAAGAATATGAAGTGAAGCAACTCACCGCAGAGATTCCGAGCACATCTGCAACGGCTTCGAGGCATTCCGGGTTTGCAGGATCAAGGATGTGGCCGTCAAAAGCATCAGCGTCCTCGCCAGACCCTGTCAGTGGTGCAGTGGTCGGGAATATGTGTGTTGTAGATGGTGTTGAGTGAGTGATGTTTGTGGGCAATAGAGCCAAAGCGTTGGACAAGAAATTGTTTAGGGAATGTGGACGTGTGTGTGTGTGTGTGTGTGATGCAAGCAACAGTGCACATAAGACTGTGCTTAACTCTGACCAGCCAGTGACATGAAATTCACTACAAAACAGGACATTGTAAACTGCAGCATGCAGAGTTGACAATGTGAAAGTGCGAACCTTGGCTGGTGAACGTGAGGTTTCCGAGCTCGAGAACACCGGCGAGGATGCGTTGAATCTCCCAGCGCTCGGCGTCTGTGAGGCCAATTGCCTGCAGGCAATTCAGCACCTCGGCAAACTGGTCTGCACAGTTCTTCGCGCCGCTCTCTGACAGTACCGTGGCGGGCATCTGTTGCCACGCACGAAACAGTGTGTGTGCGCGCGTGCATGTGAAGGCGAGTGCGTGTGTGCCAATTGTAGGGAATGATCATGTGACTGGATGTGTAAGCTGGCGCAACAGTGGGTGTGCATCCGTGTGGATGCTGTGCAAGTGATTTCAGGGCATGGCACGTCACGTGCGACAGTCGCAGCCAAAGCCACGCAACTGCCCGTGACTGAGACAACAGGGTGTTGGGGAGAAGACTCGACATTTATCACACATCACGTTGGTCGTGTTTCAGCACCCAGCATCTGCGCAGCGCATGTGCTCAACACAACTCACGTCACCCTTGGAGGCTGCTGCCAAGTTGCCGCCTTTCCTGGCGCTGGCCGAGCGCTTTGGGTTGAGATAGTTGTACTCGTGAGCTGGCTTCAGGTGGAGTTCGTCACGGCTGCAGTGATGGCGGCAGTGGTGACAGCATAAAGGTCAGTGGGAGGTGAGTGACGGTATGCCAATGCGTGTGAGTGTGAAGAGCATGTGGTACACGCAGGGACACACACAGGCACACACAGGCACAGACACACAGACACACAGACACACACAGACACACACACGCACACACACAGACACACACACAGACACACACACACGCACACACACACGCACACACACACACGACCGTGATCTAGAGAGATCACTACTCACCGCTCGTCAGAGACACCGGAGAGGAAGTAGTAGAAGACGTGGAAGTTGCTCTCGCCAGGGGCTTGTGTTGTCACACGAGACTTCTCAAGGAGGTACTTTGAGAGTTGGGCGCCAACAACAGGCATGGCTTGCAGGTTGTCCTCGTTGTCATACAGCACTGTGTTTGCAAGGTTGGGGAAGGTAGCATAGGGCAACAAGGAGTGGTTGCGGCCGTAAATATGCAAGGCGTAGAAGCGAGGCAATGGTCGCGAGTGTTGTAAGCCATTGTTTACGCATTCGCGTAGGATAGTAGGCATAGACATACACACACACACACGTACACACACACACACAGAGCACACACACACACACACACAGAGGGCACACACACACACACACACACACACACACACACACACCTTCGAGGAATTTGCCGAAGCGAGAGGAGTTGTCGTTGAGAACGGTGCGCGCGTTGCCAAATGCTTCAAAGATGGGGTTGAGCAGCAGAATCATCTCCTCAAGCTGGTTCGTGCCGTCTGTGGGGATGCGTACAATAGGCAGTGAGTCCTTTGTGTTTGGGTGGGTCACGTCCATGCTGCAGTGCAACTTGCTTGCAAGCATGGATTGACTTACTGCAACCACAAACCAGCAACATCAACACCCCCACAGCGAGCGGCATCAGCAATTACAATTACGCTACAACAACAGCAAGGTTGAGCTGCGAGCCATGGTGTCGTCGTCACCTTCACAGCGCAGAAGTTGGTTGAGAAAGTACTTGGTTGTCTCGGTTTTGCCGGCTCCACTTTCACCGCTGATGAGACAGCACTGCCCGCGCCGCGACACGTGCATGTTCTGTCGTTTGTGATTTGTGTGCGGATGTGTATGTGCGGATGTGTATGTGCGGATGTGTGTACATGCGTGTATGCGTGTATGCGTATGTGTGTATGTGTGTGTATGCGGGTATATGTGTGTGTGTGTGCGTGAGGAGGAAGCGGGAAGGCGAAGGAAACATGAGTTGCTGGCATGCAACTCAACTCTGACGACAATTTTGGAGACTGACATGTACTTCTGTGTACACTCCTGCCTCTCTCAATACTGTGTATGCTATTGTTGCCATTGGCATGGCATGTCACGTCACCTGATACACGCGGCGAGCAACATCGAAGATGTGTGGCTTTGAATCTGCAGACTCGTTCTGCACGCTGAACCTGTCGGTGTCGGAGCGTATTTCGCCACGCATTAGTTGTGTCGGGATGATGACATTTGTTGAAGGCAACAACTGCCAACACACACACATACACACACACATACACACACATACTCACACATACTCTCTCACACACATACTCACACACACACACACAACATACTCCAGCGCCATCAAGCAACGTAAGCCCAAAGCATGCATCACTCGCACACATGCACATGTCGTGGCGGTGCGGCCGCGCGAACAAGCGGAGAAGAAGAACAACAACAAGTGGAACAAGTGGGCAACGGACCGTTGTTGGTGGCTCTTGTTGTAGATGGCCAGTTGCTTCATGGGGTTGATGGCGAGCAAGATGTCGCCGACGTAGGTGTAAATCTCATCGTTCGTGTACCGTTCGCGCAAGGCGTCCATCTGTTCAGCCAGGAACAATTTAGTTACAACAACACCAGCGGGACAACCAATGACGATGAGCAACAACAACAACAACAACAGCAACAAACAGAAGCAGCCACGAGGACCGTAGTCAGCGACGAATGCAACAACCAAGTTGATGTGTGCGTGTGTGCGCATGTGTGCATGTGTGCGTTTTGTGCGTATGTGTGCATGTGTACGTGTACGTGATGGTTATTGTGCTGTGGGCGTGTGCAGAGAGCATGGCAAGATGGAAGCCACTCACGATGGTGTCTTCGGTGAGGTTGTTGAGGCTGACGAGGTTATCTGGCGCGCTTGCGTCGCCCTTGATCTCGAGGTAGTCCGCCATGGCTGTCCCTCTGGGTGGGTGGGTGGGCGGTTTGGCTTCTCGGTTGGTGACAAGAACTCTGATGCTGTGAGCGAGTAAGCTA
>NW_004754927.1:597692-611787 GCF_000188695.1 Salpingoeca rosetta | reverse complement strand
CAAGTACGTTTTTCGCCCATGTACAAGAGCGTGGCCGAGGGTGGCGATGGTGGTTGGTGGTTGTTTGGTGTTGGTCGCTGGTTTTTTTTTTTGGGGGGGGGGGGCTGGTTTGCATTCATTGGAGCTTGCTGTAAGTGATGATGGTGATTGTTGTTGGCTGCCTCGTGCCTTGCCACGGCATGCGCATGCGCACGGGCGAAGCGAAACAGCGCATCTTATCATCAAACCATGTCATACCTGCTGTCCCAACTGCGCTGTCACGTTCAGAAACGCTGCAAGCGCTGATCAAGGCTGACCCCAAGAACGACGTTTGGACAGACGAGGGTGCGCACACACGAGTACACGCGCGTCTGTCAAGTGGTTGATATGCTGCACCCGTTGATCAAGCCGTCCTCAACCCTTCGTAAAGGACCATGCGACGATCACACATACCACACACACACTCTCACTCTCTCACATACACAAACACAATACAACACACACGCACACACACTCACACTCTCTCACTCACTCTCACACAACACAACACAACACACCACAACACACACCACAACACACACACACGTCTTGACTGCGTGCAGGCGGGTTCCTGAAGGCGGTGCACGCGTCTGTACTCTCTGAGAAGCAAAACTGTGGCGACATGCTCACTGCCCTCGAACTCCTCACAGACTCAAGCACAGAGTCAGTACCAATAATTTGTTCTTCATTGTGTACGCACGCTCTCGTGTGTTGTGTGTTGTGTGTTGTGGTTTATACCATATGTACCTTGTGTGCTGCGTTTGTACGTCGTACACTTACGAACGTGTTCACGTGTCTGGTTTTTTTCACTCTGGTAGGATGACGGCGAAGATGCTCAAGTCGGCGATGATGGGCAAAATCATCCGTCTCATCGGCAAGGCGCCGTTCATCCACACCAGGAAACTCGCACGTACGCCTGCACACGCATACGCCTGCACACGTATACGCATGCACACATGTGCAAATCCCTTGCTTGACACTTGACACACTCCTTTGCAACACACACACACACACACACACGCACGCACGCACGCACGCACACACACACACACACCTAATCTTACACTTGTTTGCCTTTGTCCACGGCAGACGTGCTGTGTACGCTGAGCGGTCTTGTTTGGGAGGAGGAGCATCGCGACACCATTGTCACGCTCGTCACTGATGTCCTTCCTGGCATCTTCACAAACTTCAGCGTCGCCAACCCCGCACACGCCCAATCGCAGGAGGAGGTTGGTGCTGTGCAGTGCTGTTGCCTTGGGCTGCAGCACCGCTGTTGTGTGGACGACTTTAAGTATCATCGTGCAAAGCTGTGGCCGTTCCCTCAAAATTTACCTTGCCATTCACCCGTCTTCATTCAACACACACACACACACACACACACACACACACACACACACACACACACACACACACACACACACCACGTGTGCGCGCATGTGTAGCTTGCGCGTGCGCTGGTTGCTGTGACAACGACAGAGAGCGGGTGCCGGGCGGTGTTGAAAGGCGATACGCTGAAGCGCATGCTGCCACTGCTGGAAGCAAACCACGCCATCAAGTACGGGCGCTGCCTCAGTTTTGAATCTGCATGACATGTGCCTCTCGCTATTCTTGGAGCGTTGTGTTCACCCCCACATGCATTCTGTTTCGTTCCTCAGCAACAAAACAACAACAAGCGCAACAGCCGCAACCACACACTCAACCACCTACTCACCTACATACACACGCACACACACACACACACACAAATCACACACACACACACACAAATCACACAAACACACACATACACACATACACACACTTCAGGACGACCCTTGCGCATGCGGTGTGCAATCTCGTGACGATGGCGACGACGTTTGGACTGGACGCATCATCCGCTGTGCCGAGTTTGATGCGCCTCGTCACGCAGGACCAAAACAAAACGGTTGGTTCACACACGCGCGTGCACATTTTGCACTGTTTGGTCGCATGCACGCATGAACCTCTGTGCTGCCTTTGCCGTTATGGTTGTTCGCTGACATCCATTCACTCTCGCACTCATCCCCCTTCGCCTTCGTTTATTTTGCCACGCTGACGCCTCTGTTTGTGTGTCGTGTGTCGTGTGTGTTTGTGTGTTGTGCTTTGTGTGTGTTGTGTGTTGTGCGGCTTCACACCAGCTTGCGACACGGGCTGCATGTGCACTCTCTGTCGCCTCAAAGGGCATTCTTGAAGAGTCACTTCTTCAATCTGTCATGGGCGTCCTCACACAAGCACTCAAGGTACGATTGATTGATCGGTGACGTATCATGCATGCCGTGCTTTGAGCTTACACCCATGTGTTCTGGGCTCAACGCAACGCAACACCACACAGCACGCACTTCTCGCCTCACCGCCACCCTTCCCACAACACACAAACACGTGCGGCAGGATGCCACGGGCGAGCAGAAGGAGAAACAGGAGGAGAAGGAGGAGGAACAGAAGAAAGCCGGGCCCGCGGCGCTGTACGCTGTTGCGCGACACACGCTGGTGGCGAGCTTGGCAGACCTGTGCTACTCCGACATCGTGAAGGAGATTGTCAGGAGCGGTGTCGTTCTTGCACTCGTCTTCAAGGACTACAAGGTGCACGCAGATGCAGACCAGGGGGAAGACAACAGACGTGTGCATGCGTGAAATACTTTGGTGTTTGTGTTTGATTGCAGTGCGCGTCAATGGTATGTAGTGCTTTCTTCATCGCCATGTGCATTCCCCCATACCCACACATATCCTCTCACCACACAACCCCAAACACCATATTGCGTGCATGTGCGTGTGCGTGTGCCTGTGCCTGTGCCTGTGCGTGTGCGTGTTGACAACAGCCTGGAGAGTGCCGGTCGCTCGACATTGCTGCTGCTCGCCTCCTCTCCCAGCTCTCGTTCATCTGCAGCCTCAAGTCAGACCTCAAGCGAGATTTCCTCCCGGTTCGTCATCCACGTGCGCGTGTGTAGTTATTGTGTGTCTCTCTCTCTTCTCTCTTCTCTCTTCTCTTTGTGTGTGCGCGTGTGTGTCTCTCTCTCTCTTCTCTCTTCTCTCTTCTCTTTGTGTGTGTGTGTGTGTGATCATTCGTGTCGATTGGGATCACGGTTGTACTCGTTTGTGATTTGCGTGAGGGCACGCCTCTGAATGCCATTCATCATCACTGCGATGCACTTGCAGGAGGTCGAGGCGCTGGAGAAGTCGACGGCTGACGATGAGGTGTGGGCAGCGTGCAATGGCATGATGTGCCAAGACTCTGGGCACTTGCGTGTGTGCGTGTGTGTGCGTGTTTTGCGTGTCGCATGGGGTGCGCGTGTGTATGTGACTTGATGCAAAGCTATGTGCTGTTAGCATGTGCTGCATGTTAAACACCAGCACTCACCACTCTTGCTGCTATGTGTTGTAATCAGGCTGTTGCAAGTGAATTCTACCCATCCCTCTTTCCCGCAAGTCTTCAACTCTTCCTCTCACACTCAGACCAGGTACGCTACACCAACACCGACGAGACACACGTGTGCACGCTTGGACACGACTGCATGATACACTTGCTCACCATGTGATGTTCGTGCAATCATCGACAGGAACCGCCGCTGACATCCAAACACGCGCTTGTCGTCGCGTCAAATGATGGCGAGGTACAAGCATACACACCATACACATCATACAGACACACACACACACCTACACACACAGAGACACACCTACACACCTACACACCTACACACACACACACATACACACGAACACACGAACGCACACACACACACACAGACACACACAGACAGACAGACACACACACACACACAGACACACACACACACACACACACACACACACAAGAACACACCATACACACATGCGCTGGCATTTTCGCTTGCATGCCCGCGTGCTCATCCCTCGCCCACCGAATTTGTTCCTCCGTGGAAACGGCTGTAGGCGATACAACAGAGTGTCGAGGCAATCGCTGTGGCGCATGACATGCACGCAGAGTCGCTCATGCCAAAGAACAGGTGAGAGCGACACAAGATCTTTTTTGAGTTCCCTGTCCTGAACAGTCCGTATCTGCGTATTTCATGGGCTTACCCTCGTGCTTGAAGCTCAATCAATACTCAATCTGCACCACCACGACCACCGCCCCCCCCCACACGCATACATACAATCAGGCCGACACCCGCGGAAGTGCAGGCGCAAGCTGCAGCGTGCTCCGTTGTGCTTCTCGTGGTCACCAAACAGCTGCAGCACTGCCTTCCTTGCCGCGCATACACAGAGTACGTTGAGTGTCAGCTGACTGCCGTGCGTGCATGGGCGTTCTCCACGGTTTGATTTGTGCCTTGCTGCGATTGCCTTGTTTTCCTTCTCGTTCACTTGGCTCATGTGACTCGCCAAGCCAGATGCTCACCCCATTGCACCCACATGCTCATCCACATGCTCACCCACATGCTCACCCACATGCTCACCCACATGCACACACGCACACATGCGCCTACACACCTCATGCTTGTCCATTGCCTCCTCTCTTGCCTGCAGGCTTGCGATGAAGATGAAGAAGCCCGTGGTTGCGCTGCAGCAGCTGCCGTCCCCGTATTCGCCCTGGGTGATGCGTGCACTCGCCCGCCGCAACCGACCCCATCCTCAAGGAGGTGCGTCGTGATTTGATGTGATGTGACAATGTGATGTAATGTGACAATGTGATGTGGTGTGATGTGATGTGACAATGTGATGTAATGTGAAAGTGTGTGTGTGTGTGCGTGTATGTGTGCGTGTGCGTGTGTGCGTGTGCGTGTGCGTGTATGTGTGCGTGTGCGTGCGTGTGCAGCCATGCACACTGAGGTCGCATTCTCGCCTCCTTGGCCATCCTCTCACACTTTCTTCTACCTCCCGTCGTTGCCACGGTTGTCATCGATCGTTGACAGATGAAGACCCCGACGCCATTCACGGCTCCGCCAGCCACTTCGCCTGCTGACGGCAGCGCGCACCACCACCATCACCACCAGCATCAGCACCAGTCATCACAGCCGCAGCAGGACAACGTCAACGTCAACGTGAAGGCGCTCGTGCAGGAGTCCCTCAACACGTTTGTGTCGCATCTGAAGAGTCATCAGCAGAAGCTTGAAGCGCGTTTTACCGCTGTTGACGACCGTCTCGCGCGACTCGAGAAGAAGATGGGATACATGGAAGGTTCGTGCGTGCATGTGTGTGAAATAACAAGTGTTCGTCTTGTGTGTGCGCGCGTGTCAACACAAGTGTTCGTCTTGCGTGTGTGCGTGTGTGCGTTGTGTACATCCCTATGTGAGTTGCTGTCGCTTTGCTTGGCTCACGCGATGCCACCCCTCTTCATCCAACACAACATCACATCCACACGACACAGGGACGGTGCAAATGGGATTCCGAATGCTTCTGGAAGATGTTGATGGCGAGCAAGCAGACGACGATGACGACGAGGATGAGGACGATGATGATGGTGCCGACAAGAAGGCGCCAAACGGAAAGAAGGAATGAGCTGCATGCAACATGGGACATACACACGCTCTTGTGTTGTGATGTCGCCTGTCGTGGATGCCAGCTGTGTTCTTAGTCTGCAGACTGTTACAGTGGCAGTGTAGTTGCATCTTTCATCATCTTTCACCCTCTTCCTCCGCCGCCGTCATGGGTGACACTTGGAGGAGAGGCGTGTCCTTTCCTCTCTTGAGATCCATGTTCCAGCGTTTTGTGTCGTGTCATGTTTTGTTTGATTAAGCCGTCCTTCATTCATTCAGCAATACAGACGACCACACTGCAAAAAACGATCTCAGAGGACAACGACGGCCGTTGAAGTGTAGCGAACCCAACACGCACAAACACAACACACACACACACACAGGCACACACAGAGCCACACAGACACACACACAGACACAGACACACACACACAGACACACACACACTTTGCCAAATCACAGCCAAGTGAATGATGATGATGTGGTGCGTATGACGAGGTGAGAAACCTGATTTGCCACCACACTGCACCGCACCACGTCACACCGCTGCACGCTCTACGCGGTGTCAAGGACGGGTAGGAGGGCTGGCGGCTCTGGTGTTCGTCGGAGAACAGCGTTGACCGCTTGGGCCAGCAGCGCACACACAGACCTGTCAAAATACGCAGTGGAGGTTGTGAGCGAGCACGTGTGTCGCGAGCTGTCGTGAGATGGGATGCAGAAAACTGTATTGCCTCATTCAACAACAACAACAACAACAACAACGACGACAACAACAAACAACAACAACAAACAACGACAACAACAAACAACAACAACAAACAACGACAACAACAAACAACAACAACAACAAACAACAACAACAACAACAACAACAAACAACAACAACAACAAACAACAGCAGCAGCAGTCGCGCTGACAAAGGAGAGCGCCACATGAGCACACGCACCCTTCAACATCCTCGTCGTAAACGAATGCGGTGAGATGTGTGTGCAAGTAGACCGCATCCACCTGCACAACCAGGCCAGCAGGTGTTCGCATGAATTGCACATGCAGCGTGTTAGCAGAGGCAAAATTCGCACACATCTACATGTTTGTGCGCCATCGAATAATGTCATGCTGCTGGTAAGAGCATGCGCGCCATGACACACACACACACACACATCTACACACATCTACACACACATCTACACACAGCTACACACACATACACACAGATCTACACATACAGATCTACACACGCATACACACACATACACACACACCTGAAGCTGGTGAGCGGCTGCTGGTGTCAGAGTGCATTCTCGAATCGCTTCGGAGAAGGCCTGCGCACACGCCCATGATGTTGCGTCGTGTTAAAGCACGATCATGACGACATTCACACAACTGCAGTCAGGCAAAAACAGCCGCGTGATGCAGACGCGCAGCAAGCAAGAGTGTTCCCCATACCTTGAGAATGATCAGAAGCACGCACGACAGAACGCTGTCAAGCGTGTTCTTCGGCTCCTGAAAGACCTGGATCGCCTCCAGAAAGAGGCGGTGCACGTTCGTGACAGCATCGCGCTGGATGCGTGAACCAAACGGCGACAGCGACGACAGCGGTGACGACTTGGGCGCCGGCATGACTCCGCTCAACTTTCCGGCCAGCTCGCCAAGCTCCTTCACAACACCCTGAATGGCGATACGCGTGGGTGGCATTGTGTATTTGTGTGTTTGAGTGGTCGTGTGCGTGCATGTCGACGTGTAAGAGAGGGTGTGTGTCTCAATGTGAATGAATGCAGACACAGGGTTTCTGCTGTGAGTTGGCAGAATCGGCCTCCAAAGAGACAAACACACACATGTATGCTTGCGACGTACCGCGATGCGAGGCGAGGGCTTGTCGTCATCTTGTGGTGTCGACAGTGGCGCTGTTTCGCGGACGCTGAGAATCATTTCCTACAGAGCAACACAGGGTGGTGGCGGTGAGTTGGGGACGAAAGGGGACCATGGACCTTGTGTGCTATAACAGTTGAAGAAGCACCACAAGGCATGGGCAGAATGGGAGCACAAGTCAAAGGCACATGTCACTGTTATTGTTGTTGTTGTTGTTGTTGTTGTTGTTGTTGTTGTTGTTGTTGTTGTTGTTGTTGTTGTTGTTGTTGTTGTTGTTGTTGTTGTTGTTGTTGTTGTCGTTGTTGTTGTTGTTGTTGTTGTTGTTTGTTCGCGTTGCGTGGGCTGGGCACCTTTGACATGGCCGTGCCGGACAGCTGTGTAAACTTGTTCAGCAACCACTGCAGGACGGGTACGACAACCAACCAAGCAGCGAAGCAAACGTTGCAGCCACTTGAGTGAGCGTCCAAGAATGACCAAGCAAACAGGCACGTGCAACACGCGCACACGTCAATCAAATCAACCAATGCATCAATCAATCAGACAAGGAATCAATGCCGCAACCTTGCAAGCGCGTCGCCCCACAGAGAGCACTTCCTCCTTCAGAAGATCATCCTTATCTGAACGCAGAATGAGCAGAATAGATGACGGCCGTGGTGAAAATGAGTACAAGCGCGGCAGAAGATGACGCACTGTGCACGCACACGTGTTTCACACGCATGAAGCATGCACACCTATGCTTCACACATAAACAAATCACACACACATACATACATACATACACGCACAAAACACGCATATACATACGCACTACGTATTCTCACGTGTTGATTGAGCCGGGAATGCGCGAAGAATGTTGCGTGTGCTCGTGGAAAGGCGGTTCTCGGTCCATTCAAACGCAATTCGGTACGACAACAGCGCCCGCCAATTGCTGCACATCACACATGTACACACGCGTCAGGATGTCAGGAAGTCATCGCAGAATTCATCTTGCATCACATGTGCCACAGAAACACAAACACACACACACACGGGGACACAGAAACACAGGGGCGCCCACACACACACACACACACACACACACACACACACGGACACAGAAACACAGGGGCGCCCACGCACACACGGACGCGAACACACACATTCGCACACACACACACACACACAACCACACATTTTCGAGTGCATACGTACGTGGTGGCCTCGTGTTCGATGGTTGAGGAGAGATGGATGGCAGATTGCAGCAGCAACTCTTGTCGCACATGTCTACATGATACGCACACGTGTGCATATTTGCAGGAATGGTGTGAGAAGCGACGTCGTGTTTGAAGCGACAGCAGCATTCAGGCTCACACGCAGAGGCTTTTGTTCTCACTTGTTGACGAATGTGGAGCTGAAGAAATCGTGTTCAGGGGCAAAACTTCCAGCCGCTAGTGTTGACAACTAAACGCATGCGCATCCAAGCAAGTCAATGGTGGTGGGGGTAGTTTGAGCAGGTGGCGTGTGCACAGAAAACGCAACAAAGGCGATGTACACGACGTGTCAAACGCACACATACAGACATACACACACACACACATGCACTCGCTCTCTCACTCACACACACACATATGCTCTCTCTTTCACACTCTCCCGTGGTTGTTGTCGCGCCTTACATCATCCTTTGCTGCCAGCATCGCTTCGTCCACAGCAGCGCATGCGTCTTCCACCGCCTTGTCAAACGCGTTGAGGTCTGTTGCCTTCTCCAGCGCTGATGCCATGATGCAACCAAGTGTTGTGTGCACACCGGCAATGCAACGCTGCGTGTATGTGTCTGCGACGTCGACCACAACTTGCAGGCCATCCGCTGTGAGATCGCCGCCAGTCAAAACGCCAGCGAGCGTGGAGATGCCTGCATTGGATGGATGGATGGATGGATGGATGGATGGATGGATGGATGGATGGATGGATGGATGGATGGATGGATGGATGGATGGATGGATGGAGTGAATCGTCGAGTACGCGGGCACACACACACACACGCACGCACACACGCACACACGCACACACACATACACACACAGGCAAACATATGCACGCCCACAATTAACCAGGTGTTGGTGCACTGACGTTGGTGTGTTTGCTGGAGGGCGTTTGTGATGTCTGCAGCCGTCAACTTTGGCCACTCAAGCACGGCGCTGAGCCTGATCATGAGGTGATGTGGTGATATGGTGACATGTTTGGGTAGTGGAGACGATGTGTGTTGGTATGTGTTCATGTGTGTGCATGCGCGTGTGAACGGGAAGCTGAGAAGAGATCAAGTGCGCACGAAACCAAACGCTGTCTCTCGCAGGCATGTGTGTCGCAGGCGTCAGTAGTGAGGACAAGTACGAAGGAGACGCACTTTGATTTGAGAGATGGCAAGAAGTCCGTGGTGATGAGATTCTGCACAAACGAAAACAGCTCTTGTTCCTGTTTCTCCCGGTCCTCGTTGTCTTGCTTGCCTGAGACAACCATGGACATGTGAGCATCCCCAGCCCAAACACAGCGTTTAAGGAACACAATAAACACACATACTCATAGCAGCGCAGACATTCACATTTGCACACAAGAAAAAGCACGGACACACACACAGACACACACACAGACACACAGGTGCACACACACACACAGACACACACACACACACACACCTCGACTGACCTTGAGGAAGAAAAATGTCCTGGTAGCACATGATCCACTCCACCAGGCCGTAAAACAATCGCTTGCGTGTGAATGTCAAGAATGCGGCGAGCGGTTTGTGCGCCAGCGTCGCTGCTGTCATCTTCTTCTTCTTCTTCTTCTTCGTCCTTCACCACCATCATCGCACGTCTTCTTGTTCTTCTTGGACGGCGCTTGCAGCAGCTGTTTCGCCTCCTCCTCCTCCTCCTCCTCCTCCTCCTCCTCGTGTGTGGGCTGCACTTCACGCCGACTCCCCTCATCATCGCCACTTTTGGTTGTATCGTCAACATTGTCTCCACCGCCACCGCGTTGAGCCACAGCGCCTTCTGTTACTCCTGCCGCTGCTGTGACAGCATCCTCCTCCTCATCTTCATTGCCATCACCAACTTCATTGTGCTGCTGTGGTGAGTGCTCCTCCTGGTCTTGCTGTTGGCCCTCGTCCCTCTCTTTGTTGTGCTCACCACCACCATCACCACCACCACCATCATCGTCATCATCGTCACCATCATCGCCCACGGTTGCTTTGGCGGTGTCTGCTGTTTCTCTCTCCGCCTCCTCGGCTTGCAAAGCAGCAAATGCCTCCAAATCTGCAGGGGCACACAAGCGAGCGTGCGCATGAAGAAGATGTATCCATGCGCACGAGCACACACGAAGCACACCAACACACACATACACACACACACACACACAAAACAACCACGACAACACCAACACCACCACCACTAACAACAACAACAACAACAACAACAACAACAACAACAACAACAACAACAACAACAACAACAACAACAACAACAACAACAACAACAACAACAACAACAATACACACACAAATGAAGAAGAGAGGTGCACCACAGTAAGCATGCATGCTCACCCCTGGAGTAGTTTTCCTCCTGAGCAGTGCGATCTGTATCCCACTGTCGCTTCGCCTGCTGCAATAAGCGTGCAGACAAGGCGTCTTCGCTGTCAAACCCAATCTGCGCCAGCAGCGGCAGTGTCTCGCGTATCTCGGCCAGACTTGTGTTTGGGTCCTCCACTTTAGCCTGCAGGTCATTGTGCAGTGCACGCATAATCTCGCGGCAGCTGGTGTAGATGCCACGGAATGACTCCAGATCACGGTATGCTTCCAGCACGCGCGACGCTTTGCCGTAGTACCCCACAGCCTGAACCACGTGCACGTGCATGGCAGTTGTGACATGGTACATGGCGACACGTGGAAGTTGTCATGAGCATACGAGTGAGGGAATGGAGTCGTGTCACCACACTTGAAAACACACAGACTCACACATGCGCACAATTGTGCATGCGTGTACACACACTTGAAAACACACACACACACTCACACATGCGCACAATTGTGCATGCATGTACACACACATGAAAACACACGCACAGACACACGCACAGACACACACACACACACACACACCACACACACACCACATGCATGCACACACACGCGCGCGCACGTACGTACCTGTGCAACTGCGCCCATATCAACGCATTGCCGCAGACGGGCTGGGAGCTCAAACAGGAACTGGAACTTCTTGAGCATCACGTGCCCAGATGCAAGACGGCTGATCTCTGTTCGCCGCGGGCGCAGCGTCGTGGTGATGTCCTCGCTGTGCAAAACGAACAGGGCACGGAGTGGGTGAGATTAGATTGTGCGTCAATTCATGTTCGCCAAGCGCTCTGCAGGGCTGTCTTTGGTGGCACAACAGCATGTGAGAGGCATATCGTAGGCGGAAATGCGTCAATGTCACATGTGGGCCACCAAACCTGAGTTTTGACGTTTGCTCCATGTTCTCCGCAAGCTTCTGCATCTCCGCCTCCATGCTGTCCACCTGTGTTTTCATCTTGCGGATGGTGTCCGTTGCACTGCACACGTGCACACGAACAGACAGACGAACACACCGAGAGATGAGACAGGCGACAGGTGGATAGACACGCACACCCAGGCACAGAACGATTAACAGACAAACACACGCCCTTGAATCGCTTGTCAGCTTCGCACCTGATGAATTTGTTGTAGTTTTCATAGACAAGGGTCTGCATGTCGCTGTCCAAAGCCTTGATTTCACGGCCGAGTTTGGACTCCTTGTCAATGATGCTTTGCAGATGATGGGTGCGGTACATCTTTGCCAGGTATGCGTCACCATCAAAGCTGCATCAAGCCGCACAGGTGCAAAAGAGGTGGGTGGTATGAAGCGAAGTGATTGACCAGTACATAGCGTAGGAGAGGGAGGACCGCACATGTCACCAAGTTCACAGGCACACAGTGACGCAGATACAGACACACATACAGACACACACAAACAAACACACACACCACACACATGCAGACATTCACACAGACAGACACACAGACAAAAACACACACACACACACACAGACACAGGCACAGACAGACACATACCCACAGACACACACACACGCATACCCACCTTTCGCCGTCCAGGTCGAGTGGGTTCTGCTTCTTCTTCTTGTCTTCCTCCTCTTTGCTGGCACCGTAGTACATTCGCAGGAGTCCCCTGCGTCTGCGACGTCGGCGGTCCGCATCATCGCCACCAGCACTGCTGCTTGCACCACTGTCACTCATGGCATTGGTGGCTTTGGGTGTTTGCTCTTCCCTCTTTGTCTGGCTGGAGATCGATGTGTTTGTAGAATATTTACTCCCACATTAGTGAAAGTTCTAGCCATGGCGGAAGCGGAGAAGAAGAAGTTGTTTGACACTGAGCAGGACCACTCGCCACTGTTTGTGAACGAGGTGCAACGATACATGCAGCAACGATGCATGCAGCAGCAACAGCAGCAGCGGTATGTGGAGCAAGCGGCACGTGAAGAGGGAGACAAGCGAAATGCGGGAAGCGCACTTGATGGTGGCCGCGCAGAAAGGGACGCACTGGAGGCCCGGTGTTGGACACATGACAAGGTGCTGCAGTCACCTTACCTGAGTGACATCTGGACGATGCTGGATCGCATGAGGCCGGCGTACGACAAACACGGCTGGGACTGGTCAGAAAAGGAGGACGAGCTGTTTGCTGAGGGCATGCACTTCATCCTTTTGTTGCAACAGCAACAGGTGCATGTGGCATTGTCATGCATGCTGTCTGCACATGTCTCACTGCGTTTCTTTGTGTGTGTGGTTGGGGGGGGGGGGGGAGGGCGTTCGTTGCACTGGTTCGGAGTGTGCTGCAATCCGTCCACCCATTAAGCTCTACCACACACACACACACACACACACACACACACACATACACTCATACTCACACACACACACTCATACTCACACACACACATGTGGACGTTCATTCAAGCGCAGTTGATTGGCTTCACCATCTTCTTACTCGACGAGGAAGATGAGCAGTGGGTCGTGTATTGCTATGAACTGCATGTGGCAGAAGGTCACAAAGGCAAGGGGCTCGGGAAATTCCTGGTAGAGGTGCGTGCACACATACACATACATTCTTTCATTTGAGCCCTGTATGTGACCGCGTGCACTGTGTTGCGGGGGTGCGTGAGCTGATGCAATACATGGTGCCAGTGAGTCCAGCCACAGCGCTGCTTACGCACCCTGCGTGTGGGTTGCTTGCTGCCAGTGCTTGGAACACGTGGCAAGACACATCGGAATGGTTGGCATTGCCCTCACGTGCTTCAAAGGTGAGCACGCGAACTGATCTGTATGCATGTGTGTATGTGTATATGTGTATGTGTACGTGTGTTTGTGTATGTGTGTATGCGTATGTGCGTATGTGTGTATGTGTGTATGTGTGTACGTGTGTGTGTATGTGTGTGTGTGCAGCAGGTTGGCTTGAGCAATTGTTTCCCTGATCGCCATATCTCATCAACCCATCACACCTTTCGCTGCAGACAACGACGCGCTTCGCTTTTACGAACGAACTGGGTGTGGTAATGTGTATGTGTCTTGTGTGCATGCGTGAGAATACGTGTGCCTGTGCATGCGCCATACGCTTGTAAACTGATACGTGCACTGGTGTTTGAGGTGTGCTCATAGCTCACTGCTAGCGATGGCCACGCCACAA
>NW_004754927.1:572692-592692 GCF_000188695.1 Salpingoeca rosetta | reverse complement strand
GCTGGCAGCGGCTGCCCACTCTGACGTGAAGCTCCCGCCCTTCACCGTGGGCACCTCTGCACGCCTGTACCACTCCTGGATCGCCTTGGCTGCCATCGCCATTGTTGCTCCGCGCTTCTGTCGTTGTTGTCGTCGGAAGCTGTGTCGTTGTGTGTCGCTGTGTGTCGCTGTGTGCTGTGTCAGTGGCTGCGTCGTCGTCTTGCTTGCGTCTTGTTGTTGGCACTCTCGTTGCTTCTGGCGCGTTTGTTTTGGTTTTGTTTTCGTGTTTCCCTGTTTTGCATTCGCTGCTGTCGTGAGGAGCGCAACCCCCACTACCCACACACACACACACACACACACACACACACACACACACACACACACACACCACCCATAACGGCGAGAGGCTGAGGGATGGGGGATCGTGTCGTGCAGCAGGAGACAGCGGTGGTGCTGCCACCGGCAACTGCCACGCCAACACCAGCAACGGCGGCACCAGCGACGGGAACACCAATGGCAAGCACATCCATGGCGTCAGCAGTGGCACCCGCTTCAACAGGCACGACGCCAACAAGCGCCGCTTCCTCCTCAACGAGCGGAACAGCAGCGCCAACGGCTACCGCTGTGCCAACACCTGCACCGCCAGCACAACCAGTGGCACCTGCCACGACAGCAACGGTAACGGCAGCAACCGGTAGCAGCGGTCACGACCAGCCCCTGCCGAAGAGGCCGCGCCGCTCTGCGTCTGTGGCGCGGGACGTGGAGCAACTGGAGAGCGAGCTCAAGGAGCTCAAGGATATGCGGGGACGAAGTGCTCTGACAGAACGCGAACTGATGAACATCGTGCACGTGTACTTACAGCTGAAAGTGGAACAAGCAGCACAGCGGCAAGCCGGTGTCAAGCTGGAATCTGCAGCCAACATCCAGCAGCGCGTTGCAGACCTCCTCGGGTGCGTGATGTGGGCGCATATGCGTGTGTGGGTTTCATGTGTGTGCATGTATGTGCATGTGTATGTGTGTATGTGTGGATGGGTGTATGTGTGTATGTGTGTATGTTTGTTGCGAGTGTGCGTGTGTATTCATATGTGTGCGTGTGTGTGTGTGTGCACATGTGTTCATATGTATGCGAGTGTTTGGTGCGTGCCTGCTGTTTCCCGTTGCGATGTTTACTTGTCTTGCGCACGACCCTCATGCACACTCACTTGCTTGGCCATACCTGATGTGATGCGACTGCACCTTTGGTGGCGTTTGCCTGTGGTTCGCAGATACGGTGTGGCAACAGTTGGACACGCGTACGCTCGCTGGAACAGCCGGCATGAGCAGAAGGGCCAAGACCAGGCAAAACCAGGCGACACGGTGGGGTTGAGCGTCAATCACCAAGATACACTCTGCCTTTTGCACTTCAGCACACACTTCAGCACACACTCGCACACACTCGCACACACACCGACATACAATCAAAAGCATATACAAACATCGGAACATGTAAATACACACACACACCACCCACTCTCTTTCACTCTCACACACACACACTCACTCACTCACACACACACACACACTCACACACTCTCACACTCACACACACTCACACATACTCACACGCACATCCCACGTTGCTTCTGTGGTATGTGAGTGTGCAGGGAGCTCAGGCAAAGACGGATGCAGGCCCATTCAAAGTAACCAACTTGCGAGGCAAGAAGACAAAGCTCAAGACGCGCGTGCCGGCCACCGACGACGTGCGCAAGCTCGTCCGCGACTATGTGCAGCAGCAGCACAGGGAGACCAACAACGTGACGGCTGCGCACGTGCTCGTGCTGCTGCGCCGCCATGACTTGGTGAAGGTGGACAAGACGGACGATGGGGCCGACGATCCCAAAGACTACAAGGCCGCCCTCCGCGCCACCCAGCGGTTTCTTGTTCGCGAAGGATACCTGCGGGGCCCAAAGCAGGTGCGCGTGTGTGTGTGTGTACGTGTGTGTCTGTGTGCGTGCGTGTGCTTGTGCTTGCTCGTGCCTACTCGTGCTTGTGCTTGTGCTTGTGCTCGTGCTCGTGCTCGTGCTTGTGCTCGTGCTTGCGTGTGAATCGCTTCCCCCGTTCATGCGCGCGTGGGTGTGGACGTGTCTTTCTTTCTGTCTGTGCGTGTCTCGATGAGTATGGTGTTCCTGTTATTGTTTCTCCTGGGCGAGTACAACCCTCCTGCTTCTGCGGGCAAACTATGGTTGCTCATTTTGTCTTCCTGCCACCCCATCTCACCCCAACCCGTACCTGCTTCTTGCGTCTCCTCCCACACAACACGATTGTAGACGTTGATGGACGTGCCTGGGCAGGGCGGTACGGCAACAACACCGCGGGCCGCCGTGGCAGCATCCGCCTCAACAACAGATACAATCACAGCTGCAACAGCACCGACTGCAGCAACAACTACAACGCCAGCAGGCTCAACAGGCACTGTGACAAGCCCCACGGCTACAGTAGCCACGACAGTAGCGCCAACAACGTCGAGTGCAACCGCCACAACAACCGCCAACACCTCAACAGCCCCAACATCTTCGAGTGCAACGGCCCCAACAACAGCCACGCCAGCAGCCACGCCACTCATCGCCCTGACAGTGCCCTGTACCGTCACGTCCCAGGCTACAACGTCAACAGCAGCGTCTGCGACGGCCCTGGCTGCCGCTACCAAAGCAACACCGTCAGCACCGTCAGCAGAGACACCTGTGCCGGCCTCCACAGCAGCGAGCGTGTCGGGTGGGGCAGAAGTGGAGGCACTGCAGCTGCCGCAGGGACCATTCTGGATGCCACACACAATCCACCAGCAGCACCAGCAACACCAACAGCAGCAACACCAACAGCAACAGCAGCAACACCAACAGCACCAGCACCAGCAGCACCAGCAGCAACACCAACAGCACCAGCACCAGCAGCACCAGCAAAACCAACAGCACCAGCAGCACCAGCATCCCCAGTCACATCCCACAGGCATGTCGGGTAACGTCCCCATGGCTACTGCAGCTGGCGATTCTCGGGAGAACCAGACCACAAGCGGTTCCAACAGTGCCAGCAACGGTGGCCATGAACACAGCAGCGGCGATGCCGACCCAGCAGCTGCTACAGGTGACAGCCACGTCTAACACCACCAGCAGCACTACCACGCTGCAAACAGCCACCTCACCCAAAGCTACACATCCCCGGCACACACACACCGTCCCTACTCCGTCGCACTTTTTGTCTGTTCGTTTATTCCTTTCATTGTGTTTGTTTTTTCCTTGCAGTAAAAGAATGGCATGAAGGATGAAGTGGAGCTCCAGCCAGGCGATGACAGGAGGGAGAGAGAGAGGGGGGAAGCAGAAGAGTGGCTATAGAGGCGGCACTATAACGTCGACGATGGACGTCGACGATGGACGTGGAAGAGGGCGTGTGGAGCAGGGAAGGTCAGAGACGCGCGTGGTGCGAACAATGCACGCACCACGTCTTCTCAACAACAACAACACACGAACAACCGCATTGGTAGAATTTCGTTAAAAGTATTAAAGAATTTTCTTCAGGGAACACAAACATTGCGTTCTTTCCCGTCCTCCTCAACTCTGCCCTCTTGCTGCCAGCGAAGCACCCCTGTCAGCACTCGCAGCCACCACCGCACCCTTCGCTCACACACGGGGACGCCGCCAAGGAAAAGGAAACACCGTCACAACATCCAACAAGCGGTCATTCACACACACACACATACTCGCAGTCGCCGATCTCCCTGCTTCATCGCGTGCACATAACGCCGCACACCCACCCACTCGTCAGTCCTCCTCCATCCGTTCAGGTAGGCAGAGATCAAATCGACCGTAATTGAAGACGCACATGTTTGCTTGCATGTCTTGCATGTCTTGCTTGCATGCTAACTCGTGTATGTACGTGAGTGTGCACGTGTAGGGGGAGGGGAGATGGACAGCACCCCAAATGCCACTTGTGGTTGTGTTTGTTCATGTGTGTTTGTTTGTAGATGTCTGTGTCGATCTCTGTCACTCTATCTGTCTCAGGTGTTGCTCAAGCTTTAAGTCACCATCGATCGATTCATTTCATGTCGTTGCGCTGCACGCATGCTTGCAGGACACCAGCGACCAGGGTTCTTCTTGTGCTGCATTACGGATAGCATCATCAACATGGGTGGTGATGCACTGACGATGGCAACCATTGCCCTTGCAGTGATGCTCGCGCTGATGGGCTGCTTTGTGACCGAGACAAGTGCAGCGTCTTTTGTTCTCGGGGACACATCTGTCACCTACCGCGTCGATGGTCGTGTGTTCCACGAGAAACTCACAGACACACTCTATGCCAAGTTTTCTCCATCCAATCCCATCGTCGGCGAAGTCGTCGTCTTCGCCCCGGAGAAGGTGGGCGGGCATGGACGGCTAGTGCGCTTGTGTGCCGGGTGGTGCGTTCGTTTGGTGTGCTTTATGTTTCATGCGTGGTGAGTGGCGTCATTCTTGCGTGCTTTGCACAGCCAGCTCACACACGTACGTGTATTCTGAACCCTTTGCACACACACACACACACACACACACACACACACACACACACACACACACACACACGCACACACACACACACACACACGCACACACACACGCACGCACGCACGCACGCACACTCTCACACACGCACTCGTCTTCTACCTCCTTCTTCCTCATCTTCCTCGTCATTGTTACTGCCAGAGCTGTAAATTGCCGACAACGCCACCGCCGCCGCCATCGCGGCCAAAGCTCATGCTCGCTGACCGCACAAGCAACTGCTCCTTCACCCAACAGGTCCCGTCTTCTCCATGTAGTTGAATGCGTGTGCGTGTGGTTGTGTGTGTGTTTAATTGTCTGCCTGAGTTTCCCTCCGTACAAGTGAATCACGCGCCCCAAGTGTCGATGTTGCACACACACACACACACACACACACACACACACACACACACACACACACACACACACACACACACACACACACACGCATGAACAAACACACACACACATTGAACACAACACACACCCATGAGACACTCACCCCCCCAAAACACACACACACACACACACATGACACACACACACACGCGTACGCACACACACACACACGCGTACGCACACATGACATATTCACGTACCCCTCCTCACCTTCGTCAATCACCTGCTCCTGCCCCCTTGCTTGCTTCCTCCCAACAGGCGTATGTGGCGCGGGCGTATGGCATGGCCGGCATGATCATCAGCGACGTGCACAGCCAGCGCGGGAGCGTGATCCTCATGACCACCGAGGACAAGGCGCTCTCGTTCCCTTCCGTCTCGTGCACCCCTGATGTGTCTGCACGCCTCAATCTTCTCAGCAACGACGTCAACATCCGCAGCCTCAACGTCACGGTGCGCCCTACACATGAATTTTCGCCTGTCATGACACGCCATACGTGCACTGCTTGTTTGCTTCAGGCCAAGCCACGATGACACAATCACCCTGCTCTTCTTACAATCGCACTCGTTCAGGCTCGCTCTCGCTCACTCTCTTACTCTCTCACTCTCACTCACACGCGCACAACACACACACACACACGCACCCGCACGCACGCACACACGCACACAAACACACACACACACACACACACGTACACCTCTCTCTCTCTCTGTGCAGATTGAGCCGTATGAGACGATTGACTTTGCGGCCCTGACATTTTACACGCGCACGGCCATCTTCATCGTTCTGTGCATCGTGTTTGTGTTCATGTCCTCCGTCTACTGCCAGCACGGCCTTCGCCGCCTCTTCTGCCAACGCAGGGTATGCACACGCGCAATGCTTGCAAATAGCTTTTCTCTTTGTGTGTGTGTGTGTGTGTGTGCCATGATGGTGCTGCATGCGTGATCCACATTGTTCTTTCCGTCACTCACCAATGCCATGCACACTTCTCCATCCATCTCCATTCCCCCGACCATCGATTCACCCCTCCACCCATCTCCATCTCCATCTCCATCCCCCCCGGCACCACAACACTATTCAGATTGACCGGCGGGTTGTGGTTGAGCAGGGCCGCTTCAACGACCGCGCAACACAGGCCCTCCAACATATGGAGACGCGCACGTACCACCGCAGGTAATGCGGCAGACTGATGGACCGTGTGCTGTGCTGTGTTCGTGCTTGTATGCCTGATAATGGCTGCTGCTGCTTTTGTTTGCTGTGTCTTTGCACACTGTGCTCTTCTGTTTCGCGTACTTTGTGATCACCATTGCGTGTCGCTTGCGTTGCTATCTGCTGCCATGCCTGCATTTGTACTGCCTCTTCGGTCCACACAACCCCCTCAACCCTTCACTTTCATGCTGTTTGCTTGCTTCCCGTTCACGCGATTGCGCGCTCATGCACGCTTACTGTTCCCGCCATCATCTCCTGTTCCGCTTGTGTATGTGTCGACCCAGACCAAAGCAGCAGGCGACAAGTGCCTGTGCAACGACAGCAGCAGCGGCTGGGTTCTCGAGCAATCCAGAGTGCACCGCAACCGCAGCACCTGCTGGTTCGGATCGGAGTGATGGTGATGGCCCGGCAGCAACAACACCTTCCACCGCCACCACATGTGCATCAGCTCCATCGGCACCGTCATGCCACAGTCGATGTGCGCCAGCACCAAATGCCGGCAGCAACACCACCTGCACGAATGACAACAACAACAACAACAACAACAACAATGACGACGACGATGATGACGAACCCGTGTGTGCAATTTGCATTGAAGAGTTTGAGGATGGTGACGTGCTGCGATGTCTACCCTGCAGGTATGGAGTTGGCTACTGTTGTGTTCATGTGTGCATGAATGTGCGTGTGTGCATGAAAATGTGTATGTGTGTATGAAGGTGTGCGTGCATCAAAATGTGCGTGTGTGTGTGCGTGTGATTGTGCTGTTCTGTGATTTGGTTTGTTTCGTATTGGTTGTTGTCGTGTTTGTGGCCTTTTCTGTGGATGTGCTTGCTTTTCGTATGGTCGAAACCTCACATGTTACATGTCATTCTGTGCGCGTATGCATTCGCGTGCGGATGAATGCGCCAATCATCGTCGTCGTCACCCAGACACGAAGTAAGTCGGCAGGTCATGGATGTGTGTGCCAGCGCAAACACGTTGACGCACACATGTACATTGCGTGTTGGTACGTCTCGATGACTGTTTCTCACCTCCACCACTGCACCGTGCGCCCTGATTTCAGTTTCACGTTGCGTGCATCGATCCCTGGCTCACGGCCCGCGGTACCTGCCCGCTTTGCAAAGCCAACGCTGTGGAGGCAGTGGAGGCCCAGCATAATGGCACACACGCCCCGCACAACCACAACCACAACCACCACCACCACCACCACCACCAGCAGCAGCAGCAAGGCGAGCACCGCGTGCGCATTGATGACGACGACGCATCGTCCCTCGAGCTGGAGGATATGGACGACGCCGATGCGGAGCGCCGACCGCTGCACCCGCAGTCCATGTCGGCTCAGGCAACCCCGGCTCCCATCAGCAGTGATGATGATGACGACGACGATGGTGACAGCGTGAACCTTGCTGCACGCATGGTCAACACCAGCGTGAGCAGCTTGAGCACAAACAGCAGCGGCAGCGGCACTGTTGCGTTTTCGTCGCGATCTGCAACTCCTCGTCAAGTCGACACAGAGGTCATCCGAGGTATGTGAATGTGGAGTTGAGATCCACGTGTGCTGTTTTGTGCTTGGTTGTATCATTGTGTCACCACCATGAACCGCCGCACGGATCACCAACTATCAAACTTTGCTGCAACACCACACACACACACACACACGCATACACACACATACACTCACATACATGCACGCGCACACACGCACACACACACACACACACACTCTCTCTCTCTCTGGCCACATTCACACACACACACATACACTCATACACTCACATACATGCACGCACACTCATACACACATACACACACACACACTCTCTCTCTCTCTCTCTCTCTCGTCTGCAGTGGCATCCCGATCATAGTGAACGGTTGCGATCCTTTTCGCTTTTCTTCCCCTTTCATGATTCCACACACAAGCAACGCCGACGTGGCCAGGCCGCCCATTACACACACACACACACACACACACATGAGACGTGTTGTTCGTTGAGTGCACTTGCATCTCTGCCAGTTTGCTTCCGCACCATTTTCTCCATGTGCCTGCGTATGTTACACACGCTTCAATATTAATGAACATCACAACTACACCAGATGACAGCTACAGCAAGAGCACAGCTAAACAAACCCACACACGCGTGACAATCACGGGCTCTGGCGTTGGTGGTGGCGAGTAACAAGTGCCAAAGCCAACCCAATGAACCCCAGAACACACACGCATGCACACACACACGCATGCACACACACACGCATACACACATACACACACAACATACACACACGTGACCTGGCCTTTGAGGTTGATGAGTGAAATGTTTCATCAATGCAATAACGATACCGCACACAAGTGAGCAAGCAAGGGAGGGAACCAATCAACGTAAATCTCCAACAGCCAACACGCTGCCGTTGCTCCTAGTGTTGCTACTGTCACTGCTGCTGCTGCTGCTGCTGCTGCTGTCCCTGCAGCTGTCTTCGCAGCGCTGCCAGCAGCCGTGGGTCAACAGCCATGTTTGCAGCAGCAAGCAGCGCCCGAGCCCGCTTGTCCAACTCCTTGTCCCCGAGCGCCTCCGCCAACACGAGGGCGAGATGGAAGCTGTATGCGTTTGGCTGCCCGCTCTCGGCAACACGATCAAAGGCCTCCACCGCCCGGTCAAAGTGGCGCTCGCGCACAAACGCCTTCATCAGGTTGCTGTATGCCACGTGCGTCACCGTGTACCCGGCATCCTCCAGGTTGTCTGCCACTGTCTTGGCCTGCAGTGGGCGGCCCGACGAACAGTACGCGGCCACCAGCGCGTTGATGCTGTCCTCGTTCAGGTCAATCCCTTCCGACTGCATCAGCTCCACAACGCGCGTGATGTCCTCTGGCCGGCCCCCAAACGCATACACCTGTAGCAGCCGCCTGAACAGCGGCACAGGTGGCCGCAGCCCCCAGCTGTGCATCGATTCCAACACGCGCTCTGCACCGCGAAGATCGCCGTGCCGCTCGTGTGTGCGCATCAGCAGCTCGCAGCTGCGGACGCTCGGCCGCACCCCACGCGCTTGCATGGCGCTCACCGTCGCCTGCGCCAGGTCAGGCTGCCCAAGCTGCACGCAGCTCTCCAGAATGGCGTGGAACGCAGACAGCGACAACGGCCGCTCAAGCACCTGCAGGAACCCGCACAGCGTGCTGACGGCGCTTTCTGGAGACTGCGCGTCCTCCACGCTGGCGCCAGGCGTCCTCGCCACAGCCGCCACTACCCGCCTGTGTTGGTGGCTGTGGGGCGGCTTGTGAGCCCAACCAGGTTCCTCATCACTGTCTGCTGCCGGTCCCGCGTGCGGCGGCTGCGACGATGCCAGTGGCGGCGGGTAGATGCTCTCCTCGCTGCTGGCGTGCGGAGACACCAGCGCCGAGAGCACCGCAGCATACGACCCGGCATCAAAGGGCTGCCCTGCGGCGTGCATGGCATGCGCGCTCGCTAGCACACCCGCCACACCGTCACGACGTGCGGCTGCCCGCAACAGCGCGTTCCAGATTGCCGGCCCCGTCTCCACACCGCGGCCCTCCATCTCCTCCACCAGCCGCTCGGCCAGCTCCACCTCGGCCAGCATCGCAAACACGCGAGCAGCGCGCACAGCGTCCTTGTGTTCAAATTTGCGCGGCAGCGGCGCGTGTGCGTACAGCGCCGCCGCCACCTTCCCTGCGCCGGCAACAGCGGCAGCAAGCCTGCGCTCGCGCTGCTGCTCCTCGCCCTCGTGGTCGTCAGCGCCGTACACGAGGCGAATGTACTTGGTGAAGGCGCGGCGCGGGAAGCGGCGGTGCGACAGCGCTTCCTCAAGCACGACTGCGAGCGCGTTCATGTCCCCACGCGCCAGCAGGTCATCAAGACGCAGCCGGTACACACGCAAGTTCGGCTGCACGTGCGATGTGTCCATGAGCGACAGCACGCGTGCCACGTTTCTGCGGTTGCCAGCCTCGATGCTCACCTCCAACACGTCAACAAAGTCGCTTGCTCGCACATCCACACCGCTCGCTACCATCTCCTGCAGCGCCTCATACGCCGCCCAGGGGTTGTTGGCCTCCAGACACCCGCCAATAGTCGCCCGCAGGCACTCCGCACCCAGGTGCTCATCGGTTTGGGCCACGCGCCGCGCATGCTCGCGCGCTGCTGTTGGCTGGTCTGCCACGGCAAACGCCAGGCACAGCAGCGGCTCCACTGCGGAAGACGCGCGCGTGGCGGCGGCGGCATCGTCATACGTCCCCTCCCCAACACCACCTGCACTCGCACGACCAGCACTGGCGGGTGCATGCGCAGGGGTGAGCGGGTGGAGAAGTGCATTGCGGAGTGTGAGGCACTGCTGCACCTGTCCTGCGTGTGCAAGCGACTCAAGCAACGTCATTGCCTCATCCACGTCCTCCTCCGTTGCCAGCGTCACGTGTGCACCGCGTGCCAACGCCATGCGCAGGCGGGCTGCGACGTCCACATCCTTGGGACTATCACTCGACTCTGTGTCAGCAGCCTCCGTGTCAGTGGAAGCAGCAGTCCCCTGCATTGATGTAGCTTGTTGCTGTCGTCCCTGTGGCTGCTTCTCTTGTTGCTGCTGTTGTTTCTGCTGTTGTTTCTGCTGTGATTGGCGCTGAAGATGCGTGGTTTGAGGCTGCTTGTGCAGCTGAGTAAGTTCCTGCCGCTTGTTGTGTTGTTGTGGCTGTGGTTGTGCCTGCTCCAATGCCGTGTCCCGAACGCTGTTGAGTGGCGCTTTCACTGCGCTGACCTCCTCCTCACCGCCGTGGTCGTTGTGGCCACGCCCAGCAACATCGCTGACAGGGTCCTCATCGCCAAAGGACAAGAAATGGCGCAAGTCGAATGCACCCGTGCCACTGCCGCCACTGTTGCTCGTGGCGCCAGTAGTGGCGACGACCAACCCTTCCAAATCACCGTCGTCGCTGCCATCAGCAAGGATATCACTCTCATCGTAGGAACTTGCTGCCGCTGCACCAGGTGCACTGGCCGAGTCCCCAACAAGCTCACCCTCGCTGCTCGTGTCCGTGCGCGACGCAAGCAAGTCTTCATCGTCATCACTGCCGTCGCTGTAGTAGGTGGACGCAGCACCATCAGCGCCACCAGTCGAGAGCCCACCAGCGCGCTGGCTCGCCTGTTCGAAGAAGCGCTGCAACTGGGCCTCCTCCTCTGGCCTCTGCTTCACTTTGCCCAGCAGCACATGTGTCTGGGCGAGCTTGTTGACGGCGTCGTAGTCGCCGTGCTCCATGTAATACCGCGCAAGTGCCAGCATGGACGGCAGCAGGTCTGTTCTGTCCTCGGCCAGCATGCGCGCAAACAGCTCCTCTGCACGCGTGATTGCGCGGTGTCCAACAGCCCCGAGAACCACGGTGGTGTACATGGCATCCTTGACACGGTGGCCGGATTCGGCAACAGCCTGCAGAAGCGCCTCGGCCTCCCCAATGGCGCCGCGGCTGCTGTGGTACGAGAGCAGGGCAAGGTTCGTGTCCTTGTCTGCGTTGAAGCCGAGCGGAGCCAGGGTCGTCAGCAGCTGGTGTGCGTGTTGGCCGTCGCCGTCCTGCAAGAGCTGGCTGACGAGCGTGCGAAAGTACTCGCGCTTGTGCTTGAGGTGCTTCTTCTGCTGCACCACCTGCGTGAACAGCGCTGCCGCCTCTGCCGGGCGCTCGTTCTCAATGTGGTAGTCCAGCAACGCGTTGAGCACCTTGCCCGAGTTGGTGTCCAGTGCCCGTTCCGTCACCTGCTGCAGGGTGGCGCGTGCTGTCCTTGCTGGCACGTTCTGCACGATGCTTTGGATCATTGCCGGCCGGCACACGAGCGGAAAGGCGTCCATGCTGTAGAAGAGATAGTCAATCGCCGCTGCGCGTTGCCCGTGTTCGAGCAGGCTCTCTGTAATCAGGCGCACGGAGGCAGCAGGGATGCGCATGCCGTGCGTGTGGCAGAAGGTCACCACCCATTTGCACGTAGCCGGGTCCTTTGCCTCTCGTGCAAGGTGCAGGAGCGCCGCCATGACCTTGTCCGGCACGGGCAGCAGCTGTGCGTCCATGTACGCGACAAACTCGGCAAGCGTGGTGTGCTGGCGCTGGCGAATCAGCTCAAAGCACGTGTCCTCGGCAACGGCGCGTGTGCAGAACACGTGTGGTGGCCCCGCGTCTAGCGTCATGTCAAGCGCACGCTGCACCAAGCCTTTTACATCCGCCCTCGAGCTGAGCAGGTGAACGGCACTTGAATCCTTCTGTACAGCGCAGACGTGCGAGGAAAAGCGGCAATGTGGGTGAGCAGAGAAAAGATGCAGTCTTGGCAAACAAGAAACAAAGAGCAGAGCGAAAGGGGACAGTGTCATTGATTGTGTCTGTGTGTGCGTGTGGGTGTAAACGAGACGTTGCGTTTGTTGTCTGTCCTGCGTGCGTGTCATGCAGGAAAGCAAGATGACAAGCAAATGCACTCCTCTCTCTCTCCGCCCCCAAAACAACATCCACACAAACAAACAAACGCGCGCACACACACACAAACAAGCAAACGCGCGCGCGCACACACACACAAACAAGCAAACAAACATAAACACACACACACACGCACAAACAAACAAACGCACACACACACACACACACACAAACAAACAAACAAACAAACAAACAACAGAAACACACATACAGACATGTTGATGATACGGTGCAGACTTGTGTTGTGTTACCTTCCATGCAGCCTCGGCGCGCTGGCGCAGCTGTTGCCGATCCTCCCGCTTGAAGTACACACCGACATGCGCCATGCTGTCTTGCAGCCGCGTGAAGCGAGACCAGCCGTGCTGGGCAAGCACTTGGTGCGCAAGCAGCGTGTACACGCGCGGGGGCAGGGTAACGTTGATGCTGTGACACATGTCGACGAGTGACAGGCAATGCTGCGTCAGGCCTGCCTCCACAAGCCGCTCAGCCAGGGTCACAAATGCGCGGTCATCAACCAGCGTGGGCTGCAGCGCGTACGCCTTGTTGACAATGTCCACCACAGCCCCGAGGGCCTCTGGCTTGAACAGGTCTGCAAGCACCTCCACCTCCGCCTGCGAGAAGGACGCGCCGCCGCTCACGTACAGCTCAAGCGCAGCAGGCAGCAAGGAGGCGGCAGTCGTCGGTGTTGGTGATGGCGTTGGTGGTGGTGGCGTAGTTGGAGGCGAGGGCACTGCGGCCGTACTGGTGGCACTGGTTGATGAACCTGCACTGTGAGCTGCTGGTGCGGGTGTAGCGGCGCTGCCACTGGTGGCAGCGGCAACAAGGAGCTCACGCAGGATGATGTGCGAGGGGCGATATGAGGGTAGCGCAGCCGGCACGTCAAGCGCACGGCCCAGCAGCCCATGGCGCACCAGGTGGCGCACAAGCCAGTCAACCTCCGTCGTGGCAAAGGACAGGCCGCGTTGGCTCAGCCGCCGAAAGTGGAAGAGAAGCACCTCTGGATCGTTGCCCACCAGCGAGGCAACCTGCGCATAGTGACGATGACTCACGGTCAAATCTGCGCTCTTCATGGCGGCAATGACGGCAAACGCGCCATCAACGCTGCCTTCCTTGACCGCCGCCGCCAGCTCAAGCTCCTTCGAGGCCATGGCAAACTGCGGGTTGACGAGGCTGTCGTATGCTGTCAGAAACGCCTTGAGATCCTCGGTCTTGCCCATGCTCACAGGCGATGATGTGACCGTTGTAGGTGGAGTCGGGGTGGCATGCGTCTCTGTCGCTGTTGCTGTTGCTGTCGTTGTCACTGGAGTTGCTGCTGCTACTTGTTCTGTTGTGGCTGTCGCTGCGCCTTTTCCTGTTGTTGGTGTTGGGTGTGGGTGTGAATGTTCGCTTGCTGCCTCAAGCAGGTGTTTGCTGGCGGCCCACTGCTGTCGCGCCTGCTTCAGGGTCTCCACTAGATGTGAGCGTTGCGCCTCGCTCAGGTCCGTGTTGATGGCATAGACGTCCTTGAGCAGTGCCTTGGCCTCAACCCACTCCTGCCGCTGTACGCGCATGTGCAGTGCAGCAAGCAGCGCGTCCACAACACTACCGTCAACCTTGAGAGAACCTGCTGTTGCTGCTGTTAAAGCTGCTGCCCCTTGCGACGTGGTAGCACGGCCAACAGCATCAAGCATGTGCTCGGCGGCGGTGCGCAGCGAATCGGCCGTGTAATCGCCCAAGTGCTCCAGCACGGGAGCCCCACCACGGCGTTCAGCTGGGGGTTGTGACGACGACGACGATGATGATGACGACGATGATGGCGAGGATGTGGGCACTGCTTCTCCGTCTTTGCCAACTGCAGCGTCGGTCTTGCGGGAAAATGCATCGCGCGCAGTAGCAGCAGCGGCGTCTGCGACGTTCGCATGACTGGAGCTGCCGCCACCGCTTGCGCGCTGGGATGTGAGCAGGAAGGAGCGAATGCGCTGAATCAGCGTGAGCAGGGAGTCGAGCTCTCCAATATCAGCGGCGCCCGCGGTGGCTGTTGTGCCCGCACGAGCACCTGTCGCACGAGCACCAGTCGCACTCGCTGTCGTTGTTGTTGTTGCTGGTATTGCTGTCAATGTACCTGCGGTTGCTGTCGATGCTGTTGTTGTCGGAGCTGTGACGCGCTTGCTCATGGCCTGTGCGAGGTCGCACAAGCTGGCGAGCGTGTCTGGGGTGATTGCGCCGAGGGTTTGGAAGAGCACAAGGGCCGTTGAGGCCGGCAGCGCACCCGTCTCGTACAAGCGCACCACCTCTTTGCACGAGTGGCTGTCCATGTGGAATCGGAAATTGGGCGCCGTGAGGGCATATGCTTTTGCGCTCTTCACAGACTCGTTGGCGAGGAGGCCGCGGAACACGCGGTTGTACATCTCCACGCGCGCGTGCTCCCAGTCGTCGACAACACCGCTTCGCGCCATAATATCCACCAGGCGAGCTGCCTCCTCCAGCTCCCCTGCAGCGAGGTATGCGTCGAGAAACGCACGGTACACGCCCCTGTGCGGCACGAGCCCCGTGGCCAGCATGGCGTTGAAGAATTCGCTCGCCTCCTTGTACTTGCCGCGCGTGGCGAGCGTGTCCATGATGAGGCGAAAGGTGTGGTTGTTGATGAGCACGTTGTACTTGAGGAAGGCGTGCACCACCTCGATGGCGCTGATGGGGTCGCCCTCCTTGCACAGGCGGGAGATGACCTGCGTGTACAGGCGCCGCGCGCCAGTCCACGGCTTCTTCTCGTAGTCGAGCAGCCTGAGCAGCAGGTCGCTCGCCTCCTGCGGGCGGCCGGCCTCTGTGTACGCCTCAATGCACTCGTGCGTCCATTGGCGGTCAACCTCGAACCCGCTCTGCCGCAGGTGCTGCAGCGCTGCTGTGGCCGTGTATGCCGGGGCACGCGCGTACGCTTGCAACAGCAGCCGTCGCCACTCCTCGTTTTCGGCAAGGGCCTCTGCCTGCATGTAGTGTGTAAAGTATTGCGGTTCGCCACGTTCTGCGTGCTGCTGTAGGAACGTGCTGCGATAGTGCTCAACAGGCAGCCCCTTTGTCTCCATCTCGGCAATGAGGCGGACCTGGTGCGACACCTGCTCCTCTCGGTCCTGCATCGCAGCGTCGACCGCGGCACTCTCGGTGGCATTTGAAGCAGGCGCATCAGCACGTGCTGGTGCTGGTGCTGGTGCTGGTGCTGGTGTTTTTGTTGATGGTGTTTGTGCTGTTTGCGTGGGTGTGATGGTTGCAGTTAGTGGTTTCATGACGTGATGTGAAGCTGTTTCTAATTGCTGCTGCTGTTGCTGCTGCTGCTGTTGCTGCTGCTGTTGTTGTTGTTGTTGTTCAGCAGCGTTTGCAGGAGCAACGTTGGCGGTGTGGTTGCCTGCGGGTGAGTTGTTGTTGTTGTGGCTCTTCTTGTTTGCTTGTTCCTGAACTGATGACGCTGTGGCAGCTTGCGATGACTTCGTTCGGAGCTGTGCAGTATGGAGAGGAAGCAAGGCTGTGCGCTGTACAGCCAACAGCGAAGTAGAGTGGAGGTGCCTGCTGTGCCCGCTGACGACAGATGCTGCTGGGAGCGCTGCTGGGGCACCCCTGCGCACGCATGCATGCGCCTGCATGTGTTGCGCAGCTGTGCCCGAACCTTGTCCTATCGCACCTATTCTTTCTGTGACTGGTCGTAATGCTCTGGATGTAGTCGTGAATTTCGCTGGTATGCTGGGGCTGAGGTTGCTCGCATGGAGGTGCTGCCTGGCGCATGTGGCAGTGTGGGGGCAGCCGCGCGGGTTGTGCAGCCTGTGGTGGTTGTGCAGCCTGTGGTGGCTGTTGTGGTGGTTATATCTGGCTGCAGACCAGCGTGCAATCTGTGTTGTGAGAGGGTTGCTGCGATGGGGCTGTGTGCTGCGGCGGAGCTGCAAGTGGTGCAGGTGGCGGCGACAGGCAGCCCACGACGACAAGTCACCCGCACAACGACGCATTGTCCCTGGTCCAGAGGCCGTGCCTTGGGGACATCAACAGGCGCCCACTGCGGTGTGTAAGTGACAGGCAGGGGACAAAGGTTGCGGAATGGCCGTGGTGCAGGCGTGAGCCGTGGTGTGGTGTGTGGTTGCTGGTGGTGTCGCTCGCTTGCTCGCTCGCTTGGTGCGTTCTCTCTGCTCGCCGCACTCTTGCGCCCTCTCCTCAGTCTTTGCTTGACCGACCACGTTGTTTCAACTGGCCTATTAAAAGTACAAATAGCCCAGCAGTGATTTTGGTGGAAATCTCCATCCAAATTTCTGACATTTTTCCCCAGCACAACAAGCAAGCAAGCAGGAACGGTTGACGGCGAAGAAGACGAGAGGTGAGCGAGGTGTGCGTTTGTGTTTGGTTGGTGTGGTGTGCGAGGACTTGGGGGGATAGGATGGTGCTGGGCCGTGGTGCATGCGGGGGATGCGGGGAAACGAATGACGAGTGGCGGGGAAAGAAACCACAAAGACACATGCACTGGAGGACATCCTTTGTTGTTGTCTTTGTCCTTGTTGTTTGTGGGTTTGTTGGGACGGGGGGATCTGCGTGCTGACCTGGTTCTGATGATGATGGTGGTGATGATGATGATGGTGATGATGATGGTGGTGATGATGATGGTGGTGATGATGATGATGATGTGTGGATGCACAATCGTGTGTGTGTGTGTGGAAGGAATCACTTGGTGTGCAGCGTCTTTTGAGTGTCGTTACTGTCACATCGTCCAAGGCGACAAGCAAGCAAGCGAGCTGGCTTGGTCGTGTGTGTGGGGGGGGGGGCGATTTCGCATTTGTTGACACACCTTGCTACAGCTCTGACCAACGTTTACCCACGCCAACTCACCAGCTCACGAACAACAACACACCTCACACGCGCCACACACAAATATACACGTGCACACACACATGCTATGTCATCGCATAAAACCTCACAAACCTCATATCAACAGCACACACCGCATCCCTGAGAGAGAGGATCAAAGAACGTGCTTCACCGACGGCCGCAGCAGCAGCAGCAGTGGCAACTACGACAATACCCAGCAGCTTGTAGTTTGAGCGACTGGCGACGAAAGACACGGCTCATAGGCTGATCTTGGATTCAATTTCGCACTTGACACAACATCAACAGCTACAGCAACAAGAGTCCCCATAAAGGCATCGTTCCGTATCAATACGCTCGCTACGTGCCGGGATCAGCAGCACCATGGACACGACGCCGACATCGAGGTCGGAGTCGCTGCGCCGCAGGCCGCCAGATGACCCCGTGCAGTCGAAGATGCAGGAGATTCTACCCTATGAGCTGCTGTTTGACACATTCTTGGCCGTGCATCAGGAACTCAAGGCGCCGCAGCTTCGCAAGGAGAAGAACATCCACGACTTTGTCACCCAACGTGTGTGGTTATGTGTTTGTTTTTTGCTTGCAATAACAACTTGGACGGAGCAAGGCAGAGAGTGTGTGCGTGTGTGCGTGGGTGTGTGGGTGTGTGGGTGTGTGGGTGTGTCTGTCTGTCTCGGGTGTGCTCCTGCTCTTGGCCTGACTGTGCTGACTCCACCGTGTTGCCCTGTGTCCGTAACACACACACACACATCCTGCAGATGAAGATGGCGTGAAAGCCGCGCAGCAAGTGCTGGTCACTCGCAAGGACTTTGACACGTTGAAGATCATTGGGCGCGGGGCCTTTGGAGAGGTGCAGGTGGTGCGGCACAAGGTGTCGAAGAAGGTGTACGCAATGAAGATCCTCAACAAGTGGGAAATGCTCAAGCGCAAGGAGGTTTGTTGGTCGTGTGTGTGCGTGTGTGTGTTTGGTGGGGAGGGGCGTGATGTGGTAGCATGGAACACGTGCCTGTTTGCCTATTATGCTGCCTGTTTTGTTTGTGCACCTGCCTCCAGCAGTCCTTGACACGTTTTGCTTGCCATCACCAAATGTCTTGACTGATGTGTGTCCCCATGACCTACACCGCCTCATCCCCTTGTGCATGTGTGTGTGTGTGTGTGTACACAGACTGCGTGCTTCATGGAGGAGCGCGACGTGCTTGTGTTTGGAGACCGCAAGTGGATCACGCAGCTCCACTTTGCCTTTCAGGTGAGATGAAGGCTGGAGGAAGTGATGCAACCGAAGCTTGCACCCCTCACATTACCGAATTAATTATCGCAACTTCTTTTCCACACACACACACACACACACTCTCTCTCTCTCTCTCTCTCTCTCTGTCTCTCTCTCTCTGTCTCTCTCTCTCTCTCTGTCTCTCTCTCTCTGTCTGTCTGTCTCTCTCTCTCTCTCTCTCTCTCTCTCTCACGCGTGCCCATCTCACCGCCATGCGTGCCATGTGCACTGCTTGCCTGCTTATTGCAGGACGAGGACAACTTGTATCTTGTGATGGAGTATTATTCTGGCGGTGATATTCTCACGCTCCTCAGCAAGTTTGAGGTGCGCCAAACCCGCTCTGCACTGCTTCCGTCCCACATGGCGCCGCGTGTGTAATGACGTGTTTTCTCTTCATCTGCGTGTATGCGTGTGCGTGTGCGTGTGCGTGTGCGTGTGTTCACATCCATGATTTTATGTGTGTGTGTGTGCAGGACCGGATGGAGGAGGACATGGTCCGCTTCTACGCCGCGGAGGTCATTCTCGCCATCGACTCTCTCCACCGCCTCGGATACGTCCACCGGTACGCCCACCCCTCCCGCTTCGTGTTGTGTATATGTGTGTGTGACGGAAAGATGGGTTGTCTGTTGCTTTGGGGTTGATCCATTGAACAGCCTTTCGCTTTTGGCTGGCACTCACGCTTTTGACACATGCGCGCCGTTGCGCTGTGCAGTGACATCAAACCAGACAACATCGTGCTGTCAAAGAACGGGCACATTCGCCTGGCGGACTTTGGTTCCTGTGTTAAACTCGACGACAACGGGCTGGTACGTCCTGTGTTAAACTCGACGACAACGGGCTGGTACGTCCACACACACACACACACACGTACACACACACACACACACACACACACACACACACACACACAAGCGCGCGCGCCGCGCCCCCCCCCCTCTTTCTTTCGCGCCCTGCGCAGGTTGACAGCCAGGTCGCTGTTGGCACGCCCGACTACATTTCCCCGGAGATTCTCATGTCGATGGAGGGCAAGGGCAAATACGGGCGGGAGGTTGACTGGTGGTCGCTGGGCGTCTGCATGTACGAGATGCTCTGCGGCGACACACCCTTCTACTCCGAGACGCTCGTTGGAACTTACGGCAAAATCATGGACCACGCTGTACCTTACGGCAAAATCATGGACCATGCTGTACGTGGCCTGCTCTTGATGTCTCCACTTTGGGTCGCTGCTTAACGACACAGTGTGTTCGTGTGTGTGTGCGTTTGTGTGTCTGTGTGTCTGTGTGTGCGTCTGTGTGTCTGCGTGTGTGTCTGTGTGTGTCTTTTGCTGTAGCAGCGAGCGGG
>NW_004754927.1:558155-572592 GCF_000188695.1 Salpingoeca rosetta | reverse complement strand
CCCCACACACACACACACACACACACACACACTCTCTCTCTCTCTCTCTCTCTCTCTCTCTCTCTCTCTCTCTCGCCGTCACGCACATGCGCACACACGCACACCCTCACGCACACACCCTCACACATGGCGCGCGACTGCCTGCATGTGCAGGACCTGATACGGCGGCTGCTGTGCGATTCGTCGAAGCGGCTGGGCCGCCACGGCATTGACGACTTCAAGAAGCACCCCTTCTTCAACGGCGTCAACTGGGCTGCAATCCACACAGGTCCGTCCTGTGTTGTTGTGCACATGCACATGTGTGTGTGCGTGTGTGCGTGTGTGTGCTTTGTTGAAGAGCGTTGATTCCTTGAACTATTTTTGGTCGAACTCGCTTACCTGCTCCCCTGTCATCTGTGTACGACAGAGGAAGCGCCGTACAAGCCAACGGTGACCAGCTCAACAGACACCAGCAACTTTGACCCCGTCGAAGACCAGCCGGCACCAAGCGTACGTTGCATAAGTGCACCCACGCCTGCCTTGCTGTGCATGCCTCTTGTTGCGTCATTCATCCACGCCACCCTCATTCACGCACCGGCACAGTTGCCACTACCCCATACACTCACACTCGCCCACACATCCCCCTCCCCTCTCTCTCAATCCTGGCATGGCAGGCCAAGCGGCCGGCAACAGGGCGCACTTTTTCGGGCATGCATTTGCCGTTTGTTGGCTTCTCCTTTACATCTCGCCGAACAACCATGGCTGTGAGTCAAGTGCACGTTGGCGCTTTCGTGACACGGTGCAGGGCATTGAGACCTGCGTTCACTCCCAACTTCAATCACTAACATCAGGCAAACGTGCATGTGTGCGTGCGCTATTTCAGTGCACGCATGCACACAGTAGGGCGTTCCTTTTTCTTTTTCAACACAATTCCATTTTCAACCCAATGCTTGACCCACAATGTGTGTGTGTGTGTTTGTTTTGTTTTTTTTGTTTTTCCTTTGTTTCGCAGGAGCTTCGGCGGAGTTCGAGCGACCTGCTTGACGTGACGTCGCCGAGCAGGAAGCTGCAGCGCAACAACAGCCTGCTCGTCAGCACAAACCAGAAGCTTGAGCTGCGTGTGCTGGAACTCGAGCGACAACTGCAGGAGGCAACCGGTGGTGGTGGGAAGAACAACACGGACAACAGCAGTCATGGCAGTGGCAGTGATGAGACAGCAGCGAGCGGAAAGAAAGGCGGGATTCGTCGCAGTCAGCGCCCAAAGTCTGTGCACCTGCGGTCGGCACTGAGCACGGACGGCTCGCAGACGACGCTTGAGCTGGCAGAGGCAAAGCGCAAGCTCAACGAAGCAAACGTACGCAACATGCGGCTGGAGAAGGAGATGGCATCGGTGAAGGAGAAGCTTGAGGCTGCAGAGACGCGCGCAGACGAGGCAGAGCACACGGCGGCGACGTTCAAGGCCAAGCTGGCCACGGAGGCCGACAACACAAAGACACAGCAGGAGGCAAGCGCTGCGGCGTCCAAGGAGGTGTCGAAGCTGACGCTGCAGGCGCAGTCGCTGGAGAGCGAGTGCACAGAGCTGCGTGAGGAGCTGGAAGACTTGCAGCTGCAGCACCAGCAGCTGAAGAAGTCGGCCGGCAGCAGCAAGGAGCAAGTGCTTGACCTGGAGGACAAGCTCGCGCACGCAGAGACACAGATCCGCCAATTGAAGCGAACGAAGGTGGAGCTTGAAGACAAGTACGACAACGCCAAGGAGCTGCTTGTGCTTGAGCAGCGGTCTGTGAAGGAGCTGACGGCCAAGCTGCATGAGGCCGGCAGCGTGTCGTCGTCGACGTCCAAGGAGGCGGAGCAGCGCACTGCGGAGCTGCGCGAAGCAGAACAGCGCATTGCCCAGCTCCAAACCAAGCTCAGGGAGCAGGTGAAGCCGTGTTCTTTGCGTGCCTTGTGTTGGTTATGTTGTGAAAATGAGAGCATCCCTTTGTGCTTCCGTTGTGTGTGTGTGTCTGCCGGCTGTTTTGTTTGCTGGCTGTTGGCCGTTGCATTTGTGCGTAAGCTGTTAGCGTGCCTACTTACACGCCGTGAAACACTTGCCTCTCACGCACTCTTGCCCACCTCCCACCAATGGCCACGCCGCTGTGCCAGAACGAGGCGCACACGGCCTCCATCTCGGAGCTCGAGCAGCAGCTGCTGGGCGCGCAGGCGGCGGCGCGGCGGCACGACGCTTCGGCTGTGCAGAAGGCTGTTGAGCAGGCGCGCGAGCAGCACCAGCAGGAGAAGGAGCGCCTGCTGGCCACAAACCAGCGGCTGCAGACGACCGTGGCCGGGCTGCGGGAGGAGGTGCAGCTGGCCAAGGCCAGGAGCGACGAGCAGCAGACAGTCCTCAAGCAGCGCATCTCACAGCTGGAGGCAGACATGAAGGAGTCGTCCAAGCTGGCGCACGCCGAGCTGCAGCGCGATTTGGACCGTGCTGTGCGGGAGGTTGATGCCAGCCGTACGTCTGTCAAGGAGCTCGAGGCGAGCAACGACGCCCTCCGCGCCGACATGCAGACAAAGGAGGAGGACATTACTGCGTTGCAGGCGGAGGTGGAGCGGCTGATGGTGGTGACGGAGACGCAGGAGCAAGAGCTGGAGCGCTTGCGGTCGCAGTCGTCTGCCGGGTACGACGTGGAAGACACCCTGGCGGAGCTGGTGCAGCAAGTCAAGGAGTACGAGGACGCGCACGCTGAGCTCGACCGCCTCAAGGTGCGCCACTTTGGTTTTTCGCTGCTGTTTGTTTGTTGGCGGTTGTGAGGAGAGCCCGAGTGGCGTGTTTGCTGTTGTGTGGCTACGACTTGCATGAGAAGGACGTGCGTAGTTGCTTTCGTGGTCTTGTGATGCGCACCAAGGACTCGCTCTTGTGCTTGTGCATCGCGCAGCCTGATTTCAATATATGTTTCTTCGTATGCGTCCCATCATCACAACCACCATCACCACTCAACTGCTCATTCTCACACCCACACCCACCACCACCACCACCACCACCACTACCACCACTACCACCACTACTACCACCACCACCACCACCACCACCACTACCACTACCACCACTAGGCCGCTGTGGAGGCAGAGCTGCAGAGCTTGAAGGAACTCCGGCTCTCGCCCAAGACGTTCCTGGAGAAGCACCAGCGGCAGCAACGGCGCAACCAGAAGGTTGAGCGACTTGAGCTGCGGCAGCTGCAGCAGGAGCGCGATCAGGAGGCCCAGGCGAAAAACCAGGCCCTCGCCGAGCTCAATGCCCTGCGCGCCCGCCAAGAGGCAGAAGCACAGGAACTCATCGCCATCCGCTCCGTACGCTGCCCCGCTCTTGTTCCTTGCTCCTTTGCTCCTTTGCTTGTTTGTTTGTGTGTTTGTGTGTTTGTGTGTTTGTTTGTGTTCGTGTATGTGTATGTGTTATCGTGCCGCACCTGCCTGCTGCCCTCGATGGGTTTAGGTGCATTCGTGTCGGCTGTCACTTGTGCTCTTCTGGTGATGCCCCGTCTCCCCCCCCACCTCATCTCGCCTTGCCTCGCCTGCTGTGCCGTTGTTTCTGCTTGGCAGGAGAACAAAGCGCTGAAGAACGAGGTGAATCTGCTCGCTGAGGAGCGGGATCGCCTGCAGCATGACGCAAAACGACGCGGCTCGCTGTCCTCGGGCTACACCCTCAACGTCTCCCAGCAACACGACGCTGCCTCCAGTCGTAGCAGCACACACAACGGCCACACCGGTTCGCATCTTCGTGCCATGTGCTCTCCCTTCTTGCTACCCTGCACTGTTCCCTGTGCTTGCTGCCTCCTCGTCGACCCCATGCTGCGTGCACCTGTAACTCTTTCAACTTGCGCAGTCACAACTGCTGTCACAACTGCGTACCGGAACCCACACTGTCATGACCACTCACGTAAACCATCGAATGCGCATACTGTTTGTTGCTCGCTCTTCATTATCATCACATCCAGGCCGCGACTCTCGCATTTCTCGTGCATCCTATGCGGCTGGCCAGTTGAAGGTTCGCCACTGTCAGCTGATGAGCATTCCACATCACACCAAGCGCACATTGTGCATAACCCTAGCCACATACGATGCACACTCATATGCACACATTCACACACACGAGCACACATTCACACACACGAGCACACATTCACATACGCGCACACGCGCGTGCTTGCCTGCGAGATCACCATGCTAACACTGCCTCTGTGTGGCTGTGCTTGTGCTCAGGAACTGCCACTGGTGGAGGGCAAGTTGTTTGTCCCCAAGCCGGCCGGTGTGCGCAAAGGATGGCTGGAGGCATATTGCCGCGTGGAGGCTGGCGTCATGCGCGTGCACGCACTCAACACACGTCTTCAGGTCAGCAAGCCACTCTCTATGCGCGAGGTTTGCGGTTCACTCGGAAGATGTGTTCTCAGCGCGCGCGGGTGTTCACCTCCACATAGTTCTGCCTATGCGTACCACGAAGCGTGTTGAACTTTCCTCGGTGCTCACAGTTGTGTACACCCGCGTGCAAATTCATACAGCGCGCCGAGTCTGTTGCGGCGCTGGCACCGCTTGACTCTGGGATTGCACTGGCAAAACGCCATCCAATTGTCATGGTCGACCTCATCAGGAACCGCGTCGACGTGAGTGTTGTTTCTCCCTCTGTGTGTGTGTGTGTGTTTGAAGGTGTGTGTGTGTGTGCGTGTTTGTGAATGTGTGTATTTGAAAGTGTGTGTGTTTGTGTAACAGTGTGCATATGACAGTGGCTGAGCCCCATTGCCGCCTGTATGCAAGTGCTGGTGTCTGCGTACGCCACGCAACCTGCCTATTACACGCACAATAACCACCTTTTACCCCACCTTCCACGTATATGCAGGTGGACGCTGTGACCTCTGCGGATGTGATCCACGCCAACTCGCGGGACATTCCTCGCATCTTCAAAATGACGGTGGTGGAGCATGGCACGAACCTCAAGTTCACGCTCCTGTTTATGGCCCACGAAGTCAAGGTATCGTCAGTTTGTCGGCAACAGCCGCCCGAATTTCTCAGTAACTGCACGTTTATCACCCGTTTCCATTTGCCTGTTTGGTGTCGTCTCATCGCATTTCCCACGCCACACAAACAAACATGCCAAAGCGCCTTGATCGTGCTGTGCTCGTGTCGTGCTTCCCACCGCTTGATGACGCCATCGCACCGCCCCCTCTTCTGCATTGCCATGCTTCCGCCCATCCTCCCACACAACCACCACACCACCCACCTGTAGGCCCAGACCGACTGGCTCGCCAAGTTCCGTCGCTACCTGCACGCTGCCCGCAAGTTTGCACCACCGCTGGACGTGGTGTCGTCATCGCGTGTCGCGTCGTCACTCGACTGTGCGGAGATCAAGGCAGTGACGTGTGCCGCTGTCATTGACCAGCAGACGGCCATCGTCGGCGGGCCGTTTGGGCTCTTGCTCGCCAAGCTCAAGTCGCGCACGTTTGTTCCCTTTGCAGACTCGAAGCGCTTGACGCACGTCTCGCACGTGTCTGCTCTGCCCGACCAGAATCTGATTGTGGTTGTGTACGGCAAGACGCCCCAGGTTCGCCTCTTTGACCTCAAGGCGTCGATTCGGCGTGGCGACGAAGGAACCAAGCTGCCCGAGACCAAAGGATGCTCCCTTGGTAGGCTGTTCACATGTACATGCTAGCACAGAGAAAAAAAAGAGAGAGAGAGAGATAAGGGGGGGGGACAAACACACAGTCTCTCTCACGCGCGCACACAAACCTCACATTGACGTGTGATCCACAGCTCAGCCAGTACATGTGCTCACGCTCGAACTCTTTTGTGTGTGTGTGTGTGTGTGTGTGTGTGATGGATGAATAGTGGCGACTGGTGTTCTGAAGGGACAGGCTATTCTGGCTGTTCTCATCAAGAAAACCGTCCTCGTGATCCCCGTCGAGCCAACCGGCCAGCCAGACACGCCACGGTGCGCACACACCCGCACTTGGTTTGCTCTGCGTGTGTGTGTTGTTGTTGTTGTTGCTGCTGTTGTTGTTGTTGCTGTTGTTGTTGTTGTAGTAGTACAGAGATTCCGTCCCTTTACACTTCCACGGGATGCACACTTGACCCATTTTATGTTCGCTCACTCACACACTGACCCGCCGCCCACACCTGTATGGCTTGTGCACGTGTTAATCGCAGGGAGGTAGTGCTACCTGCGCCGGCCACGCTGCTGACGTTCCTGGACGGCTATCTTGCCGTTGCGTATGACTCAACTTTCACGCTGTACGACTGCGCAAAGCTGCGGCCGCAAACCCTCATCGCCCCCGGCTTTGAGTCGATTGAGTTTGCGCTTCCAAGCAACGCGGCAAAGCACGGGCTGGAGCCCCGCATGGTGCTTGATGTCACGCCCATGCGTGGGGCGGTGCGGGAGCTGCTGCTGTGCTTCAACAAGGTTGGCCTGTTTGTGACGGAGATTGGCTACCCGGCACGGGAGAAGCCGTACATCAAGTGGTCGGTGGACGCGACGTCGTTTCTGGTGCACGAGCAGCTGCTGTTCTGCATCGGCAGCAGCCATGTCGAGGTGCTGGATGTCATCACGGGCGAGTTTGTGCAGGTGGTGCACTTGCCAAACATGCGGCTGTGCAACCCGAGGCAGCTGCTGTTCACGGCGCAGGCGTCTGACTCAACCTGCCTCGTGCAGCTGTGGCCAACAGAGGAGGAGCCCTACTTCAACCTGGCCTACCTGAAGAAGGTTGGGCACGGCGCTGGCGCTGGCGTTGGCGGCGGCGGCAAGACCATGTCCACCAAGCACACGTCACGGCGCATGACGTTTGCGACGAGTGGGCGGCGCGCAAGCAAGGCCCCGCTGGAACGCCTGGACAGCAGCATCATCTCCACCCCGCGCGACTTTGTGCATGTGGAGCACCGTGGGAGCTCCTCCATGTTGACCGGCCACGACACCACAAATGCCGCCACAGCAGCAAGCAGCAGCAGCAGCAGCAGCGGCAACCGCTCGCACCTGCACGCGCCCATGCACCTGAGCCTGACACGGCCGCGACCAACCACGCCGCCGGATGCCAGCGGATACAAGACGCCTCCTCGCGTGCAGAGCCCGGCGTCGCCAGAACGCACAATCAAGCGGCAGCCGCAGCACGTGGCGCGCACGACGGACGGGGCAGAGAAGGAGGAGAGCGGTGCAGGTGATGAGGGCAGCGTGACCTCGCCCATGTCGCGGCGTGATTCGTTTGGGCAGCTGGCCACGCTGGTGAACGATCCAAACACGCGATTCACGGAGCTGTACAAGGCCATGTCTCGGCAGAGCATCTTCAACGAGGAAAGCGGCAATGATGACGACAACAGCGGTGGTGGTGGGCGATGGTGATGGTCGTGGTGATGGTCGTGGTGATGGTGCACCCAATGGCCGATCACAGCAGCGCGGGCGCGACAGCAGAAGACACCTTCCTTCTGATGTGTCAACTGATTTGGTGTAGGGAGCTGCATGTCTGTCCGCCTGTGTGTCTGTGTGCGTGTGTGTGTCTGCGTGTGTGTGTGTGCGTGTGTGTGTCTGTATCTGTCTGTGCGTGTGTCTGTATCCGTCTGTGCGTGTGTCTGTATCCGTCTGTGCGTGTGTGTGACGTGACATTTTCGCTGCTTCACTAGCTTCTGCTTCCATGTGGTGCCGTTGCTGTTCGACTCCGTACAGCTGAGTGTGTGCGCGCGTTTGTTCTGCTTTGTCGATACGAATGATGATGGTTTGGGACCAGCAAGCAAGCACGTTTCTGTGGTTTGCTTCTGTTTTGCTTCTTCTTCTTGTTTCTTTTGGCCCTGTTGCTTTTGTGGTTCCTCTTTACTGCTGACGTGGTGTGTGATTTCACATTCATGGTCAGGTGTCGTAACGTAATAATTGAATCCACGCATTCAGATTCAACCTCTCAAAACAAAGACGAACGACATGCTTGTTGGCATGTATGTGTGCATGAAGGGAACAATGCACAACAGGTGGAGGGTTGGAGGGATTGAGTTGCTTTTGTAAGGCGATGTTTCCTACGGTTCTTGCTGCTGTTGTGGCGGCTGCTGCTGTTGCTGCTGTTGTGGCGGGGCGGGCACGTTACCTTGCTTTGCGTGCTTACTGCCAGCGTCATTCTGCTCGCGCTGTTGCTGTACACACACGCATGTGTATGTGTGTGCGTGAGCGTGAGCGTGTGTGTGTGTCAAAATGTGAGCACGAAGTAAAAGCAAAACACAGGACCACGCACACGCACACGCACGCACGCACATGCACCCACACACACACACCCACACCCACACACACACACTCTCACTCACTCACACACCCACACACACACTCACACACACACACATACATGCACCCACACTCACACACACACGCACGCACGCACGCTCGCACGCACGCACGCACACACACCAGCCCGCTGGTGTTACCTTTCGGCGCCTCTCCATTCGTGCGCGCATGCGGCTGCCAGACGCCTTTGCAACTTTGGTCGCGTCTTGCATCGTCCGTGACGTTGCAGTTATTTTTTTGTTGGGGGGGGGGGAGGGTAATCGGTGAACGGCGAGAACACCAATAACAAAGCTGCCAACGCACAGAAAACACAAAACACAGACGCTCACGCGCGCGCAGGGTTGGACATTGTGGCAAGCACAAACACCAAACACATCAAACACATCAACTACGCCAGCCACACCTGCTTGTTGAAGATGATCGACTTGCTCTCTCGCCTGGTGTATATCCTCTCGTACTTGCTGGAACAAATCCGCAGCCTCCTCCTCACGCAGCCTGCAACACACACGCACATACGATTGATAAGGGTCAGAGACTCTGGCTGGCAACACACACATGCACATACACACATGCACACACACATACACACATACATACACGCATGCATACACGCACACACACATACACACATACATACACGCATGCATACACACATACATACACACAGGGGCAAATTAACGTGCAGCAGTTGTAGGGGTCGCACTTTCGGGGGGAGGCGAGGTGGCGGGCGGCGAGCTCGGGACTGCCGACGACCCAGGGATGCAGCAACACTTCCTCTGCAGTGAAGCGCTCCTTCGGGTCCACGCGCAGCAGCGAGCCAACGAGATCCTGTGCGCAGAGGAAGAACCACAACATGAGTTGTACCACTGCACGGCTTTGTTCAAACACGGCACGTGCTCCCACGGAGATCAAGATGGCGTGCACATTTGATGACACAACCGCTCACCCAAGTAGTGACCCAAATGCCACCATGCACTCACACAACCACACAAGGAACATAACCACACATGCGCGCACACAAACACACATACACAAACAACCACACACACACACACCTGAGCCTCCCGGGACACGTTTTCCTCTTGCTTGAAGCGGTATCGGGTGCCGAGAATGCTGGAGCGCAGCGTGGCGTCCTCCCACCACCGACGCTGTCCGCGCCTGGAAAGCGGCGGCGGCGGTGGTGATGGTGGTGGTGGTGATGATTGTGGTGGTGGTGGTGGTGGTGGTGGTGGTGGTGATGGTGGTGGTGGTGGTGATGATCATTGTGGTGGTGGTGGTGATTGTCGAGGTTGTCGGTGTGACCGTGATGGCCGTGTGTTGATTGTGGCAATCGTGTTTGAGGGAGAGAGGCGCGTTGGGTTGAGCGATGAGGATCGAAAGGGCAAAGCCAACAGAAACGCGAGAAGGAGCGAGAACAGCAATGGCAGGGCAGCGGGCGCAGGCCAAGAACTCACTTGAACGGGGGTCTGCCGGTAAGCAGTACAAACACGATGACGCCAAGCGTCCACATGTCCGTCTGCGTGTGATATGTGAATGGCGCAGGGCGGCCAGGCACAAACCGATACGCCATTCGCCTGCAATGGAAGTGTGCGTGCGTGTACATGTGTGCGTGTGTGTGCATGTGCGTGTGCATGTGCGTGTGTGTGTACATGTGTGCATGTGTGTGTGCGTCGCGTGTACATGTGAGTGTGTGTTGCGTGAAAAATGAGGGAGGCTACAACACAAAGCCCTGGACAGTTGATGTGAATCAGGAGATGCAATGGACGTACGATTGGTAAGCGTGGATGATCTCAGGGGAAATGTAGAAACCGGAACCGAGTGGGGTTGTCATTGGGCCCGTGCGGGCATAACCTGTTGAAGACAACGGAGCATTGTATGTGTACACGTGTGGGTGAGCACAAGTGTGCAGGCGTGTTGGCAAATGAGAACAAAAAGTGAGACAACTGGTGTGCAGACACACACGCGACGCGCACACTGACCAAAGTCGATGATCTTGAGATCCCACGGATCGCAGCCTTTGTGTGACAGCATGATGTTCTCTGAAAGAAGTACCAACACCAGCACAGGGATAGCGGCAGCAGCAGTACCACAGCTGTGAGCGCACGTGGAAGAACAGGAACGAAGAGGACTTCACACACATATACACACGCATACACACACATATACAGGTACACGCATACGCATGCACACACACACACACACATACAGACACCCCCACACACAAACTCTTCGGGTTCACGACGTGTAACCCAACCTGGTTTGAGATCTCGGTGTGCAATGCCACGCCGGTGCATGTACTGGAGTGCGGTGGTGATGTTGCGGGTAACGCGGCTTGCGTCTGCCTCTGTGAAGCGGCGAGCACTGCGCAAGCGGTCGAACAGCTCGCCACCGGTCAGCAGCTCCATGACAAAGTAGTACACGGTGCCGCTGTGGCACTCGTTGACGTAGACGGTGTACAGCGTGACAATGTGCGGGTGGTTACACAGCGAGTGGTAGTAGATTTCCTGGTGCAGGTGCTCCACCTCGCGAGGGCGCGCACCGTGGGTCAATGTCACCTCCTGGCAGTGGATGCCGGAGAGGGTGAGGGAGGGTGAAGGGTGAATGGTGGACGGGTGACGCGAGCGATGTGGTGCGAGTCAAGAACCTGTTTTGGCGGGGGGGGGGGTTGCAAACAAGCATACACATACACATACACATACACATACGCACACACATACACACATACACACACACACATACACACACACACATACACATACACATACGCACACACATACACACATACACACACATACACACATACACACACATACACACACATACACACACACATACACACAAACACACTTTGATGGCAACGGGAGTACCCGACAGACGATGCTTGGCGCGAAACACGGTTCCATGGGAGCCTTTGCCGACGTGTTCTGCAACTTCAAAGTGGGCCTGGATTGGGTCTCTGCGCACACCCGCGCACACGACGACATCAAACGTGTGTCATCAAAGGTGAACAAGACCACCAGCGATTCAAGAGAGAGGGGGGGGGAGAGTTGGGGGATCGCAAATTCACACACGTACAAACACACCCAAACACAGACACACATCCATGCACAGACACACGCACATACACAGACACACGCACACACACGCAGAAGCGAACCTTGGTAGCTGTGCGATGAAGGAGTGTAAGTCCAGGGTGTTTGCTTTGGCGTGCATGGTCTCCAGCTGTCCGGCTGGCTGCTGCTGCTGCTGCTGCTGCTCGGGCTGCTGCTCCTGCGCCTGTTCAGCGCCATCAACCGCAGCGGCCTCCACTGCCACTGCCTCGCCCACGGCAGCCTGCACGGGGGTCGCTGCCTCGTTGCCTGGATGCACATCGCGCGTCGCAGAGGACGCATCAGGTCCGCAGTCCATCGACGACATCACACCGCACCACAATCGCTGTTGTTCTTGTCGTCTATTGTCTTGCTTGCTTGCTTGCTTGCTTGCTTCTTGCTTGCTTGCTTGTCTGCGTTGTTGTTGTCGTAAGAATTGTGTGCCCACCACCCGACACACAAAGCGATACTTTTTGTTCTGCCGCAAAGTTTGACTTTCGCGCCACAACACAATGTCCAGCGACGAGGAGTTTGTGCCCGATGAGGCGGATATGGTGCTGCTGAGGGACGACGATGATGGTGATGAGGAAGGGGATGAGGAAGGGCACGAGGAGCCGCCAACCAAGCGGGCAATGCAAAGGACACGCAAATCTGCGCCCAAGCCCAAACCCAAGCCCGGCACGAAGCAGCACACGACCACGCAGAAGCTTGCAAAGGTACGTGCGCACCTCAAAGACTTGAGGGGTCAGCGAGGCCTGACAGAGAGGGAAACGCTTACGCTCTTGCATGTGTACATTGAGCTGAAATTGAAGCACGAGATGAACCGGGGGAAGTCCAACGGCGAGCCCTCAGATGGGCCGGTCGACCAACGTGTTGCTGAGCTACTGGGGTATGTTGACACTCTCTGCTATTGTTGTCTAAGCTGGCATGTGTGATCTGGGTCATTCGTAAGACCGTTCTCACTTGACTCTTGTCACCCCCTGACTTGGACAACTCAGGATTGGGCTGAGCACTGTGCGGCGGAAGTACGCACTGCTCAACAAGCTTTTTGAAGAGCACGGCGTGGATGTAAGTTGAGGAGGTGAATCTGCTGTGGCCGGCTCGTGCGCCAGTGCGCTGTTCATCTGCTCGTCTGTTCACGCCAGCTCACATGCTGTTTGCATCGTGCCTGCAGGGCCTGGAACGTCTCTTTGTTGAGAATCGTCGTGGCAAGAACACCAAGCTCCCGACGCGCGTTCCCACGACCAAGCGTGTGCTTCGTCAAGTTCGCGACTTCGTGCAGATGCAGACGGAGGCTGGACAGCGTGTCACAGCTGTGCAAGTGTTTAAGTTTCTGCGCCAGCACGGGCACGTGGACGTACAGCCTTCTTTCCTCGGGGATGACGATGACGAACAGGACAAGGCCGCGGCTCTGCGGTCGGTGCAGCGGTTTCTCCAGCGCGCAGGGTATCTCCGCCGCAAAAAGCACGTCGTGCAAGGAAAGCTCAAGCACGCCCGGCTGCTCGTGAAGTACCTGAAGGAACTCGACGCAAACAGGCAACTGTCGCCTGCCCAACGCCTCAGAGAGGTATGAGCACGTGTCTGTGTGTCTGTGTGTGTTTGTGTCTGCGTGTGTGTGTGTGTGTGTGTCTGTGTGTTTGTGTTTGTTTGTGTCTGCGTGTTTGTGTCTGCGCGCGCGTGTCTGTGTGTGTGTGTGTCTGCGTGTCTATGTGTGGGTGTGTGTGTGTGTGTGTGTCTGCGTGTCTATGTGTGGGTGTGGGTGTGTGTGCGTTTGTGTTTGTCTGTGCTGTGGTGTGGCTGTGTCTGTTGTTGCATAGTTATTGTTGTCACGAGTTTGCTGCGCGTTGCCCTGCGTTGCTCACAGTCCGTACCCTGTCCCGTAGGTGTACTTGGATGAATCGTACGTTGATAACAACAACAGCAACAACGATCAGGGCAGCCACCGCAAGACGAACCGCGGTCGCCGCTACTGTTTCGCCCTCGCAGTCCAGGGTCCAGACCCGCGCACTTGTGTTGACGGCGACCACGACGATCGCGCCCTTGCTGGGCCGGTTCCAAACTCGCCCTGGATCTTCGACCCAAGCAGCGGACCGCAGCGGGAGCGGCAGCAACGGCATGGGAAGCAGCAGCAGCAGCAGCAGCGGCAGCAATTGCAGCAGCACGGCAACATGCCACAGCAGTCGTCACGCAAGTGTGGGCGGTGTAAGCAGCCGGGCCACACCCGTAGGACATGCCCTGTTGCTGACGACGATCTCCCTCAACAGCAGCAGCAACCAAAACAGCGCCGTGCGCGGAGCAAGGCGCAGCGTGGGGCGTTTCACACAGGCGACTACCACAAGGCATTCAATGCGCAGAACTTCCTCGGCTGGTTCAAGGAGGCGCTGCTGCCAAACCTGCATCAGCCATCACTCATCATCATGGACAACGCCGCCTACCACCGCACCCTCCCGGCAGACACGCCAGTGCCCGAGCAGATGAACAAGGCAGACGTCATCGCGGCCCTGCAAGCGAGGGGTGTCGCTGTGAGTGAGACGGACTTTGCCAGCGAGCTCAGACTCCGTCTGCAGCAGTGGGTGAACGACAACGTGCAGCCGGAGGTTGTGCAGTTGGCCGCAGCCCAGGGCCACAGGGTGCTCTTCTCTCCGCCATCGTACAGCGACCTCAACCCAATGGAGGTGGTGCTGGCGCTCATTAAGGGCAACGTCGCTCGAAGGGGCAAGACCACCGCCACGTCGGCCACCTCGACCATCGATGTGGGCGGGTGTTTGGAGGAGGAAATTCAGCAGCTGGCACAAGACCGCGGGCAGTACCGCAAGGACGGGAAGACGCGCGTGCAGGCGATCATCGACTCGGTGGACACGCAGCTGGAGCGGCAGCGACGCATCCTCGATGAGAGGGAGCAAGACGAACACGAGGACGAACACGAGGGCGAAGACGAGGGCGAAGACGAAGAGGAAAAGGAGGGAGAAGAGGGAGACAAGGCAATGGAAGGGGTGGGAGAGGCAGCATCGTCTGCCACCATGCGCAGTGCTGCTGCTGCTGGTGGTGGTGGTGGTGGTGGTGGTGGTGGTGGTGGTGGTGGTGGTGGTGGAGT
>NW_004754927.1:542562-557940 GCF_000188695.1 Salpingoeca rosetta | reverse complement strand
GTTGTTGTTGTTGTTGTTGTTGTTGTTGTTGTTGTTGTTGTTGTTGTTGTTGTTGTTGTTGTTGTTGTTGTTGTTGTTGTTGTTGTTGTTGTTGTTGTTGTTGTTGTTGTTGTTGTTGTTGTTGTTGTTGCTGATGGTCTGCTGCTGCTTTGAATTACGTGTGATAGTGCAGTTGATGGTTGACCTGGCTGTGTTTGCCTTTTTGTGATCCGTTTCTTTCCTTCAACGAGTACAACACAACACATGCGAGCAAAGGAACAAGCGCATGGCAGCACCAGATGACTGCGACGCAAGCGCGGATGGCATCATGGCATAGTTCCATCATGTTGTGATAAATCTCCTTTGTGAGGGTGCCTCTCCTTGACCATCTTCGTTGTTGCGTCGTTCTCCTCGCGTCTGTGCGTCATTAACTCGCGTGCGCGTGCATGGTAATGGTCTTCGTTCACTCTCGGCTTCTTGCCAAATGCGATCCACCGATCAACTTGCGTCTCCGTCAACGCCCGCCCTGGGTGCTCAGCCGCAAGCAGATGCATGCCTGAGCATGGGGTGTGCACGCGTGTGTGAGTGAGGAAATGGTGTTCGCATCAGTTCGTATCAGTACACACACACACACACACACACACACACACACACACACACACACACACACACACACACACACACAAGTTTGCATGCGCACCATATTGAAGTGCGCTGCGAAGAAAAGCGCTGTTTGCAGTCAAGGTTGGCACGTCCAAGGCGGCTCCACAGGAGAAGATGGCCTGTCGCGAGCAAAGGAACATGCATGAGGCAAGACGCGGAATCATCTTGGCATCACACACGTACGTGCATGGCAATCGAGTGTGCACCGCCCACACGCTGATACGTGTTGCTCGGTAGGTGCACGCGCATATCCCAGTAAGTTGGTGCTGGTGTGTCCACCTTTGTTCGCCGCTTCACTTTGCCTGTCAACTGAGATTCAGGAGCAGAGGTGAATCATTATCATGTGTGTATTGTGTGTTTTGAGCAACAACAAAGACAAGTGTTTCAATGAGATGAGACGACTTGAACACACGCTCACACACATATACGCACACATACACACGCTCACACACGCTCACACGCTCACACATGCACATCCACATGCACATACACATGCACATCCATATGCACATACACACATGCCCACAATCAGACTCACTGGGAGTGCGGCCACAGATTGGGCTTTGAGGTCGCCGACAAATGAACAGCGCTCCAGCAGCACCTTGCAAACACGCAACAAATTGAGAAACAATGCAAACGCACGCGAGCAAGTCAGCATGTGAAGCGTCACCCATCACATGCACGCGCACACGCACGCACGCACACGCACGCACGCACACACACACGTCAACAAAGCATCATCACACGTGTGGTTGTTCCAAAGATCAACGAGCATATACCACAAAGCTACCTTCGCTCTTGCCCGCTCGCGGGGTCCAGCAATGGTGCGCACAATGGAGTTGAACCCGTCACGCGCTGTCTGACACACAAGCAGGTGTCGCCCCCATATGTGGGTCAACACGCCCGGCATTGCTGCCTTTTCGGCCTCTTGCTCCGCCATTTGCACCAGGAGCGGATCGCACAACGTTCGTGCAGGTGACAGCCCATAGCTCACATCTGGCACGCGCGCAGGTGTGTGTGTGTGTGTGTGTGTGTGTGTGTGTGTGTGTGTGTGTAAACATGTGTGTAAGCATGTGTGTAAGCATGTGTGCACGTAAATGCGTGGGTTAAAGTACAGTGCCGCCGAAGAAAAGCACCTCACACAGCCCATTGTCAGCACACACACACACACACGCACACACACACACACACACGCACACACACACACACACCTGATATCAAGAGCACAAGTGATGAGATGTCCAGGTTGATAAAACGTGAACGCCCGCCCTGGTTGTCCAGCCACGCTCGCACAGCTGCGGTGTAGCCCACGCATCCCTCCACGCCGGTATCCTCTGACGATTGTGGTGGCAGTGGTGGCGGTGGTGATAGGGTTGCCGCTTGGAGCAACTGGCGCATCTGTTGTGCTGCATCATCAACACGGCACGTGTCCAACGCAAGTACGCTCTCAAACAACTGCCTTGCCTCGGCATCACGACCGATTGCGTGAGTGCCTGTATTGTGCATGAAGTCGTGTGCTGCTAGACACCGCTGTGCAAGCTCCCCGCTTGGGCTCTGGGTGCATTCTTGGTGTTGTGTGTCTTGCTTGCAAGCATCACCACCCTTGGTGCTAGTTTGGTGGTGTTCTTCACACGTCGAGTCGTCACTGTCTTCCTCCTGACGCTGATATGGCACCACAGCCCCAGCAACATGCACACCAAGACCTACCCAGACATTGCAGAGGAGGGATGGAAGGGAAAGAGAGAGAGAGAGAGAGAACAAGAAAGAAGAGGGCGGTGAAAAGCGGCGTTTATTCCAGCATGGCGCTGCTTGATGGCGACCACGAACACACATACGCACACTCGCACTTGCAAAGGGCAACTGACCTTGAAGGTGCTGTTTCATCTCAGATGTGACACCGCTGGCAAAGACGGCCTGAACCGACAAAACAAAGCACAGTGCAATGCAGGACGTGTGTGTTCACGGCATTGCCACTGTATCAAACATGACCTTTGCGACCCACGCGCATACGGAAACACATTCATGTGTGCCGTATCCACGCTGACGCAGGAACACGAAAAGCGCACATGCACGCGTTTCCATCTCCTCACACGCGTATACACGCACCCACACGCGCACAACATGGGCGGACAAGAATGCAACGTACTGTGAGAGAGGGGAATGTGGACCCAACTGGACACTGCATTGCAAGGTCACGCAGCTCCTGCAGTTGTACACAGCACGCAATCAACACATGCAAGGCACGTGCACAATGGATGCGTATGAACAACCAAAAGAGTGGGCCTGGCAACGGCTGTATCTGAAGCAAGCAGCGAGACACACACAAACACACATTTCACGTGCATCCGCACTTCTTGTTCACCACATCTTTGCTACCATGATTTGATCCACGATGCTTTTCTTCTTGAAGCTTGCACGGCCCTCCCATATCAGCTGAAGTGCAATGGCCTGCAATTGTGCACATGGTGATTTGATGCCGGCGCACGAGTTAAACAACGACACGCTCGTGTGTGCCTGAGCAATCGCAGGAACATCCTGCTGCTGTTGTGAAGCGCACAACTGGCACACGCGCACGCGCACGCCTTGCATCCCCTTCACCAGCTCACACCTTCCGCGCAGTGACTTTGAACCAAGAGCGCCCTCCGTCGGCAACAATGTCCACAACGCCTCCAAGAACGCCATTCCTTGACCTGACGCGGACCTGGAAGTAGTATGAAAGTACACATCAAGTCGTGGGAACGCATGTGTGGCATGACAAGCACAACGTAAGGGCAGGCTGTGTGAGTAGAGAGCGGGTGTGTGTGTGTGTGTGTGTGTGTGGGTAGGTGTGTATGTGTGTGTGTATGTGTGTGTGTGTGCGTGTGCAAGAACAAAGCCAAAACATGGCACCTTGTGAAAAACGGCAGTCACGGCGTCGCGATGGTCTTGGACGTATGCGACAATCTGTTGCAAGTGCGGCAAGTTTGTGCTTGCCAGCTTTGCTGCTGCCAGTTGTCGTCGCTGTGTCCGCCGTTGCTCTTCCTCATTCTTCTTCCCCTCGTTCTTTGCTTCCGTTTCGTGTTGCTGAAGTTGGCACAGGTCGCCGTCTTGGCTGCTGCTGCTGCTGCTGCTGCTGCTGCTGTCATCGAAAGCACCTCGCAACCCTTGCAGGAACTCCAACTCCGCGCCCACTCGTTTCTTGAGCTGGTGTATGTGTGTGTGCGTGAGTGTGTGTGTGAGTGTGTGTGTGTGTGTGTATACGCATGTGAACATGTCACCAGTGCGCAGATTGAGCAACCCAGCCTGCGTGTGCATCCCATGATGGCACTGCCCGTTGTCTGCTCACATCACATCAACACGCCCAAACCCACACAAACCTTGTCGATGCCCTCAACATCGGTGGGGAAGCCCGTCTCAATTGCCTTCACCATCTCGCTTGCGCATGCTTCCAGTCGCTGCCTCTCCGCCTCCTCCATGGCCAAGGCGTGCTCGGTTACAGGTGCGTCACTTGTGCTTCCTTCTTGTTGCTTGTCTCTTTCTTCTTTGAGACGACTGTGTCCGGAAAACTTGTTTTCAGGTTTTGCCGCTGCGATTCCGAACAACAAGCAAGAAGCAGAAGGAAGTCGTTACAGAGGTCCTGCCAACAGCCAAAACTTTTCGGCCGGTGGTTGGTGGTGTTGGTGACTCTGGTGTTGGTGCAGTGAGCAAGATCCAAGCACCTTCGCTTCCAAGTGTGCGCGAGCAGCTCGCGACCCACAAGCAAGCAAACAAACAAACAAGCAACAAGCAAGCAAGCAACAAGTCTCACCTCTTCCCTCCCCTTCCCCAAACGCACACAGACACGACGCACACGTTCACGCATCGCATTCCTTCTTGCTGACTGACCGCGGTGTTTGTCCGTTCCTTCCGTGTGTGTGTATGAGTGTGTATTTCGCTCCCACGCACGACATCACCACGTCCGCCCTCGATCTTCTCCCTCAGCCACCGCCAACTCACCGCAGCGAGCAGCCAGCTGTGTCGCATCTCAGCAGACCCCCCTGCCTCGCCCCCATCCCTTGCACGCAGAGACGCCCAGGTGCGCCATGCATGTGTGTGTGTGCATGTACCAACTTGTCCGTGCGTACACTTGCCATCCGACTCATTGCCATCCAACACACCGGTGGATTGCTCTGCTTCGTTTGTACAACGCTCACCCCGTTCTCCATCCCTTTTCTTGGCTTCCATCCAACGCAGGTGCGTTGCCACGTCAACAGCAAGCAAGCAAGCACCTTCAAAGGTTTCCGGCTTATTGCTCGACCCAGACCAACATCAAGCTCGTGACCCGTCGGCATGGCAGATGAAGGTAAAGGCGGCCTGCTACCGCCTTTGGAGGAGCAAGAGTTGTGACCCTTTGGTGGCTGGTAGCCACGCTCGGTTGTGTCCTCGTTGTTTCTCCTCACCACACACACACACATACACTCACGTTCAAACACATTCACATTCAATGAAATGACCTCTTGTGCATCAACCATTGCAGCTTTCTACATCCACGTTCACTTCCCGGACGATCTCGGCAGCCCACGCATGTGTCGGGTGCGTCCTCACTGCCTGTGTGTGTGCGTGTGCGTGTGCGTGTGCGTGTGCGTGTGCGTGTGCGTGTGCGTGTGCGTGTGTGTGTGTGTGTGTGTGTGTGTGTGTGTGTGTGTGTGTGTGTGTGTGTGTGTCTTGCCGTTCCTCCTAGACTGCCCCTCCCCTTGCTTCCACACACACACACACACATGCACCCACTCACTAGCTTTGTTTCTCACCAACACAACTTGTGCATGCTTCGCCTGTCGTTATCTACAGGCGTGGAACCCGAAACAGACGGTGCGCGAGGTTGTGCAACCCATGGCAGCAAGCTTCAAGTGAGTGGAGGTCTGGTCCTCACACATTGGGTCCATTGCGCGCGAACGCACATGGACACAAACATGGTTACACGTTTGCCTCTCTCTCGCTCACACACACACACACACTCACTCACACACACTCACTCTCTCTCGCACACACACACACACACTCACTCACTCACTCACTTCAAACACACACACATACACTCACACACTCTCTCTCAATGACACGTATGCGCATGCGCGCCGGGCCACGACCAGGGTTGACTTGAACGAGTGCTCTGTGTTCCTGTTCTACTCTGGAGTCCCCATTGAGTGGAAGGACGAGGTTGGACACGTGCAGTTTGAGGAGATCCAGGTATGGGCATCCCGCACTTCCTTCTTTACTCGGCCTTCCCCCATTCCTTCTCGCACACGTGCTGTTTCTTGCCTTCGTTTCCACACACGCCATCACAACGGCTCAGCTCACATTGACGCTCCTGCACTCCATCGCAACCAGATTGCCTACTCCGACTCGCCGCCACCCAAGGGTGTACCTGGCATTCACATTCTGCGGCGCAAGGAGGTATGCTGTGAGTGCGTGTGTGTGTCTATGTGTCTGCATGTGTGTCTGTGTGTGTACGTGCCTGCAATGACATGTGAGTATCTGCGAATGACGTTTCTCATCTCTACCACCACCACCACCACCCCTCCTGCCAACACACACACACACATACACACACAGGCAATCAGTCTGCTTGAACGCCACAAGAACGACAGCGGCTGCTACATGGTTCGCCCGAGCGAAAGCAGCTCATGCTACGTCCTTTCCGTCATGTACGTCACACTGTACGCTTCGTGCATGTGCAGCGTATGTACCTGGTGTTGCTATTGCAAGTGCTTTTGTTCTTGGAGCTCAATTTCAACCACAAGACCTCAACACCATGCAAGCGCATTCGTGCCCCTCCCCCCTAACATGCATCCACACACACACACACACACACACACACACACACACACACACACACACACACACACACACACACACACACTCACATGAACGCATGTTGGTCATGTGCAGTGGCAGAGGCGAAGTGAAGCATTTTCGCATCATCGCCAGTTACGGCCCGCAGTCTGTGCCGACGTTTCAGATCAGCAATCGTGTCTTCTCGCGCCTGACAGAGCTGATCACCTTCTACCGAACAAAGCCGCTCGTGTGCAAGGCAACAGGCACCACCATCCTCCTCACCCACCCGCTCACGGACAGACGCATCAGCAAGCGCCGCCGCAAGCAGCCGCACATGAGTGAACACGGTGCAGTGTCTCCAGCACCTCCACAACATCACCATCAGCAACACTGCCAGCAGCAGCAGCAGCAGTCCCCCGCGCCACTTCCGCGCGGGCGCTCCCCAAGAACCCCAACAAGTGGCAGCAGCGGTAACTTAGCAGGCGTGCGTGTGACCACACCGCCTCCACCTCACTCGCGGCGAACGCACAGCGCAACACCGCCGCCGCCGCCAGCCATGCTTGAGGATGCGTGCTACGACAACATGTTGCAAGGCAAGGCAGTGCATTCGCCAAGCCCCGGCCGACGCACGCCAGAACTGCCTGCGCACTGGCACAAGGCGTTCTCTCCGGAGCACAACAACCAGCCCTACTACTACAACGACCGCACACACGAAACCACGTTTGTGCCACCTGTGCCACCGCGCCACACAAAACCTTCAAGGCGATACGAGCGACCCATCTCGGCCCGCACACGACCAGCCCCCACCACACCCACAGAGATCCACCACCACCACCAACAACAACACCAACACCAACACCAACACCAACACCAACACCAACACCAACAGAACCACCAGCAGCAGCAGCAGCAGCGGTGCGATTCCCTCGGCCAATATCATCCGCAAGAGGACCGACACCACACGAGCAACCACGAGCAATTTGACGCGCACGAGCAGGAACAGCGCGTGCGCAGTCGTTCGCATGGTGAGCGCCGCCAGTATTCGCCAGGGCGGGACGCAACGCCTTGCTCCTCCGCTGTCACGTCGTACAACGCGAGCGGCAGGTCGACAGGCCAATTCGGTACCAACACCACCAGCAAGACCAACAAGGACGGCAGGGTCATGTACGTGTGGTGTGCGCTGACCACTGACCTGATTGACGATGCCACCGGCGCTGTGTGTCGCGAGGTGTACTACTACAACCGCATCACGCGCGAGAGCGTGTGGGAGAAGCCGCTCGACTACCCAGGCGACGCCCTCGTGCGTCGTGGCAGCAAATACGTGCGGCTGCCGCGTGAGAGGGTGCAGCACCACATGCGCACACGACGGCGATCAAGCAGCAGCCACCCCACGGACGGCTGCCACCCCACGACAGGCTGCGCGCCGGATGACATGAGCAGTGGCGGTAGCTACACCAGCAGCGACACCAGCAGCAGCAGCAGCAGCAGCAACAGCAGCAGCAGTGGCAGCAGTCACAGCAGCAGCAACAGCAGCAGCAGTCACAGCAGCAACAACAGCAGCGACACCAGCAGCAGTCACAGCAATAGCAGCAGCAGCGGTAGCAGCAGCAGTCACAGCAATAGCAGCAGCAGCGGCAGCAGCAGCGTGCGTGTGACCGGCGACGGTGTTGCTGGCCATCGAGGTGGTGGCGTCAGAACAACCCGTCCTGAAGGCAAGTCCGCACCAGCAACATTCAACATTATTGATGCAGGCCACGCAGGCCATATGCTGAGACAGCAAGAGCAGCAGCACCGCGACCACAGCGCTGACACGCCGCAGCCTGGCGAAGGCGGTAATGCCGGTGACGGTGTGTCGAGCCTCACAGCAGCGTTGGCGTGGACGCATGTGGGCGATGACCAAGCGCAGATTATGGCAAGTGCACAGGCAGCAAAGGCATCGTCGTCAAGCCCGCAGTCGCAAACAACAACGCTGTCGACGCTGGCGTCTTCATCGTCACGGCACTCCAGTCTGCGCACCGTGCAATCCGTGGCGGATGATGATGGGCCAATGCCGCTCGGAGCGGAAGCAGCACATCGCGCAGAGAATACTGACCAGTGCTCACAAGCAGATGGCGCAGGCATGATCGTTGGTGGTGGCAGCAGTACCAACGGCGATGATGACAATGAGAGCGCAGACTCCCTGTGTGGAGATGTTGGTACCGCGATTGTGGAGGATGAATCCGATACAACGCTTGATGCCCTGTTTCCATTGCCACCACCGCCTCCGCCGGCTCCACCAATGCACAACTCACCCGCCAAGCCGCCAGCATGCCGTCCCACGCAGGTGTGTGTTTGCATATGTTTGTGTGTATGCATGTGTGTGTGTCTGTGTCTGTGTTTGTGTTTGGCTGCGTGTGTGTGTCTGTGTTTGTCTCTCTCTCCCCCTTTGAGTGTGTATGTATGTGTGTGCTCTCTCAGTCTATTTCGTGTGCCAGCACACCTATGCATGTGGGTGTGCTCAAGCGTTTTTGCGTGTACAGGCGTGTTTGCGCTTTCTTGTTCTCAACTGCAACATTGTGCGTGTTGTGCACCGTGTTGCTTAGACTGGCCAGCCAGTGCTGATGCACAATCTCGAAGACCAGCTCCGCAACGCTGCGAGCGCCCTGAAGTCGATGTACGAAAGCATACACTCGCATGTGTGCTGCGTCGTTTGCCTTTTGCCACTCTCTTGATCCATCCATCAATACCTGCAAGTCTGTGCATTTGAATGCATGCAGAACTTCCACTCGGAAAACTGATATCTGCTTGTCAACACATGCGTGTGACAACTGCGGTCTTGCCATTTTGCTATTCAGTCCGTCCACGCCACCAGAGAAAGAAATGAAAGGCCGTCTTCCAGCGCCGGGTCGACGCGGTGATTCGGTGCGTTTCGCTTGGAGGCAGTGTGTGTGTGTGTGTGTGTGTGTGTGTGTGTGTGTGTGTGTGTGTGTGGTCCGCTCTCGTGTGCTTCACGACTTACTCCCTGTCGATGGGTGCTGTCATTTATTCACATGCATACGTCCACACGTACACATGCACAGCTTGCATCTGCCATCCACAGAGCAATCGCCAACCGAAGAGGCGCCTTTGCAACTTCTGAGGTTTGTAATTTTGCCTTCAAACTTGACATGGAGGGTGGGGCACATTGTTTTTGGTGTCAACCGTCATAATTTGTTGATGTGCTGCTGCCCCTGACATGGCCCATCACTGACTCCACTCCCCTCCCCCGTTTCCCGTCTTGTATCCAGGATGAAGCTGAGGATGACAGCAGTGATGATTCCTCCGATTACGAGTGGGGCTACGACTCAGATACCAACTGACGTGATGCAATGCGGTTTTTTTTTGTTGCACGAACTGGCAGCCGCCCGCGATTGTGCTTGTCATGTGACTGCACACACGCTCACACGTGAAGCTGTGCATGCATTGTTGTCTCTCCTACTATTTCTCTGCGCATGTGTGCGTGCGTGTGCATGTTGTTATGTTACCTTTCTTGGTGGTGTTGCCTACGGTGTGACACAGGCGGCCGTCCGTGTGTGTGTGCGTGTGTGTGTGTGTGTTGTTTTTGTTGTTGTGGTGGTGCTGGAGGTGGTTATGTTTGCTGTCAATGCGACTGGTAGCAGTTGACCAACACAATAGAGCCCAATGCAAAGTCAACAAGACCAACATCTTTGGGAACTGTTGTGATTGCTTCGTTTGACGCGGTGTATCTGTGGGGCCACGCTGTTCATTCATGTGTAACAGAAACAATGCCTATGTTCGAAACAGTTTGCCGAGGCGTGGCTGACGAATACAGGCATGCACACGTACCACGCGCACATCCACGCCAAGGCATGCACGCTGACACACACACACACGCACATACGCACGCACGCAAGCAAATACAGCAGGTATAAGCGAGGACAAGGTATGAAGGCAGCGCATAGCCACGCTGGGAACACAACACAACAACAGGCGAATGAATGACTTAATATGTAGTCGTGGAAGGCTAAGTAATCAGTCATCAGCGTAGGGGTGGGAAAGGATACAAACAGTGATCTGAAGAGGAAGACACTAACAAAACGCAACAACAAAACAACAAAACAACAACAACCACCCACACCAAGCAACACAGCCGGAACAGCCGACTGTGGCGAGTACAGCCAGGAACACGAAGACGTGATCCCCATGATGGGAAGCAACAGCGGACAGTTACAGCAGAGGAGCGCCTACGGTACAAATGGAAGCAGGGCAATAAACGCTTCAATGATGACATGCCATGGGCAGGAACATGGGAAGGAGGACAACCGTCTCGCGCCGTCATAGCAGCTGAGAACAATACGAAGAAGAAGAGAGGATCGCGCACACTCACACGCACGAACACAGATCACTAGTACAAGTGGTACGGTCGTTCAGGGAAGGGGGGGGGGAACGGGGGCATCAGCTCTTTCTCGATTCAAACACGCGCATGTTAGTCCGAAAAGCAAGAACAAGCAGGCCGAATACAGCGAGGGACACAAGTGAAAAGGGTGATAGCGGTAGGGGAGGATCGTGTCGAAATAATGGCAGGCCAAAGGAGTGGAAGACCAAGCCTGCTGTTTGATTAACAGACAAGGGGGTGGGGGTTTAAAACAGCGGCAGCTGTGACTGTGGCTGTTCAGGCGGAGCTTGCGGGCGGCGAGTTGAAGTCAGCTGGAGACTCCACGTGTGCTTGCAAGCCGCTGTCAAGTGACGTCGCGACGGAGGTAGAGGTGGCAGCGGTGGCGGTGGCGGTGGCAGGCGGCGAGTGGAGGGGTGGTGAGGGCTCGTTGGAGCCAGAGACGTCCAGGTCGAGCGGAGAGTACATGACATTCTGTTTGTTGCCCAACAGCGAGTGAGACAAAGCACGACTCTTTGGTTTGTGTTGTTTTGTGGCGAAAACAGCAACGCAAGGACGAGGTGGCGAGGAGATGAAGATGTGGAGATGTGGAGATGTGGCAGTAGTTGTTGTTGCGTGGTGGGGGGGAGGGGTTGTAGTTGATGATGATGATGAAGATGATGATGATGGTGGTGGAGCGAGGAGTGGGCCCGCGTACATGCATGCAGAGTGGTTGGGAGAAAAGGTGGGAGCAATCAAACAATGGGCAGCATGAAAGGGTGGCAGGGATACAGAGAGAGCGGGAAGACGGGAGGGGCCAAGTGGTGGTGAGATGACAAAGAAGCGACAGATGCGAAAGGTAACGGTTGTCCTCACAGTCGGTAAACAAACACGAAAACCCAGCAAAGAGCGGGTGTCAATTAAGACATGTGAAATGACAGCTTGAGTTGCTCACAACAGCAACATCACATTAAGGGGATTTGACATCCAGGTGTATCGTTAAGGGGAGCCAAAGAACAGAAGCACGAAAGAGAAGGGACGTGAAAAGGATACGGTCACCAACATGGGCGACGAATGCACATACAAGCTACTGGGCCTGCTGATGACATGGGCGAAGTGTCATTAAGGTGACAACGACAAGGCGATCCGGCGCTGTGACGTGACAGCGCCGCGACCGCGAACGAACAGCAAAAAAAAAACAACAACAAAAGAAGACAGGCACACAGACAGCGGAAGAGACGAACACAACCGAAAATAAAAGGGGGGGGGCGGGTCAATGCAACTGTGATTTCATATATGGGAGAAGGTGCCGAAGTTGTTGATGAAGTGATGATGGTGGGAGGGATGGTAGATGGTATGGTGGTGGTGGTGGTGGTGGTGGTGGATGTTGCGGTGGGACCGCCATGAACTGATGTGTAAACACAAAACAAACCGAGTGGTGTACAATGAAGAAGAAGACGCAGAGGGGGTGTGAAGGAGGAATGCAAGCGGGGGACCACCGTCCGCGCACGCCGTGCACAGTGTACACATTGTAGTGGCGGCGGATGGATGTGTTGTGTTTGGAGAAAAACGCAACACGGACGCACACGATTACGGCTGGCTACACCAGTGGTTAGCGCTGCGTGGTGTGCTTGCGCGGTTGGGCCACGCAGCTTGCACCCAATAGCAAGTCAATGCGCCCCTCACACATGTGTGCTGGGATCGCTAGATATCGACGACGGAGAGAGAGGGAGGGGGGGGGTTCCAGGGGACGGAGGTATGGGCAAGGCAGTAATGCGCAGTGCAGCTGTGTGGAGGGGTGAAGAAAACCCGCACACAATGGCAAAAGGTGTGGAACAGCGTGCATGACCAATGAACAAACGTTGCGACACATTGAAGGTATGTCACAGGCACGCGGAAAACACAATTGATCCACACACGTGATTGGAGAAAGGAAGCTGGACATTCGCTGTGTTGTGTGCAACCCCACTTGGAAAAAAAAATTGGCACAAAAAGTGCGCACCTTGCATTTGGAAGGTGGTTTGGCTTTGGGGGGGGGTGAAACAAGGCACAACACACGCGTGTGCACATGCACGCACAGCGAATGGGCTGGAACACGAACAGCGAGGACACCGAAATGGGAAGAAGTAATGATACTGGAAAGAGGGGAATGAGGCAGAAGGATAGTGGTTGGGCCACGAAGGAGAAAAAGGGTGGGGAGACAGGGGCCAAAGGGTGGAGAGGAAGGGGGGGAGGGGAAGTACTTTTTTGCATGCATGTACTTGGGCAGGTAGGGAAGCAAGAGGGGCCAGCAGATAGGGGCGCGCAAGTTGCCATTGGGTTCGCAGGGATGATGGTGGTGGTGTGGTGGTAATGTCGTGGAAAAACGTGTATGCGTGTTGTGTTGGAAGATTACAAGCTTACCTGTCCCATGGTGGTTGGCGGCGTGAGCGCTGTGAAGTCGACATCGCCACCGACGTGCTGTGCGTGCGCCGTTTCGTCCCCAGCTGCCGCCCACAGGCTGTGGAGAAGGCTCGGGTCAAATCCGCTCTGGGCAAGGCGGTCACGCTGCAGCTGCAGCCGCGCGTCGTTGCTCGTCAGCTCCGGACCAACAATGTTCTCGACGTCCGCCAGCTGCGGTTGGTGTGTGTGTGTGTGTGTGTGTGTGTGTGTGTGTGTGTGTGTGTGTGTGTGCAAGTGTGTGTGTGTTGCAAATGTCGTCGTTGTTGTTGCGCGAAAGCAAGAAAGAGGAATAAGCAGCGTGAGAAAAGTAGCATGAGAGAAGCAGGTAGGCGGGTGAGGACAACACGATGGCTTGTCGGGTGAATGTACAGTACAGCAGCGGCAATGGGAACAGGCACAGAGGGAACAGGCGCACTTACGCGCTCGCTGTTGGAGAGGTCCACCAAACGGTCATGGATGGCTGCAATGTGCAAATTGCGTGATGATGAAAACACACGGCGCAACAAGCGGCGCAAAGAGTGTGCGTCAGGACGAATAAGCATTGGAAACCAAAGCAGCACGAGGCATGACCGCATCAAGCAAGCACGTGCACAAACACAGGGCGGGAAATGGGCACACAAGCATCCTCCCAAACACCTACTTGGTTGGTACACTGGAAGAGTCTACAGACATACAAGATGTAGGCGATGTGACAGTGCAAGCAAGGAACAGAAATGAGGTGAGGCTCAGCACACATGGATGACAGGCTTTTTTGGGGGGGGGGAGGAGGACATTGCCTGTGGTGCAAAGCGAGTGTCACCGTGCCGGACAACAATGATGTGTGCCGTCATGCAGCAAAACAAGAGCGCACGCGCTATCGCACCTGGCCGTTGCTGGCTGGCGCGAGCTGCGACAGTCCCTGTGGCGCCGTCGTGGTTGCCGCCATTGTCGCAGTCGGCATCATGCCAACAGTCGTCGTCGGGATACTTGCCGGCATGGCTGTGCTTGCCGGCATGGCTGTGCTTGCCGGCATGGCTGTGCTTGCCGGCATGGTAGTGCTTGCAGGCATGGTGGCGGCGACGGCTGAAGAGACGGCTGCTTGTGCGGCAGCGAGGGCGTCGGCAGCCGAAACAGATCCTGGTACGAGCGGAACATCGTCGAGCGACGCAATCCCGTCCGCATCCAGTTCGTCCTCGGCATCCCACAGCGGCTCCAGCGCAAGCCTGATACATGCGTGTATGTGTGCGTGTGTGTGAGCGGGATGTGTGTGTGTGCGCGCGAGATGTGTGTGTTACAGGTGTGCGTGTATGTTACATGTGTATGTTACATGTGTGTGTGCGCGCGTGTTTGCACCATGTGTGGGTGACACAATACCATCAGCACCAAACAAGGTGGGATAGCCAAACGACGACTTCAACCCACACAAGACACGCCAGCCTGAACAGCAACGCAAGGGGGGGAGGTGTACACTCACGTCTTTGCGCGCTTTGCTGCGGGGCCGTTGATGGTCTGTGGCTGCTGGTGCTGCACGACGCGGGAGAGGAACATCATAATCTTGGAGATCATGCGTTGCTGGTGCTCGTGCTTGTGTCGCAGCTGCGTCACTTCCTGCCACAGTGCCGTGTTTTGCCTAAAAATGGGAGGAGGAGGAGGAGGAGGGCGAGCCGTGCAGAGGGCAAAGGTAGGGTGTGAGAGTGCATGTGTGCATGTGTGCATATGTGCATGTGTGGTGAGAACGGAGTTTGGACAGCGAATAATGATAGGGATGTCATCGTACGAAAACCCATGCACAGAAAGCAACCCTCACCTCGGCCCCCTCCCCTCTTTCTTAACCAACAGCAAAGGCACACGGTACAACGCGCATGATTACCTCTGCATGTCCTGGAACTTTGTTGTGAGGACAGCCTGGTCATCCTTCATTGCGCTGAGGTCGTGCATGACGGTGTCCACATCCTTGCGCGCCATCTTGCGTCGCGTCGCGCTGCCCTCCTGCACAATGGAGATGGCCACGGGTATCGTGCATATTGAGGTGATGAGCATGGCGGGTTGTGGCGGCGGGTTGTGGTGGTGAGTGCCAAGAAGGTGCGGCGTGTGTGTGTGTGTGTGTGTGTGTGTGTGTGTGTGTGTGTGTGTGTGTGTGTAGTAGAGCGAAACTTGTTCTATACTCTCAT
>NW_004754927.1:540310-542462 GCF_000188695.1 Salpingoeca rosetta | reverse complement strand
GTGTGTGTGTGTGTGTGTGTGTGTGTGTGTGTGTGTGTGTGTGTGTGTGTGTGTGGAAAGTACAAGATTTAGGGGGGGGGTTGGAAGAAACATCATATCGGAAACATAACGTCTGAAACATAATCCCCTCACATCTACCAACGCCTGACACACACACACACACATAACACACACACAACACACAACACACACACAACACACACACAACAATGTATGTGCACTGAAACACTGTTCACCCGCACCTTTCGCTTGACGAGGTTGAGCAGGTGTGGCTTGTCGCGCTGCACGCACGGGTGCACAAACTCCCACACTTGATCTGACGCGGTTTTAAGGCCACCAGCGTCCACGCCAACAACCTTGTGGAAGCCGTCTGCCAAAGGAACATGAACAACATCGTGAACGAAGATCTCTCAACAATCCATATTCCCAACAACTGCATGCACACTGCATTCCTAGCACGCATTTGCACAGAAGCAAACCCGTACACAAGCTCACGCACGCGCACATATGCACACAGTGTACAGTCACCATCACAACCCTCGACAGTCCCCCCCCCCTCTCCAACAGCGCTCAACATGCTTGCAGGAGACTTACACATATTGAGCTGTCTGACGAGGCTGGTGAAGTTACTGTGCTTGAAGTAGCGCGGGAGCACTTCCTTGGCCAGCGTGGCTGCATCGTGCACCTTGAACGTTTGCCCGCCCTGTGGAGAGATACAGACAAGTAAATGTGTAAGTGTGTGTGTATGTGGTGTGTGTGTGTGTGTGTGTGTGTTGTGGTGTGTGTGTGTGTTGTGTGTGTGTGTGTTGCGCTTGTGGAGGCAAACGCATGGACGTCACTGGCGCGCCCATTTGACAAAACGTGCGCACACGACCAGTGCCAGTGTGTGGCGATCCAACGCACCCCCAGCAGCCATTGCAAACAGAAATCGCAAACAGGAACCGCACGACCGAACAAACAATTGCACATGCCACAAAACGGGCAAACAGAGCACAAGTTCACAACGCAAACGAACACAAAACGCAGGAAACACACACACAACCAAACAAACAAACACGAAACGCGGCAAAGCCCCCACCTCAGTCCAGGAGATGAGATGATCAATGGAGTGGTCGTTGATCATGGTCATAAGCTTGGAGATGAAGGCCGGCACTGCTGCCTTGCTGTTGCCGTTGCCGTTCTTGGACGAAGTTGCGCCCGACTCCTGCGGTGGTGGAGGAGGGATATCGCCCACATGCTCCTCAATCAGCGGCGCAACCTTGACGTGCGGCGTGGTCGTGGCTGTGGTTGCCGGCGGTGCGCTAGCGGGCCCTGCCGTGGAGTACACGGGTGTAGAGTTCTGGGGCTGGATCGTTGCACCGGGGACCGCAGAGGTGTGCTGTGGTGTCGGCCCTGCGACCGTGTATGCCGGGGGCGCAGACATGGGTGGCGCTGCGGGCGCGCCATGCTGGTGGTAGTGGGCTCCTACGCCATTGCTGTGCGGCGCGGGGGCGCGCGCTGTGGCGGGCACGAACGTGGTTGGGATCTGTGCCTGTGCCTGCCGCGTACCAAACGACATCGCCTGCGCCGGGCCATTGAGCGGGTGCAAGCTGGGAATCAGCGGCGAATCTTGCTGAAGCGGCTGTTGGGTCCCTGTTGCCGTGGTCAGCGGGGCCTTTGTTTTGTTGTGTGTGTGGGGGGGGGGTTGGAACAGAACAATAAGGTCAGGCAGAGGGTGAGCATTTGGTGTAGTTGGAGGAAGACAGGAAAGGCTTACGCGAGAATCAAATCCGGTTCGTCAATGCATGCAAAGGAGGTGTTTTGTGATGGGTGACATAAACCGCTGCAAGGGGCTTGTGTTGTGATGCTACGTTTGGGTGATGTCCTTGATTAAAGTGGCTGTTGAAGTGTGGCTGTTGAAGTGTGGCTGTTGAAGTGTGGCTGTTGGTGTGTGGTGCACGTGTGTGTGCGTGTGCACGTGTGCGTGTGTGTTGTGTGCGTGTGCACGTGTGCCTGTGTGTAGGTGTAGAAAAGGGATGACACCAGACAAGGGGTGTTTGTGGTGCTCAAACACCACCACAGGGAAACAGAAACGCTTTGGGTATACCTGTGAGGATTGGTATGACGGGTTCATGGCTGGAACTGTACACGCGCGTGCGGATGGATGTTTTGA
>NW_004754927.1:480310-535310 GCF_000188695.1 Salpingoeca rosetta | reverse complement strand
CACGCACGCAAACGCCTCCCGTCGAAACACACAGCATTGTCTCTGGCGATGGAGGTGACACCGTGCTGAAGGAGCTTGAGAACCAGGTGCGTGTGTCTCTGTTTGTGTGCCTGTCTCTGTGTGGTCTTGTTTGCCTTTCTACGACTGCCCCTTCAAGTGCCTCGCTGGCGCTTGCTTCTTCCTCCATCACGCCTTTTTCCCTCACACAACACACCTTTCGTGCGTTCCTCCCCCCTTCCGTTCTTCACTGGCCACCCACCGCCTTCGCTTGCATACAGGACGTTGACAAGCGCATCCAGTCGCTGATTCGCATCGTGCGCGCGCCCCAGTTTGTCCATTCCCTCGCACGCTTCCTCCCAACAAACAAGTGCGTGCATCTGTGGATGTATGCCTGTGGGTCTGTGCCCGTGTTCGTCACCCTGTCTCGTATGTTGACATGTCACGCTGTCGCCTGCATTGTGTTCACCGCTACTGTCCCTGCACATGCCGCCCACCGCACGAATTGCAGAGTGACGGACGTGCTCAGCATGACCGGGCGCAAGACGGTATGCACTCACGCCTTGAACATCTGTACTTACTTCTCCCTCATCATCATTGCACACATGCACACATGCGCACACATGCACACAATGTAATGCGTTCACATCCCACCGCTCTCACGGGTGGCAGGTGTACGAGCTGTGGCAGCACCACCTCGCTGCCAAGGAAGAGCGCGCTGCGTTCCTGCGCCGCTGGGAGAGCGCCCGTCTCGACGCCCTCGTGTGCGTCTCCAGCGTCATGCCTGCAGGCAGACAGGTCTGTCTTGTATGTGTGTGTTGGGGGGGGGGTTGTTTGTGTGTCTGCGTGTCAGTGGTTCTGTCTTTCTGTTAGTCTGTCAAGCAGACACTGTCCTCTCGACGCTGTCGTTCACACTTACAACACGCACACATACACGACCGTGTTGATCACAGGGCACCTGCAGTGAGCTGACGCCGACTGTGTGGCCAACATTCATCTTCAACCTGCTGAACATGCCCGCTGGTGTCGTCCCCGTCACCCACGTGACCGTAAGCAGAGCGGCTGTGTGTGTGTCTGTGTGTGTGTGTGTGTGTTTCTGTGTTTTTGTGTTTTTGTGTTTCTGTGTGTGAGACCGTGCCCGTGTGTTTTGAGACAGCTCCTCCCTCGCCCAATGCATCACACAATCTTCGCACAAACGCTCTCCAACGCTGACGTGTCGTACCTATCCGCTCGTTCGACTTCACTTCCCCGCCTTCCCTTTAGATGGATGACGACTCGAAGCTCAACCACTACCGCCGCCGCGACATGCTTGACACCAAGGTGCCGCTCTGCTGCTATCCTCCCTTTACATACACACACGCACGCACGCACACACGTACGCACACACGCACGCACGCACACGCACACACGCACGCACGCACACGCACACACACACACACACACACACACACACACACACACACACACATACCTGCACATTCAAGCTGTCTCTCTCATACACGCATATCCTCCCTCCCCCTCTCCAGATCATCAAGTCGTGCCTTGGCAGCGAAGGTCTTCCTGTGACGGCGCAGGTTGTTGCTCTCCCGTACCAGGGCGAGAAGTGTCTTCGCGTCATGAAGGAGATTGAGACTGTTGTTGGCGTCTCGGGCCCTGTTGAGCCCCCGTTCTAACACGCACGCGGTTCCCCGCACACTGTTTGGGCAGTGTGCTTGTGGCGAGTGGCTTGTTCTGATGCCCTCTTGCCATCTTTCCGATGTGTGTGTGTGTGTGTGTGTGTATGTTTGCTTGTGTTGCTACTTCTGCTGTTCGTTTATCGTTACGTCTGCATCTGAATCGAAACACGAATCAGCCAGCCACTTATAGCCGACCACGACACACACATACACACACCACAGCATCACTGTGCAAACTCTCCACCAAGAAACCGGTCCACAAAGTCTGCAAACGTGGGCGCAATCACATCAGGTTGCACGCCACTTTGCTCCAACACGTGTGCCGTGTACTTCCCTGCAGCGTTGAGCATGGCGATTCGACAGAGGGTGTAAAGCGTCACGGCTGTTGTGCGCGCAAATACACACACGCACGCACACACAGTCACACACACGCACACAATCACACGCACATAACGGACAAACCTGTTTGGACGAGCACACCACGACACCCGACGCGTTGTGCGCCGGCAACATCATCGTTGATGTCCTGACGGCATGAGTGCGCGCACAAATCCGACTCGTGTGAGCGTGCATTCACTGTGCCAGCATGCATATGAGATGTTGCAACAGAGCGCATTCACACACTCACAGCACGCAACAAACACACACGCATGGTGGACACACACAGATGCATCAATGTCTGCCTTCTCCACCTACGTCTCCAATCATGAATGTATCTGCTGCTGAGGACCCGAGGTCATCTGATGTCGCAAGTGCCCACCAACACACATGCACACACAATGTAATGGGTGGTTCATCCTGACATCATTGACGTTCCAACAAGAACGCACACACAAACACAGGGCTGTTACACCTCCGCAACCTGCCTTTCGCTAATCCTCTCTGGTCGCACAGCAATGGTGATGTTGCGCACACTCATCGCACCACCTCTTCTCATGCCCCAGGCTATGGCTTGTGCGCCTCACCGAGAGCGAGTTTGAAGAAGTCTGGGGATGGCTTGCCAACAATGGTGGCCTCCTTCCCTGACGCATACTCGAGTGCCGCCACCACGCTGCCAGCAGCAAGGTCGTTGCCATGCTCGGTCTTGTAGTACCTGCACATTGCAAGTGCGCGTGTGCATTTGTGATGAATTGGTCGAGAAACAAGGATGCTTGAGCTCATGCCACATGTCGAGGAAGCGAGGACGCGCCGTTTGCAACCAAGTACGAACACATGCACGCATGCATCCATGCATTGACATCAACGCGGATGGTCGTATCCGGCCACGTCCTTCGGTTGTCACATTCATCTCTCCACAAATGCAAGAGCCCACCTGCTTTTGTTGATGGCGATCAGTGTTCCGCCCTGGAAGAGGATGTGAAACGCTGCGTTCATGTGGGCGTAATCAAACTTCTCCGGGGCCAGCCCAACAACGACGGCGTTTGGATTGGACTGCTCAACATCTTCAAAGTCTTGCATGACCGAATCCCGCAGCAAGAACGCACACCTGTGCATGTGTGTGTGTGTGTGTTGTGTGAAAGACCATGAGCATTGTGGTGGCCCGAGTACGCAACAAGGCAAGTTGCATGCTTGTTGGCACTTCACTTGCATGTGTGCAGATGTGAGCTAATTCAATCTGTCTTGCCTCAGGTTCCGGCTGAGAATGAGCCTCCGTGTTGCTGACAACGCCGTGAACACCTCTGTGTGAACGAAAATGGGCATCAAATCACAGATGTACAACATGAATGGAAGGCATTTGAGTCGTTGCGCTACTGCGCCCCACATTGCAGCACACACGCACACACGCACACACGCACACACGCACACACGCACACACGCACACACGCACACACGCACACACGCACACACGCACACACGCACACACGCACACACGCAAGTGCATGCACACACGCACACGCAAGTGCATGCACACGCACACACTCTCGCACACGATGTTGCAGCGTGATGTGACTGACCCTCGTCTCGTACATCGAAATTGTGTTTGCGGAGGCGGTCCACAATCGCTTGTCGCGACTCCTTGGATGTGTTTGTGATGATGCGAAAAGGCACGCCCGCTTCCCTCAGGCGCTGAAGTGCTTCCACAGCACCAGCCGTCGGTACATCGCCAACCAACAACGTCCCACTCACATCAATCAACACCGGCATGACGCTCGGTGCATCAGTGAACGGTCAAGCAACAAGCAAGCAAGCAACAAGCAAGAAGGAAGTTGTTCTGCTCTGCTTTCTCTTCTTCTGTGTTGTCCTTGTCGAAAATTGATGAAGAACTTTGTCATTTTTCCACGACACGCACACGTCTTCTTGTTGTCCCCCAGTCAGCAGCCAGATCGAACCATCCATACGACTGCTCCAAAAGAAGAAGCCAAGAAAAGCAAACGAAGATGCGTGTTGCTGCTGTTGCTGTGCTTGCCGCTGTGGCATGCTTGATGGCGGCGGGCTGCCAGGCAGAGAATGTACAGACGGCTCGGTTTGTGAAGGCCGCTGTCAGGGATGATGGTGATGCTGCCTCGTTTGCGCGCTGGCTGGTGCACAACACCACGTATGGCGTGATGGCCACCAACAGCCGCCAGTTCTCCTACCCCTTTGGCAACATCTTCTCCTTCTCCGACGGCCCCGTCAACAACGCGTCGGGCCACATCTACTTCTACGCTTCTCCGCTGGACGCCTCTGTGCATGATCTCCAGGCCGATCCCCGCTGCTCCCTCACCGTCACCCAGGAGGACACCGGCACTTGCGCTTTGGACCCAGAGGTATGGTTTGTGTGTGTTGTTGTTGTTGTTGTTGTTGTTGTTGTTGTTGTTGTTGTTGTTGTTGTTGTGTGTGTGTGTGTTTTGTTTGTCGAATGTGTGTGTGTGTGTGTTGTTGTGTTTGTGTGTGCCTCTTGTGTTGTGGGGTGTGTGTGCTTTTGAACTGCACATGCGTCCGCCTCATACCTTGTGTTCTTGCTTTGGCTGTGCGTGAACACAGGACCCGACCTGTGGTCGTCTGACATTCATGGGACGCGTGTACAACGTTTCCTCGGCCGAGGAGCCTTTTGCCAAGGAGGCCATGTTCAGCCGTCACCCTGAGATGAAGAGTGAGTGCTTTTGTTTGTTCTGTACGTGCCTGTGTGTGTGTCTGTGTGTCTGTGTGTGTCTGTGTGTGTGTGCGTGTGCGTGGCGTGTGCCTGTATCTGTGTGTCTGTGTCTGTGTCTGTCTCTCTTTTCTGTCTCTTCACTCTGTCTCTTTGTCTCTCTGCCTGCCTGTCACTGCGTGTCTGCGTGCTCGCCTCTTTGTCTGTGTGCGTGCGTGTGTGCCACCTTGCTTGTTTACGATGCACTCTCTCCCACTCTCGGTGCTTCTATTCACACCACACTGTTCTTTGTGCCTTTCTTGTTTCTCACATTTTGTCTCTCTCACCCCTCCCACCATCACCTCCACCTCCACCGCTACCACTACCACCACCACCACCGCGTTTAGACTGGAGCCCTGGTGGCTCACACCAGTTCCGCTTCATGGCGCTTGAGATCCACCAGCTGTGGCTCGTCAACCACTATGGCGGCGCGGCCATCATCGACCCGGCGGACTACTACGCCGCCAAGCCAAAGCCCCCATCAACCAAGCGCACCTGAGCGCCTGCAGCCAACGCAGATGCGCATCTGGGACGCATCTACCCCATTTGTTTTGTGTTTTTTGTTTCTTTTCGTTATTGTTACACATGATTGAACCATGAGCGCAACCCACACAAACAACCATAATCACAAGCGCACTTCCCTGCTTGCTTGCTTGCTTGCTTGCTCGTTGTGTTTGACATCGTCTGCTCCTTTTTGTGTCTTCCTTCCTTCCTTCCTTCCTTCCTTCCTTCCTTCCTTCCTTCCTTCCTTCCTTCCTTCCTTCCTTCCTTCCCCCCCCCTTCCTTCCTTCCTTCCTTCCTTCCTTCCTTCCTTCCTTCCTTCCTTTCGTCTTGCACACCACACTGACGCAGGCAGCATTTGCGCCTTGTGCCCTCTTGTGCTGCTGCTCTTTGCGTCACACACATGCGTCCAACCTTGCAACAACGCCAACAGCAACAAGCGCTTGCTGCCTCTTCTTGCCTTGCGTGCTCACCTTGCTTCCTAACGGATCCCAGCAACAACTCCAACAACAATACAACCATCCCCGCGCACATGAACTGGCAAGAGACAAAGCACACACACACACACACACACACACATCCACACACAACAACAACAACAAGCAGGTTTTGGTTGCATGCAAGCACACACGAAAATCCCCAAACACACGAAAATCACCAACACGTTGTTGTTGCTGTTGTTGCTTCGCCACACACACACACAAACACTCACGCAACGTGCCAACCCCCCACACCACAACACTTCTCTCGCTCGTGAGCTTGATGTGGTGGTTCCTGCGTGCCACCATCACCGTCACCGTCACTCGGAGCTCGAGCTGACCCTTACTTCCCTTCCTCCTATACACACCGTCACACCTCTCACTGCCATGGCGTCTGGGTTTGCCGTGTTCCTTGCCTCGGTGGGCGCAGTGGTGTCGTTCTTGATGCTATGGGCCACGGGTGCAAACGACGTGGGCAATGCCTTTGGCACGGGCGTTGGCACGGGCGCATTCACGTACCGCACCGCCGTCATCATCGCCGCCATCTTTGAGCTTGCGGGCGCCAGCCTCATCGGCGCAAACGTTGTCGACTTCATCCAGTCCAAGTTCATCTCCCTCGAGGACTTTGGCGGTGATGAAGAGCTCTTTGCCGCAGGCATGTTCGCCGCCGCCGCAGGCACGTTCATCTGGGTCCTCACCGCCACCTGCTTTGCCCTGCCCGTCAGCACCACCCACGCCATCGTCGGCGCTGTCATTGCCTTCGTCATCGTGCAAGGAAAGGCCAACAACCTCAGCGGTACCGCGATCGGAGGTGTTGCTGCCGGGTGGTTCACGTCCCCAATCCTCGGCGGTATCATCTCCGCAGTCATCTACCTCCTCGTCAAGGTCTTCGTCATGGAGAAGCCCGCGCACGTGCGTCGCGCCCGCCACGCCCTACCACTGCTGCTGGCCGTGACGCTTGTCACCGACGTTGTGTTCATCCTGGTCAGCGGGCCCGAGCTGCTTCGCCCGTCCCACCTCAGCCCTCGCGATGCCTTCCTGCGTGTCTTCTTCCCGGCCATCGTCATCACAGCCGCCCTGGCATACGCCATCGGCCGCTACCTCCTCGTGCCCTGGGTTGCCCGCAACCTCCACCGCTATCGCATCGAGTTCCAGGAATTGCACACGTACGAGGAGAAACGTGAAGGCAGGGCGCATACAGACGAAACGGACGACAATGGTCAATGTGGGGCCGGTGAGCAACAGCTGCAGGCAAAGAATCAGGCGCATGAAGGAGCAGAAGCCAACAGGGACGAGGACGAGGATGATGATGTAGAAGACGACGGTGAGCACGAGTGGCGGTTCCGCGCCGGCATCACGCCTGATTCGTCCGACACCCTCAACACAAGCGTGTCCACAGACGCCATGAGCAACCACCCTCTGCTGGCGGAGTTGCGCACGCCGACCACCGCCAAACTGGAAACAGCGGCAGACACAATTGCACGGCGCGAGCAGCGCGGCCGCACACGAACGCGTGACAATGGTGACTACGATGAAAACGGGTACGGCGCCAGTAACGAAGACAGAGGAGAAGACGGCACAGGTTGCGCTTCTGACAAAGATCAGAAGCTGAATGGTGGCAGAGTACAGACACAGGGCGGCCTGACCGTTGAGACCACGCGCAGCATGTACGAGCAGCGGGCAGCGAGCAGACGGCGCCGACACAGACGTAGCCCTCACGTGCTCTTGCGAAAGCTGCTTGAGGTGAGCGGCGAGATGGAAGAGGAGGATGATGACAGTCAGCACCGAGGAAGAAGCGCGAGCCACATCAGTAGAGGGAGCGAGAGAAGTGCCAGTGTCAGCAGCAGCAGCAGCAACGACGACGACGACGGCAGCGACAGTGACAATGGTCGAAAAAGGAGCAGTAGCAGTAGCAGCAGTAGCAGCAGCAGTCCAGGGAGCGAGTCCCGGACTCGAGCAAGAAGCGCATCATTCAGCGGCAGGAAGAGCGGCACATGTGATGGTGCAGCCAGTCCGCCATCACCCCTCTCCTACAGCACAAGCAGTCAGCAAAGAAGAAGCAGCGACAGCCGGGACAACAACAATAGCAGCAGAGGGGTTCCACAAAGCGTGCATGCAACAGCTGCTGAGCGTGAACCCTTGATGCCAGTCGACGCAACTGCAGAAGCAGATACTCGAGGCCGCACCAACACTGTTGCTGGCGGCGACGATGCCGGTGGTGGTCGTGATGAGAGCGCATGTTTGCGTCGCGAAGGTGAACGTCATATCCACGTGAGTGCGGGTGCTCGCTCGCCGCCCACACCAGAGGATAGAGCGCGCGTGGAGAGGGCAACACACGCCGACCACCCCAGGCGCGCAACAACCGTGGTGGAGCGCACGGAACGACGAATAAGGGGTACCGTGTCCACATCCAAGCTCAGAGAAACGTCGTTCAGCAAACCAAAGATCATGCACAGCGTAACGCCACCGCAGCGCAGACCAGTACCGGCAACAACAACAACCGCAACAGCAGTAGCAAAACCAAATAGAGCGGCGGTACCATCTTCTGTCATGCAACCGACGCCACACGCGACAGGTGTAGCCACAGACATGAAGGAGGATGACACGACGTCACCAGCCGTCGCATCCGTGACAACTGCAACAACGACACCGACAACGGCGTCGGACTGGCCATCGCGCCTGTTGTGGAAAAGCGTGGGCTCTGATCGCACCATCACCCGCACCTCCGACATTGCCAGCATGCGGCGGCGATTGCTTGGCCCCGAGGCCGTTGGTCGCGCTGATTCCAGGTCGCAACACGCTGCCATTGGATTCCCTGCACGCACAGTCTCGCTCGGCGGAGCCACAGCAGATCCAACGCCACTGCCCATTGGCATTCATCGCCCGCCATCGGCCCATGCCTTCGTGGGCGCGGCATCCGTGTCCGTGTCTGGGCATGCCGTGTCAACCTCCACGTCGCAGCGCCCGTTTCACCTCCTGAACACCAGCACAGCAAGCAGCGCTGTCGCAGCTGGTGCTGACAAGAAGCGGCAGCGACCCACTGCTGTGCCTCCACGAATCACACCAACACCAACACCAACACCCCCAACGACGCCGACAGCAGTGACTCTTGACAACACCAGCATTGGCGAAGTCGGGTCTACCCGCACAACAACGACGTTCGGTGCCCACGCCGCGACGCAACCGAACGCCGACGAAAGAGGTGTGGGCGGCGGTGAAGTGAGCGCGGAGGACGAGGAAGTGCGCAAGCTGACGGCGGTGCTAGAGGCGCGATGCGAAGAGCATGCGCAAGCACAGCAGCAGTTTCGGAAGAAGATGCACTTTATTGGCGGCATTGATCCCAACGCGCGTGTGATTGATGTGGCGGTTCATGACGCGAGCACGACGGGAGAGCGTGAGCGTGGTCGTCGCCGCAGCCGGGGTGACAGAGGGCGACGCTGGAGCCCTGATGCTTTTGACATGCGCAGGAGTGTGTCGCCCGTCTCCATTGACATGCGCACCCCAAGCCCGGACTTCCACCACCACGTGCGCTTCTACGGCGCGGCAGAGGCGTACTTTGCGCCGCTCACGCTTGTCAGCGCGTGCACCGTTTCCTTCGCACACGGAGGCAACGACGTCGCCAACGCAGTGGGCCCATATGGAGTCATTGCTGATCTCGTGGCCCCAGACAGCCTGGACACGTCCCTGCCGGTTATGCTGAACATTGTGGGTGGCGTTGCAATTGTCACGGGCCTGCTCATGTACGGGTACCGGGTCATGGAGACGGTTGGCTCCAACATCACAAAGCTGACGCTGTCCAAGGCGTTTGCGGCGCAGTATGGTGCCAGCGTGAGCATCCTGTGTGCAACCCTGATTGGCCTACCCATATCCAGCACCGCTGTTCTCATCGGGTGTGTTGCCGGTGTTGGCTTGGCTGACGGCGACCCCAACGCTGTTGACTGGAAACTTCTGCGAAACGTTGTGCTCACGTGGATCATCACTCTCCCCTGCAGTGGCGCCATCTCTGCACTCGTCTACGTTATTGTTCGCTCCATTCGCTAGGATTGCGTTTGAGAATAGATATGTTTGATGCAATGTGTGTCTGTGTTTGTGTCTGTGTGTCTCTGTCTGTGTCCGTGTCTGTTGCTTTTTCCGTGTCCGTGTCTGTGTCTGTGTCTGTGTGTGTATGTGGTACGACACACACGCGTGCGTTTGTGGTACTGGTTCTCGCCTCGCTCGGATGCTCGCTTGTTCACTGTCTATCTGTATTCGATATGGCTAACGTAGTAAAGTAACACGCACAACACAACACCTCGATCGAATAACGTCACATCCACGTGGTACATGATGACGCGAATTGCGTTCTTCGCCCACGATTGCTTGCATGCAATGCGGAATGTAACATTATCTCACATCATCAGCTACCCATCAACAATTGGCAGCACAACAACATAACAAGCGCACACACGCGCGCGCGCTCACCAGTCGAGTGTTCACCGCTGGTCGTGACTATGGACGACAATAGACGCCATGTCCATCTGCGGCAGCTGGATGCGATTGGCGCTATCGCTGCTCCGCTCGCGTGGCATGACGCCAGTCAGGGATGTTTCCTGCCAACGAGTGCATGTGCGGTGGCATGTGAAAAAGGGTTCGAGTGTGTGTGTGTGAGTGTGTTCGAGAGTGCGTGAGTGTGTGTACGTGTGTGCGTGTGTGTGAGTGTGTTTGTGTGTGTGAGTGTGTTTGTGCGTGTAAAATCGACGACGTGGTTCCAGTGTCTGCGTGTGTGCGCTACCAACACGCAAGTGTCAACTGGGTTATGCAGCTGTGCTGTCAAGCAGCAGAACACTTCGACTGCGGCATACAACGAATGCACGTGTACCTCGAACGATGACGCAGAAAACATTCCAAGAAACGGCGAGAGATCAACCTATCAAGGGGATGCCAGCAAGTAGCAAAGAGAACAGTTGGGTGGTTGTCAGCAGCAAATGGGCACTGCAAATAGTTTATCACGGCTGCGCAGCGTCACACGTCCCACACAGTGATCGAACACGCAACGCAACGAATAAACCAGCATTCAAGCCTGGCTGCTGTTGGGATCACAGCCGTGGCGACAGCCCACAGCACCCCAACAAAACACCAACACCAACACACACACACACACACACACACACACACACACACACACACACACACACACACACACACCGCGTACCTCCAAATCCGCTGGTGTGCCAGCATCTGTGTTGCCCAAACAGGAGCGTGCCTGCAAGCACGCGATGCGACGGCGGTGCAACACAAGAAGCGTGCGAGAGCGGCTGGCGTGTGGCGGGTGAGCCCCAACGATGGACCGAAGCTGAACCAGGTGCATATCGGGGGACATGGCGGGCTGTGTACGGTGGAAGATGGCATGGGAACGACACACGGTGATTAGGAGGAGGCAAGCACGAGCGTTGTGGATTACGACGGATGCTGACACACACAAGCCATGTGAAGACAGGGTGGTTGTAATTGTGATGGTGAGGATGGCCATCATCGGGACTGTCGCGCCTCTCCTGCACTACAGCAGCATCTCGCATCGTACCAAAGCCACTGGCGACAACTGCGCTTGGTGCTGCTGCTCCTCGTGCTGCTGCTTCAGCACACACAGCATCGGAGCAAAGTTGAGCCTATCTGATATGGTGTGTGCCTGCAGGGACGGCGAGGGCACGTGATCCCTTTGCACAGCGCTGGACGAAGGGCGGATGGCTTCCAGATGCAGCACAAACTGCAGACACGCGCGCGCGCGCGTGTGTGTGTGTGCGTGGATGTATGTGCGTGTGCGTGTGCGTGCATGCGTGCGTGCGTGCGTGCGTTGAGAGTGATTGATTCAAATGCGCGAAACGCCCAATGCACAGACCAAGCATATGCAAGGCAATCGCAGTCAAGCAAACAAAAACCCAACTCAATCACACACACACACATGCACGAACAAACAAACACACTTTGGATGTTGTGATGTGGTCCGCAGCAATGCCTTCCCCAAGACCAAGGTTGTCATCGCGCGAGTGTGTCCGGCCAACCATCGCCTCCAGTTGTCCCTGAAACAAGGAACGCGTAATTCATGTGTGTGGATGTATGTGTGTGTGTGCGCGTTCATGTCGGTTGTGTGAACACCGGTAGTTGTGCAGCCGCAGTGAAGTGCAAGACGTCATAACACGCGCTCTTTCCCTGTTGAGTGCCGAAATCGGCAGGAAGATTGGAAGGATAGCTTACCTCTGCGAGCGAGGCCATGCCAAGTGCCGTGTTTGTGTGCAGAGTCAGACGGCGGGTGCTGTCTTGCACGAACGCAAGCAGTGTTGCTGGCATGTACTGCCCGTTGATGCCCACATCCTCCCGTCGCACTTTTCGAGTCACCTGAGCACGCAACGTGGCGAGTTGGTTGAATGAGGGGTTGGATGATTGGCTGGACTGTTGAATGGACGGTTGGGTTGTTGCAAATACAGTAGAAAGGGGAGGGAGGAGGCCGAGATGGCACGTCGTTGTCGGTGTTTGCCCATGGACACACACACACACACGCACACGCACACACACACGCACACACAGACACGCACACACACACACACACATAAAGCATGACTGCCCAAGATCACCACATACTTGGAAGCCGTTGAGATCAAAGAACGCGTCGGTGCCCGCGGCGATGTCGGTCTGGTGAAAGTACAAGTGACCAACAGCAGCACAACAGGGCGTCACGACAGCTTTGAGGACAAAGATGATGCGCGTGTATGCTGAAAGCTCAACGACATTGGACCGCAAACGCACTCACATGCGCACATGTATGCACATACAAATTCACGCACACATGTATGCACATACAAACTCACGCACACATGCGTGCGAACGCACCTCCGCACAAGTGCATCATCAACACTGACAACACCAACCGACACCATTCAGCAGAACCAATCCTACCTTGACTCTCATCACGAGATCGGCTTCCTGGAGATAGGCCTTCATGACAGTGGATGTTTTCTCCACAAACTCAAACTTTTTCTTTGGTGGTGCCTTTCCTTCCTCTGCCTTGACCGCACGCTAACAACATAAACATCCACGCGCGCCGGCAAGAAGCAAACCGACAGCCGCCTGTGAGTGACATGGGATTCTTGTGCGAAATTGAAATGCAACAGTACAGTGTGTGAATGCACACGTATCAACTGAAACAGCTGAAACGAAAGCACATTAGCAACAACGACAAGTAGAACACGCATGTGACGTGATGGGATGTGACACGGGACACGTTCGCAATCAGGTGTGCAGGCAAGCGGCAAGATCCACGAACCTTCACCCTTCGCCGCACGGTCGTTTCATGCTTCACTGACATGTCAATCGTGTTTTCAATTTCAACAGCGGGTCCAAACCCAACCTGCACGAGTCCGAGAGGAGTGTGATGTTGCAGTGGTAGAGGCGGTGCGGTGGAAGTGGTGGTCGTGACGGTGGCGCCAAAATTCGCTTTCACTTAGCAGAGAAACACAACACGAGCGACAAGCTTCGCGCGCAGATGCACGTGCCACGTTGGCATGCGGAAACAAATACACACACACGCACGCACACACACACACACACACACACACACACGCACGCACACACACACACACGCACACACACACACACACACACACACACGCAAACCCGGTTGCAGTTCTTGTACTTACATCCTGGTTGAAGAGACGAAGGGTGTGGCGGAAATGCGTGGTTTGGACTTGTACCTCTGACACAAATGGGCCCTGATTTGAAGCATACATAGGAAACCCCCCGTTACAATGCACATTCAGTGTCACGACGGGCGTTGAAGATGTACAGCACCAGGGTTCTCTCATGTTACAAGTCGCATGTCTCGATGCGCGATTGACACGCACACACGCACACACACACAGGGAGAGCGGCACCATGTGGATGTGTGCATACACGCCACACAGCTGCAGTCATTCACACCTTGATCACGTGGATAACAGTGCCATTGAAGGTCTGATAAGGCTTTGCAGGCCCGTCTGGCATGAACAGATATGCGCCGCTGTGATCGTCCTTGCCGGTCCTTCAAAGGCAACGCAAACAGAGACGACAAGAGCAAACAGCAGAAGAAGAAAAAGTAGGCGGGGAGGAGGAGACATGAGGCATTGGGCGCACGTGTACAGCATTTGATTGAAATACAAGTGACATGAATGCGAGTGAGTGCAAGTGTGCAACTGCAAGTATATGCGTGCAAGATTGAAGCGCTCGTTTGGACGTGGACACAGAAAACAAAGAGTGGCAGCAGAACAACAACGCGCGAGCACATGCACGCATGAAATGCGCACCTGGAAGTGTAGATATCAAACGAAATGCCAGCGTGTACGGTGTTTCCACCAGCTGTGATGGACTTGAGATACCCGGTTTGCGCGTCACACGACACTTCAACGTCGCCAGAACGAACTACAACGTCGTCCTGTGGGTCAAACGCTTCAACGCTGAAAGTGCCCAAACCCTGCTCCTCCGCAAGCCTGGCGGATGGTTTTGCCCCGTCGCGGTGAGCAATTTGGATTGTTGGCACTGGTGGCTGCTGCGCTGTCGGTGTGGCGTGGAGCTGACGGCGTGTGCATATGTGTATGTGTGAGTGTGTGTGTGTTGAGAGTGTGTGTGTGTGAGTGTGTGAGTGTGTGTGAGAGAGTGAGAGAGAGAGAGAGTGTGTGTGTGTGAATGCACACGTGTACTTGCACGTGTATTGGCGTGAGTACGTGAGTCGGTACACGAATGCATGTGTACATATGTGTGTGTCAAAGATAAGAAAGGGCATATGAGGCAAGTACACGAGGAACAAGCCATGCAACAGCACCAAATACTGGCATGTACGTGCATTCACGCCACACCTGAAGAGAGACCACGGACAGTGGCGCGACGGTGACAGTGAACCAGAGGGCAAAAATATCCTTCACTGGAAGACCGTCGCTGTCAAACACAGGCATTAGCTGCTGCGGAACCGGGATATCATCCTCTGCAAAGTATCATGGAGGTGCACGCATGAGCCATTCATACGCATCATTGATGGGTGGCCATTGAAGAGGTGGGAATGTGGTTGAGGGAGGTGAACACACGCACACACACACACACACACACACACACACACGCACACACGCACACGCACAAGCACAAGCACACGCACACGCCACACCAGCAACAAACGAGCAAGCAAACGTTGGTCAAAAGCGTACGTGATTTGAGTTGAACGTGGGGAGAGCTGACGAAGATGCGGAGGGGCCCCGAAAACGGCTGCAAACTCGTGTTGGGAATGGACAGCACAGAGCTGGACGAGCAAACACGGGGGAGCAGACAAACAGTAGGAAAAGGGGTGAATGAAGCCTTGGTGTGAGGTGAAACAGCACGCGGTGAATTGTAGAAATCGCGTGTCCCCCAAAACCGCGACAACAACAACTTAAACTTAAAACAACAACAACAGCAACTTAAACAACAACAACACCACCACCGCTACCAACAACAACTTAAATCAACAACAACAACAACACCACCACCACCGCTACCAACAACAACTTAAATCAACAACAACAACAACAACAACAACAACAACAACAACAACAACAACAACAACAACAACAACAACAACAACAACAACAACAACAACAACAACAAAAACAACAACAACAACAGGGGCTCCGTTCCGCACCTCGCGTCTGGTGCGAGTACATCATCTGTGATGGCATACGCGAGATCAAGCATGCGCTGCACAGACGTCACATCCACTGCTGCCAATCCAACAAGTGACGCCAGGCTGCTCGACGCAACATCCTGCATGTGTGTGTGTGTGTGTGTGTGTGTGTGTGTGTGGGTGTGGGTGTTTGTGTGTGTGTGCATGTGTGTGTGTACATGTGCACTCGGGAACGTGCGTTCCACACCAAGCGAGGTGCGTTGCTTGCGGAAACACGCTGCTGACTGTAGCCGGAAACAATCCAAGCTGAGCACACAAACATGCCTCATGAAGCATCAGCGCAAACAAACACACCAGCAGCCCATTGACAGCAATCTTGAGACGCCGAACGTAGTCGTTGACCACTTTGATCTTCGCCGTTCCAGTGATGGCTGTTAACCACAACGTGCAACACAAACACGCCACCACAATACAACACCAGGAGAACAGGCGGGTGCAAGCGGGTTGCATCACGCGAAACGTGTTCAGCAGGAGCACAAGTGTCATGCATGCCACGAGCGAAGCAAAGCAATCGAATGAGGTGAACCACCGAAACAGGGTGTGCGTAGAAAGACACCCAGTGTCCACAACAAGACCCAGCACAGACAACCCCTTCCCCGACACACCAAAGCAGCGCAGGAGACACACATTCCAATGCATGAACATTCCCAATGCACAAACACAGCAACAGCCATGCTCACCATCGTGGTGCTGCAAGATGCCAAGCTCCCGCCGGGCGCGTGTGAGAAATTGTCCGCAGTCATCACACGCGTGCGGTGGATAATGCAGCTGGTAAACACAAAGTTGCGCGAGTGCGAGTGTGTGGGTGTGGGCAAGAGCGTGAGAATTGTGACAGAGTGCCGTTAAGTGCGTGTATGTGTGGGTGGATGTGCGCATGGGCATCAACATGTGCGAGAAAGTTTGTGACGTGCATATGTGATGTGTGTGGCAAGATGAGTGCAGCTGTACGCTACATGAAAGGCGCTCGCCCACTATCCACATGTGGCAGCAAACAAATGCATGTCACTCAAAAGCTCCCCCCCCCGGCCACACACACACATACACAACCCTACCTTTGCAAGTGCAAGCGCGTGCAGCACTTCCGTGCTCTTCAGAATCCTTTCCAGCTCCCGAGACAGGCGCTTGAGGTATGTGCGCGTCGTGTAAAACCCTGCATGAGGGGGTGGCGGTTGTTGGGTGTTGCGAGCATGTTGATGTTGCGGACGTGCACTCGCGTGCGTGTGAGAGCAAGCCGTGTTGGAAGCCATTCAAAGAGCAGTGGTGGGCCAATCAAAGAGCACAACAAGCGTGCAAGTGTCCACACGTATGCACGTGCCTGTCCAGTAGTGGTCGCGGCGATCGCTGTAAGGCATGAAGTGCCCAGTCAGCGTTGGGTAACTGATGATCGTGGTGGTGATGTATGGTGACGGCGCATGGTGTGCAGTGAGCACGCGAGGGCACATTGTGGTGAGTGCAATCAAACGCAGCAGATATGAAGCGCTGTGTCTGAGATCACAAGTGTTCAGATCATGGACGGGATGAGCACAAGTATCGTAAGCGCATCTGTGAGCGGCGGCAGTGGATGTTTGGTCGTACGTTGTTGGTGTCGCCTTGTCTTCGATGGCGTTGAAATAGTCACGAAGGGTGCCAAAGCGAACGTTGACATTCAATTCCGGCTGTGAGTTGATCTGCACAGACAGACAGACAGACAGACAGACAGACAGACAGAGCGCGGGAGAGAGCGAGGGATTAAAGGTGCAGGTGTCAGGATAAACACATGAATGCGCATGGACACACAAGGGCCAGAGTTGTCGGTGAGAAGCGATCAGCACATGCAGGACAAACCACAACCACAACCACACACACACTACCACAAGCACACAAGCAAAGGCACAACCACGCGCAAGACGCACGATGTACATGTACGACAACAGATGCAAGGCACGCATGCACGCATGCACGCACGCACGCACGCACACGTGCACGCACGTATTTCATGATGCGTGTGTAGCTGTCGAGCTGGGCTGCAATCTCCTGGTGCGACGTGTAGCGGAAATCACCGCCAATCGGGTGCAGCACAACGTTGTTCTTGAACAGCAGCGCTTGTTTTCTGCAACATATGTGTGGTTGTGCGTTTGAACGTGTGTATATGCGTGTGTGCATGTGTGCATGTATGTGTGCATGTGTGTATGCGTATGTATGCATGTGAGAGTAAATGAGTGAGTTGGTGTGAGGACATGTATGTGTATATGGTTCACATCGTGTACATATCGTTTCAGCACACCCCATGCTGGCACTGCATGAGACGCAAAGTGGAACAATTCACTTGCGAGTGTGTGCCGCCACCACGGCGCACTAAACAGCGACCATCGCCATCACCTGTACTGTTCGATGAGTTGCAGCGCCGCGTTCTGTTCATACCCGGGGATGATCGGGCGAACCGTTGTCTGCATGGGACGATGGATGGTTGAGCAACACGCACGGCAATGGTGGCGGTGTACATGCAGAAAAAGTTGTACGTATATGCAAGAAGAAACCGCTGTGCATGTATGCAGCTGCACACACACACACACACACATACGCACAGATACGCACACATGCATACTTGTGCGTATCAGGTTACGCTTGCACTGGCAACTGACCTTTGCACCAAACTCGGCGCACTGCGGTGTCAGCTTCTTCTTGAAATACGCCAACCCAAAGTCGAGCTGGCAGCACACGGCATAGTCGGGGCCTGGCATCACGCACACAAACACGACAAGAGCAAAGGAATGACAGTGTGTGTGTGTGTGTGTGTGTGTGTGTGTGTGTGTGTGTGTGTGTGCGTGTGGGTGTGGGCGTGGGTGTGGGTGTGGGAGTAGGTGTGGGGGGGGTGCTATTTCTTTTTTCTCATTCCTTGTTTTCCACCCCTCTCAAAACACGCACATACACACATACACAAGTGTGTGCAAGGAGAGGGAGCAAGATTGCGACAATGGTAGTGAATGAGCTGTGCAAAACAGCATTGCATGAATCACAGCACTCACCGCACGTGTAGTGAACGTCATACAGGTAGAATGGAAGCGTGTGTGTCAGCACAGCCGTGTTTGCCGTTGTATCCCAATCTTGCTGCCACCTGACGTCAAACGTTCAATTCGCGGCAGACACCACGGTTATTCAATGAATAAACACGCGACGAACAAACCTCATTGCAGGTTCCGAACCAAAATAGCCACACACACACACACATACACACACACATACACACACATACACACACAGAAGGGCGACACAAGAGACAGTATCGCACCGGAAGACGAGTTCGTTGCGCTGTTGCATCTGCTGCTTTAGACGCCAGTGAATGCGATCAATCACCATGCCCTGCAGCGTAGATTTAACAAAACACACACACACGTACACACAAAGTGCACAAGCACACAAGCACACATGCATACACACACACGAGCACAAAGCACACACACGCAAACGAGTGCGCAAACATGTGAGCTTGTGGGTGTACATACATGGGATTTGCGTGCAAAACTACGTGGGTCGCCAGATGTGCATTCGAAGGTGCTGGAAAGGAGTGCGCCAAACCTTCAATCCGGCCTTGCTGTTGATAAACGCCATGGTGGGCGTGTGTCCAAACGGATCAACTGACCAGCCAGTCGCAGGCACGACGCCTGTTGATGTTACCAATTTGAAGGGTGATTGTGGTGTGTGTGTGTGTTTCGTGAGGAACAGAGGTGCAGAGTGTTGTGGGCGGTTGATGTGGTGATAAGGGGCTGCTTGAAAAATGACAAAAAGTGAAGGTTCCAAGCACAGTGGTGGCTACTGTCTCTAACGCGCCCTGGTAAACTCAACTGCACGAGTGCGTGTCCAGGTCCTCCCTCTCCTCTCCTCTCCAAACACATGGAGCAATTCCAGTCAGGCGTACAAGCACAAACACGTACACACGCATTTTCATGCACACACAGGTGCACGCACCAAATGTTTCGTTGACCCAGATCTGGCCCTCAATGAGTTGATCCACCATTGAGAAATAGTGCGAGCACGCCTCCTCCGTCATCACCCACCCTGGCGTCGTTCCAACGCAAACATGCACACACACACACACATGCGCGCGGCCACACATATGCGCACGACCACGTGTAGCCATACATTTGCATTCACGCACAGAGAGAGCAAGTGTGAGGATGACGTGGAACAATGGCGCTGCTATCACAAGCACAGTCATGTGCAGGTTGCGTGCACGGGTTGTAATTACACAGGCGCACACTGCAAGTTGTAGACCACACACACACGCACGCATGCATGCATGCATGCATGTACATGTGCACGCATTCACGCACCTCCTGTGACAATCTCCATCTGTCCACGCCGCACGAGGTTCCTGAAGGTTCGCCGGCGGTCAGGTGTTGCATCATGCCACCAGGCCTGCAGAAAACTGATCTCTGCCCAAATAAACTTGCGAAATGGACGAGCGGCCAAGAAATCCGTCACCGTGTCCAGGATGGCCTTTGTCTGCTTCTGGTAGTAGTCATCAAATGTGCGAATCCAACCTGTGTGCGTGTATGCATGTGTGTATGTGGGTGTGAGTGTTGTTTGATGACTTCCATAGTGTTTGTGTTCATTTGTGGTTGTGGTTGTGTATGTGCGCGCACGTGTGTATGCAACAGAGCTATCAGATGCAAAGCGCGGCGACGAGTGGGTGATCAACGCAACAAGGCCTACGCGCAACACGCACACATGCAGGCATGCGCTCAAGGGGCGCGTCAAGGACCTGGGTCGACGTGCGTGTGGGGCATGAGAATCACCTGGAAAGCAGACGAAGAGCAACGGAAGACACTGGGGGTGAGCGCTGGATACGCAGCCGTTGCCGAGCACAAGGTGAACACATCTACACCTCGAGCACCACGACTCTCACACGCACGCATGTACACGCGTACACACACGCATGCAAGACACTTGCCGAAACAAAACAAAACAACAACGCCCATCGAATGCACACGACAACCACCACCACCACCACCACACGTACTTCTAGCGGCTTGGCACGTGAAACGGGGGCGGTGTCGGGGTTGAGGTTCTTGGGATGCCAACCACGCGTCATATCAGAGAAGTCCACACGTGCTTGCATCTTTTCCACCTGCCACAGTGGATAGCGTGGTGGTGCATGTATGGTGTATGGATTCGTAAATATGTGGACGGGATGTGAGTGAAGGAAAAAGCGTCTGTGGGCACGTACAAATCCCCACATAATCGTCACTTCCGCACACACACACACGAGAGTGCACGCATGCACATACACACACGCACACGCTCACATATACAAATGCACACACACACACATATACACACGCACGCGCGCTCACATACACAAATGCACACACACACATATACACACGCACGCGCGCTCACATACACAAATGCACACACACACATATACACACGTACGCACCGTGGTGTCTGTCGTCGCCATACTGTTGCTGCTTGCATTTGTCAAGAGTGCAGCTGAGGACTGAAGCGGCCGCACCTCCTGCTGCCACTGCAGCGACCACGTCAACCCTGCTTCATCGCCTCTGCTGATATCAAGGGGACGCACCTTGGGCAGTGGTGGGGGTGTCTTCTTGGGTGCTGCTGCCTTCCGTTTCCCACCACCATCACCACCGCCGCCGCCGCCACCGCCACCACCTTGTGCCGCGCCCTCCTGGCCGGCAATCTGTCTTGCCCGTGCCAACCTCTGAAACTCTTCGCGCTGGGACCACGGTGTCACCTGCTCCTGTTCCTGTTCCTGTTGCTCTTGTTGCTTAAGCTGCTGCTCCTGTTGCCGGTGTGGCTTGTCGACGGGTGCCTCTGGGTGTTGTGCAAACTGCGCGTCTTTCCGCCTTTCTCCTGGGCCGTTTGGCCCTGCTGCCTTCTTGACCGGCTGCTTTTCAACGAGGTCGTCATCGTCATCGATGAGCCGCCCGTGCCTCTGCTGCCGATGCCTACGCATACGTTCTGAAACCTTTGTGGCGTCATCACCAACGGCATCGTCATCAATGTCTGTGTTGTGGCCTGCAGCACGCACACCGGGCCGATCCAAGCCGTCTGGCTTGCCACCACCACCACCATCTCCATCCCCTGCGCTGTCCTGCGCTTTCGTATTGCCAGCAGCATCGTCATCGTCGTCCGTGTCAGGCGGCGGACGCTGGTGCCGGAGCACCGGCTGTGCAACAGATGATGTGCCCGCCGTTGTTGATGTGGAGGACACGGCATCATCGTCTGCTCAGTGTGTGCAGAGCACATGTGCACGCGGGCACGCAAGCGATGGGGCATTAACACAGCGATGATGAATGGGTGGGTGTAATAAAAGCGCTCGGCAACGGCGTGGTAGTCTTCTCACACGCATAATCTACACGGAGACGTAAACACTCCGAAGCCGCCATTGCGCGTTGAAAGCAAAACAAGCATCATCACCACTGGCGGTGTAGGTAATGCAGCAGGGGTAATGGCAGTGTTGTGGCACACACACGTACACACGCACACGCGCAAACACACCCACATACACACATACACACACACACGCGCACACACACGCACACACACTCTCTCTCACAAACACACAGACACACCTGGATTGGCCGCCCCAGGGTCAGTACGCGGCGCTTGTTTCTTCCATGCTTGTTGTTGAGGCTTAAAGTCGTCGATGTCGTCGTCGTCGTCTTCTTCTCCCAGAAGCTGCGCCCTATGTTGTAGGCCGTCCACATTCCCACGCGATCCCTGCCGTTGAGACAGGCCGGCCTGGCCGTGTCGGTTTTCGTGTGCGTGAGCGTGATTGGCATCGGAGGGGACCTGGCGAGGCGTGCGTAGCCGTTGTCGCTCCACACTGGACAGGTCGCTGGTGGTGAACACCTGCGCCAGCAGCATCAGGCTCGTCACTGCGATCAGCCACCCCAGCACAAGTGGTGCCCACCGCTGTGACATCCACCTCATGATGATGGCTGATAGACGATCCCCGTCTCAAGTTCTTTCCTGCCACCTGTCACCTTGCAAGCAGCACCCAGCACCCAGCACACACACACACACCCACACACACACACACTTTGTTCTTCGCTGGTTGCTGCTGATCATCAATGAATGGCAATTCCGTTGTTGGTTGTCCGTTGCGCGGAAACGCACAAACACACGTGAAGAGGAAGGACCACAACGCATGCTGCTCACTGTCTCTTCAACTGTGTCTCCGAAGGTTAATTAAGATGGCGACGATTGTGATTGGGGTGAACCCACGCACAGGGCAGCAGGAGCTGCGACAGGAGGAGGAAGGCGCACAGTATGCAGCGCAGCTAACGGCTTCCACTTATGGTGATATGCTTCATGATCAAGAACGCGTACGTCTGCTATCACACTGCGCGTGCATGTGTGTGTGCGTGTGTGTGTGTGCATGTGTGTGTGCGTGTGTGTGTGTGCATGTGTGTGTGCATGTGTGGTGTGTGTGTGTGTGCGAGTGTGTGCGTCTGGGTGTGTGTGTGAGTAAGCATGTGTGTCTGTGAATGTGTGCTCAATTATGTGGCGTGAACCCCCCCCCCCCCCGCTTTCCCTTGGTTGCTCACGACAAAAGGGCCGCCGCCTCCGTCTGACGCTTGTTTGGCGCACCCTCCTCCACTTCCTCTCTGGTGCTTCTTCTTCCCCTGCCTTGTTGTCGATAGAATGCCATGTATGAAGCGGCCATCACGGCGAGTGTGAAGGCAAAAGGACAAGATGCCGTTGTATTGGATATTGGCACCGGCACGGGCCTTCTTGCGCTCATGGCTGCCCGCGCAGGCGCACGCCACGTCTTTGCCTGCGAAGTTCGTTTGTGCGTGTGTGTGTGTGTGTTTGTGCAGACGCCAATGGCTTCCTTTTCTGCCGCCAACGCAGGCACACTCGCTCATCTGACCACTTCCTGTTTTATGTCCCTCTACTGCAGGTGTTCCCTGCCATGTGTGCAGTGGCCCGCGAGTGCATCGCACCCAATGGCATGAACGACGTCATCACCCTCATCCAGAAGCGGTCTACCGACATGACAGTTGGACCTGAAGGTGCAGCGCGTGTACGTGTGTGTGTCTATGTGTGTGTGTGTTTGACTATATGTGTGTGTGTGTCTATGTGTGTGTGATAAGGGCACTCTCGTGGGAACTAAGCCCAGCAATGCCATGAGACCTGAAGTTGGAAACAGTCACTCGTTCACACACACACACACACACACACACACACACACACACACACCAAAACACGTGCAGGTGACATGCCTTTGCGGGCTGATATTATTGTGATGGAGATCTTCGACTCGGAACTGATCGGCGAGGGTGTCCTTGGTACCATGAAGCATGCTTTGGAGGTTGGTGTGCCTGCAGTGGATCGCTTGATTGGCCCCATGCTGGTGCTCATGACGATGGTGGTGGTGGATGATGGTTGTTGTTGATGCAGGAGACTGCGTGCGAGCGAGCGAGTCACGGCTGTCTGTTTCCGTCTTACATTCACCCGCGCCACACACACACACACACACACACACACACACACACACACACACACACACAAACACAGCACCTCGCAAAGAGCGATGTTACCGTCATTCCTTCAGAGGCAACGGTGTACGCGCAGCTGTGCTGGAGCCCTACGCTCGATGCCCTGCACCTTGTTGATGGCGCCACCGTTGGCCGGCGCACACTCAAGAGTCGACCACAGGTGTGGACGCGTTTGTTGTCATTGTGGATGAAGCATTGCTGGACACTGTGTCGCTGCTGACGCTGATGGACATATCTTTCGCTCAAACACGAAACACGAGAATTGTCTCAGCGCACACGCTGCACGTGTGTTCCGCTGCGTAGATGTGCATGCATGCGCCCTCGTGTGTATTTCAACATGCGTTCACCGGCTACAAGCACACACTACACGCACACACACGCACACACAAATCATTCTCTCTTGTTCTGGTATCAGGCACACGCCACGCCATCGCCGCTTGAGTGTCACCTCGACACGCTTCTTTCAGACCGGACAAATCTTTCAGAAGTGTCCCTTGTGAAAACCTTCGACTTTGCGTGCGTTGCGTGCCGTCCTCACTTGCGTGTGAATGTGTGAATGTGTGCGTGTGTATATTGCGTGTGTGACTGCTGATGTGTATATTGCGTATGCTTTGGTCATGTGTGCTCATGTACTGCATTGATTGCCAATGATGCAGAGACGCGCGCACCCTTGATTGGCCGGCGCAGCACACTGTCACCTTCGACCTCACACCTGAAGCTAAGGTGTGTGCTCGTCTCATGTCCCAACCGAGCGTACACATGCTCACACGCACGCTCACATGTACGCACACACGCACGCACACACGCACGCACACACGCACACACAACATGAGGTGGCGTTTTGCTCAACTGGCCTTCGTTCTCTTACCAACACCACAAACAGGACCACGAAAGCGCGCGCTTTGGTGGGTACACAGCAAACGCGCATGCTTGTTCCCGCGCACGTGCACACACACACGCGCGCATACACACACAAACAAACAAACACACAAACAAACAAACACACACACAAACAAATGCACAAACACACACACACACACACACAAACAAATACACAAACAAACAAACACACACACACTCTCGCTCGCTCTCTCACCACCCAGACATTCACGCATGTCCGCGCACACATGTGCTTTGCAGAGCGACACTGGCGGCAGCACTGGCAGCCGTGCGTGTACACACTGCCATCACCAGCAGCGCTTACACCCCCAGCTGCGAGGTGAGGAGTTACGTCTTGGTGTGTATTTGTGGCAATGTGCTCACCATGTGCATGTCAACCGTTTGTGTGCAATGCCAATGCGAAGGCGTATCGAGTCGAGTGCCCCACTCACACACGAGCAATCGACACGTGCGTGTTCTCTCTCTCACACACACACACTCTCTCTCTCTGACACACTCATACACACAATCTCTCTCACACTCTCACACTCACACACTCACTCACACACACACACTCACACACACACACTCACACTCACACACACTGTGCCCACCAGGCTAGCTGTCCGCCACGATGAGTATGCGTGGGCGTTTTCCCCGACCTCAGATGGCCTTGATGCACCACCTGATCCGCTTGCTGCACCACTGCCCCGCCGCCGCCGCGCTGCCCTGCACGACGCGTCATATTGGCGGTGAGCCACGTCATTACACACGACATTGGCTGTGGATGATGTGCTCCCTTTGGTTTGGTTGTGATGGCTGCGCTTGCGTGCGAGAGAGGGTTTGTTGGCTTGGTTGTCTGCCTGAGCTGTACCTTATGTGTTTGCAGGCATGATCATCTATGGGCTTGTTGTTTGCTTTCAACTTACGGCTTCTTCGTCCATGACGGCACACACATGCGTGCTCGATGGCATTGGTGTTGTCTGCATGTCTGTGCGTGTCAGGTGCTTTGAGCGTGCGCTTGAAGTTGCGCATGCGCAGTTGCAACGACCTCTGCGCGTGCTGTGGTTGGTCGTATTCATGTGCACAAGTGACCTTGGATGATGGTGTGTGATTGCGTGGTCGCGTCTTGCATCGCGCTTTTGCTTGTGTTGCGGTTTCGAGCATCATACGGCTCTCAACTATTGATGATGCCACTGTCGTTGTATGCACCGTACCAGTGTTGGTGATGCATCTTTCCTGCCAGTTGTTGCCGCGCAGCTGGACGTCGTGCACCGCGTGTATGTGCTCGAACAGAACTTCCTTGCTCGCGTAAGTGCAGGGCCGAAGATTGTGGCTTGAACTTGTTGTTTGTTGTTGAACGCTTGCTGTTTGCTGTTGCTTAAATGGTTTGGCGTTGTTGTTCGTTGATGTTGGTTGTTCCCATTGGCGTTGTTCGCACCACACTCTGCGCATCTTTATCACTCATATCCGACTCTCCTTGACCCGCGAGCATTACTGGTTGTCGTTGCTGTGGTGCAGCAGCAACTTACCCCTCACTTACCAACTATTGCTGGTCACAGGCGGTCACGAGCGTGTTCCCGGATGAGGATGCAGCCAAGGTGAAGGTGATTCGCGCCTCCGCAGAGGACGTCAATGTCTCCTTTTTGGACAATGCACCAGCCGATGTGCTGCTGGCAGAGCCAAGCTACCTCTTTGCAGACCTCCCCTGGCACACGTTCGTACCAGCCCTGCTGCTGTGCATGGTGTGCAAGTGCTTTTTTTTTTGTTGTGCGACTGTGCGTGATGGCCCGATGTTCAGTTGCACATGTATGTGTGCGTGTGTGTGTGTGTGTGCGTGATGACGGGAAGTGTTCGCCTTGGACCCGTATGCTGACGGCATGTGGGGTGCCTTCCGCAGGATTTGCTTCCTGTTTGAGCGGCTAGCGCTGCAATCGTGCCTGACGGACGATGCTGTCATCATCCCGAGTCGCTTCCATCTCATGGTGCAGCCGGCCGTGCTTCGTGACTACCACACACTCCGCCAGCCAGCCGACAATGTACAGTTGCACAAATGTGTGTTGTATATTTGTGTGTAAGAGAGAGAGTGAGTGTGTGTGTGTGTGGGGGGGGGGGTGTGGGTGGATCTGGATCGGTGTGTGTGTGTGTGTTGTGACTCTGCCTGTTTGTGTCTGTCTGCCTGTTTGTGTCTGTCTGCCTGTTTGTGTCTGTCTGCCTGTTTGTGTCTGTCTGCCTGTCTGTTTGTGCGTTTTCGTCGGTGCTATACAGGTTTGTGTTGTGATAAAATGTGCATGATTGAATATGTGCATGCGTGCTCTATGTGACCCGTCTTCGCGGTCCACAGGTATCTGGGTTTGACCTGAGTGCGTACGATCGAGCGTGTGCGCTTGCGTCGTGGGAAACGGTGTTTCTGCCCAACAATGGGTACCGCCTGCTTGCCGCCCCGCGCTGCATCCTTGACGTGGACCTCACCAGCCAAACCCCGCTCGACGCAGCTGGTGAGCACGTGAGGGAGGGTTTGTGCGCTGTGCGGGTCCACACGAAATGTTTGCGATGGGTGGGAAGGCGTTCATCGCTGTTGCTGCCACTCTTCTCGCGTTGCTGTCGCTGGTAACCGTGCTGCTTGTCTCTACTCTCTGCCTGCCTTCGTGTGCGTGTCCTGCCCTTGTGTGTGCAATTGCGATTGGTAGGGGAGGCCATGTGGCGCGCCGGCGGGAGGGAGCAGAGCAGCAGTGATGGCGACGTGGCTGGCCATGGCGGTGAAGCTGTTGCCAACTGCGTGCTTGCGTGGGTGGACTTCACACTGATCAGCGAGAACACATGTGATGCTGCAGACACTACATCTATCATCCGGGTATCCAACGCGCCTGGTGCGCTGCGCTGCCACACGGCCGTGCAGGTGCTCGAGCGGCCGTGTGCAGACAGCGCCCCTGCCACCACAGAAGCAGCCAAGCAGCAGCAGCAGCAACAAACGAGCGAGGAGGTCCAAGAGAGCGCGCCTTGTTTACTGGGGGTCAAGGCAGTGTTTGATCCCACGTCCGCAGCAGTCCACGTCAATGCAGCCTGGATGTGAACCACCCAGCACGCCACTGAGCACTGGCTCATCGACCTGCTCTGCTCTGCTCTGCTTACTTGGTTGGTTGGTTTGCGTCCTGTGCTGCGTGTTGTTCGGCAGTTGTGCTGATATCATAAATTGCACAAAGTAGTCATCACAGACGCAGCAGACAACAACGACACATCCACGGCGATGCCTGCGCTGGGGGGAGATGGACGAGTGTGGATCAACGTGGACTGCTGTGGGCTGTTCACAGCGACAATGACATATGCCCTCATGGTCCTTGGGCTTCTTGGTGCGTTGTCGTTCACCCCACCTCAACTCATGCTGGTTGTGTGTGTGTGTGTATGTGTGTATATGTGTGTGTGTGTGCGATGTGGTGTGCTGTGTGTGCGATGTGGTGTGCTGTGTGTGCGATGTGGTGTACCATCTTGTCAAGCCACATCGGAGAGGTTTTGGTACATGAGGACGCGTAGTGTCTGCAGATACTTGCTTGGAACTTCTACGTTGTGTTTGCCTCACACTGCCCCCGATGCAACGCTGCATGTCCGCTTCCCAGGCGCATTACATCTCCTGGACATTGGCACATCAGTGGGGCTGTTCCTCTTCTTGCTGTTGTTTGGGACCGTTTCGTTGGCGGGGCTATCGCACATGCGCTGCATGCTCACAGATCCCGGCTGTAAGTCATGCATCCGTCGTGCGCAGTGCATGTTACCAGTGCATATGGGTAGTGCATGTTGGCAGTGCATGTGGGCAGTCTCTGCATTCATCTCCCACACAAGACAACCACAAGAAGACAGCCCGTTCATTTCACACACACACGCGCGCGCGCACTTCTGCTGCTTACGTTGTAGCCGTTCCCTCGCTGCCGCGGGAGATTGAGCTGGAACATATTCCAAAGGGGGAGCTGCGGTTACGCAACGGGGAGTACGTGTCCGTGTGTCGCAGGTGCCACACGTACAAGCCCGAGAGGGCGCACCACTGCAGCGTGTGCGGACGATGCATTCGGCGCATGGATCACCACTGTCCCGTGAGCTGTGTGTGTGTGTGTGTATGTATATGTGTGTGTGTTTGTATATATGTGTGTGTGTGTGTGTGCTCGTGTGAGTGTGTGTGGGCACTGCAGTTGACTTCTCGCCATCGCGCTGCTCTAAGTTAATCCTCCATGGCTGGTGACCATCGATTGCTCACATTGCTTCTCTGCCAAACATGTCCGCTGATGCTTACCACTGCGGCCGTCGCATGAATCATGCACGTTCTCGCGAACCAGTGGTGCGTACAATACCCGCACTCGCCGATGCGTGTGCGCCGTTCCGCTTCCGTGGTTCCGTGCATGTCCTTGTTGTGCATGCAACTGTAGTGCATGCATTTGACTGCCACCTAACGATCTTGCACGCGCGCACCCTGCTGGCCATAGGGTGAACAACTGTGTGGGCGAGAACAACCAGAAGTTCTTCATCTTGTTTACGGTGCGTGGTTGGTTGGAGTGTGGCCTGCATGCTGCTGGTGCATCTTGAACTGATGTCGACTGTGACGTGTTTGCGCCGCCTGATCTCATCGCATGACTGTGTTGCATTGCTTTGCGACCTGAAACGCTGTTGTTTCCGCTCTGCACAATATCCAAAGGCATACATCTTTCTCTCGGCCCTGGTGCTGCTTCTCATCATTATACATCATTTCCGCTCGTGTCCAAGCCCACGAGGTGTTTACATGCATGCCCTCTCGGTATTGCCTGCTTGCGTAACTACATGTGTGCGTGCGTGTACGCTTGGGCACGTTCACGTGTGTGCATGTGCTTCGCAACAGCCTGTCATGTTTGTCCTTGGCGTTTGATGCAGTGCGGCGACCACCGCCATTCCGTCCCTCACAAACACACAAACACAGAAACACACACACACACACACACAAACAAACAAACAAACAAACACACTAACAAACACACACACACGCACACAAACACACACACGCGCGCATGCGTTGGACATGACATGACACTGCAGAGTGCATTTTCGATTCAGACCGGGCGTTACGACCGCTCGTGGTGTTTGGGCTGATCATGGAAAGCCTGTTGTTTGGCCTCTTTACTCTCATTATGACATGTGATCAGGTATTGTGGCGGGTGTGCGCGCTTTCATGTGTACTGCGTTGGGCAACGGTTGCCTCCCTTGCATGCGCATGCGCAGACCGCATCCTTGCTTGAATGCGTGTGCGTGTGTATGTGTGCGCGTGTGCGTGCGTGTCGTGTGTATGTAGGTGTAGGTGTATGTGTGTCATGGTGGTGGTTGTGTGGACGGCACTGTTGCCTGATGTTGATGAACTGCTTCGACTGACTGACGTCCACCTGCCCATCTGTCTTGTGTTTGCTCAGCTGTACAACATTGCAAACGAGACTTCCACCATCGACCGTATCAAGGGGTCCAAGTTGGGCAGAGGTGCGTCTGTGTGCGTCTATATGCGTCTGTGTGCGTCTACATGCCTGTATGTGTGTGTATCAGAGTGTGTCTGCATTTGCGTGTGGCGATCGAAGCTGGTTGCTTTGTGCTCTCACACTACGTGTCTTCGTCGCTATCCTATCCTCCGAATCCCTCTAACCACCCCCTCCCCTCCCTCGTCCTTTCAACGCGCGTGTTTGCAGCGGCCGAATCAACTGTAGACAAGCTACGAGTCGTTTTTGGTTCCCATCCTCACTGGACATGGTGCGTTTGTCCGTGTGTATTATTGAACATGCGCACTTGTGCATCTGTGGTTGCCTCTGGACTCCTTCCTACTTTGCTGGTCCATGACTGCGCCCTTCACACTCGTTCTTGCTCACATGCCCCCCTTCAACCATGCATCGGCGCTTCTCCAACCACACGCACACACACACACACACGCACGCACGCACGCACATACGCACATACACGCACGCACGCACGTACATACGCATAGGCTGCTGCCCCTTGAGGGTGCTGAGTTGCGGTTTCGAAAGAGACAGCTTGAGCATGTTGTGTAGCAAGAGCAGATGTCACTGCTTCTTCTTCTTCTTCTTCTTCTTCTTCTTCTTCTTCTTCTTCTTCTTCTTCTTCTTCTTCTTCTTCTTCTTCTTCTTCTTCTTCTTCTTCTTCTTCTTCTTCTTCTTCTTCTTCTTCTTCTTCTTCTTCTTCTTCTTCTTCTTCTTCTTCTTCTTCTTCTTCTTCTTCTTCTTCTTCTTCTTCTTCTTCTTCTTCTTCTTCTTCTTCTTCTTCTTCTTCTTCTTCTTCTTCTTCTTCTTCTTCTTCTTCTTCTTCTTCTTCTTCCTCTCTCGTGGTGATTGCTGGTTATCCTTAGCTACTTCGCGCCCGCTGTACACCTCTCAGCACTTCATGGGCAGCCTGCACAGCGGTGCTTTGATGCTGTGACAGCAAGGCCGCTTATGTCGTGTCATCATCACATCACATGAATCGCGTCAATGCTGCACTGTGTGCTGCTGTGGTTTTGATTGTTTCGCGCAGCTGTTGTACGACATGATAAAAGTTTTATGCTGGCCTCGGCGGAGAATATTTGCTCAAAGAAGAGCCGCTACAAGCAGCGACTACTGGCCCGCCACCATACCTTCATTGGTCGGAAGTGGATTCAGTCGCTCCCGAAGGCGCTGACCGCACCCACACTCTACCTTTGTCCAAAGCAGTGCCCGCGTCAAGGCTGCGCTGTGTAGTTGTAACTCCTTCGATCCCTGTTGGTTGATTGGTTTCGTGGCAGCCAGACAACGGCCTCTGAGTGAAACCCCGCACGCTGCAACCTCATCACCACCATCATGGCGGGAAAGGCTGTGTTGTTGGTGGTTGTGCTGGCTGTGCTGTCGTGTGTGCCGCACAATGCAAGGACTGCTGCCATGCCCGACTTTGACCAGATCAAGGCCACCTTGCACGGGCAGATCATGGCTGACGCAGAGTCCATGCTTCCTCCGCCAACGTCGACTTCGACCACAACGACCACAACGACTAGCACAACGACGAGTGCATATCCGAGCATGGACAGTGAAAACAGAGTCCTCCTGCGCGGGCGACGGACCCTTGAGGGTGAGGTCGCCATTCGTGTTTGTGTTCCGCACATGGCTTTGTTTGGTTGCATGTGTGTGCATGTGTGTGCATATGTGTGCGTGTGTGTGCGTGTGCGTGTGTGTGCGTGTGCGTGTGTGTGTGCGTGTGTGTGTCTGTACTCGTGTGTGTGTGCATGTGTGTGCATGTGTGTGCATGTGTGTGCATGTGTGTGTGTGCGTGTGCGTGTGAGTGTGTGTGAGTGTGTGTGTGCATGTGCATGTGCGTATGAAGTGCGTGCTCTTGGTGTCTGCGTCTCTCTGCGATTCAAGTTTGCATGCGCAAGCCCTGTGTTGCCCAATGTTTGCACCTGACATTCCCCTTACCATGCGCGCATGCTCGCTCGCCCACTCACTCACTTTTGCACCCCCAACCCGCACACACACATACGCGCGCTCTCTCTTTCACACACACACACACACGCCATTCTGTGCGCTGTTTGCATGACGTACAGATATCGTGTCCATTGAGAAGCTCGAGCCTGTGCGCCGGTATGTCCCTGCATCACGGCTGACGGACTTTGTCAACGTGGACAGCGTCGCCGACTTCTTTCCCACGACACGCGCACAGGACTTCACCTTCTTCAGGCTCACAAACGCCAACGCCGGCAACGCATCCACCATTCTCAACACCGACGTGCCTCGCAATGCGTGCATTGCCGTTGCATCGGCAGAGAGGTGCGTCGACAGCACGTGCACAAGTCTCAGCAAAAACGACGTCCCGCAGCGCGTGTACTCGTGGCAGCCCGTGACCCAGGCATGGACAGACGCAGGTCCCGGTGCTGCTGTTGAGGCGGGCACGGGCGTCATCACCGGGAACGGCATCGTTGGTCTGACACACTTCTCGCCTGACAAGGAGCAAGACATGATCATTCCCGCGTCCTTCTCCAGCGATATCACCAGCACCAACTTCAGGCCGTTTGAGCAGTGCGGCGACGTTTGGCGTTACCAGGGCGAGGGCCAGGGGTACCACAAGTACCTCGACTGCGCATGGACGACCCACGGTGCGCGCCACGTGGAGCACTTCGCCATCAATGGAGAGCACTTCATTCTGCAGACGAACATGGTCAAGCGCCAATACTTCCTGGGGCAGGTGGTCAGTGAGACCTTCACGAGTGTGCCCAACTTCATCCTGAAATGGAGCGCACGCACGACGGACAACCAGGGCCAGGAGCAGCAGCATGGCTTCTTCCTCACGGGCGGGGAGCAGACCAACGGTACCCTATCACCAGACGATGCGGCGTACAACGAGAACATCGGCAACAACGGTGCCAACGTGTGGCAGGTGAGCACAAATAAGAGGGGGCGACGGGGAAGAGGGGGGGGGGGTGAACGGGAGGGAGAGAGAGTGTGTATATGTGCGTGCGTGTGTGTGTCTGTGTGTGCGTGTCTGTGTGTGCGGAAGGGGGAAGAACAGAGCAGAATGAAGAGGGGGAGCATAACAAGGAGAATGATCGGACGATGGAAGGGGAGATGATGACAAAGGGTGAGATGAAGAAGTGGGTCTAACATTGTGGGTACACTCCTTGTCTGGTGGACTGGCGGATGTTCTCAGAACCCACCGCAAGACAGCCATCTGCTTCAGCTCACCAATGTCCGCGCACCTGCAACCATCCAAACGCTGATAGGTTTTCGGGTCCCTCTCTGGCGTTGTCCATGCCAAGGTGTTTGATATTCGCGGAGAAACGTTCTTGGCCTTTGCGGAGTACGTCTCCGACAAAGCGTGCACGTCCTTGGACGCGCAATCCGTCTTTCCCTCTTGCTGGGACGTGGAGATTTCGTCGCACGTCTTCAAGTACGACCCTCGCAGCGACAACCCGCGAGGCGACTGCATCGCACCAGGCAACCCGGCAGGCTGCCAGGAGTTCCAGGGCGAGTTCAAGCCGTACCAAACGCTGCGCACGGTGGGCGCCAGGCACATTGAGGCGTTTTCCGTCTCAACCACGGGCAGCGTGCAGCACTTCCTTGCCGTTGCCGAGAGCCACGACAACGGCCTGGAGACGGCCTCCTCCACAATCTACCGCTGGAACGGATACCGCTTTGGCGTGTTCCAGAAGCTCGACACGCTGTTTGCGGAGAAGTTTGAGTTCTTTGAGATTGAGGGGCAGGCGCACCTCGCCGTCACCAACCGCGGCTGCCCGCCATTGGAGCGCAACACCTCCTTTGCCGCCTGCGGCACTGCGGACTCAGCCAACGTCGGGCGCACGCAAGTGTACTACTACGACGTGTTCACGGACGAATTCCGCCTGCTCAAGGAGACAGCGGAGCTGGGCGAGCTGCACGCGTACGGCAGCAGCACGAACGAGGACGGTGCCCTGGTGCTGGAGAACGGAGGGCAGGGCCCAGTCGGCCTGGCCGTGTTCCAGCTTCCCCGCTTCGAGCTTGTTCGCTTCACGGAGACGGTCACCTACGTTGCCGTGGCCAACGCGCGCATCCTCGAGACCAATACGGTCGGCTCGTGCCCCAACACCTCGCCCGTGCTGTGCTCCCGGCCGGAAAACCTCTTTCGTCTCCGGTCCACGGTCACCATGGGCATCGCCAACTCTGTCACGCAGGTGTCGCAGCAGGCTGTGGAGACGGAGCTGCAGCTCAGCGCCCTGGCCACGCAGGTCAACGGCGGTGAAGGCCTAACATCCTCTCTTGTGCGGTATGTTTGTGTTGTTGTGCGCGTGCGATGTGTGTGTGTGTGCTGATGCGATGAAGACGAGAGAGGCATGCTGGCGTGCATGTCAAAGCGCAAAGTCGCAGAGAAATGGATGCGTAGTGTTGTCTCTACCACCTCGACGCCTCGACGCTCCAACTGCCACACACACACACACACACACACACACACACCTTACCACACACACACACGCACACACCTTACCACACAAACAACAAACACACACTACCGCGCACACACACCCCCCGCACAAGCTCGTCTCTTACCCTCTTTTCGATCAACACGCTCCCCCAACATCCCACGTCATGACGAACACGTCTATACACACGTGAACTCATCACCACCCCGTGACTCTCTTCTGTCTGTTGCAGGGAGTATGGCCTGGATCTCCGCCTCTACGGTGCCTCCAGCTCAGTGGACGTCAATATTGGCGGCGAGCAATATGTCATTGTTGGATTTGAGGAGGCGTACATGACTGCAGAGGAATGCGTGGACATGTACGTGAACCGCAGCAGCCCTGCATACGCCTGCGGGCACCTGAATACTGACTCCTCCATTGCTACGGAAGCGCAGTGCGCGTCCACCTGCGACCAGTCCTCCAGCACTTACGACCCTGTCGTCCGCAACCACCGCACGGAGACAATTGTCTTCCGCGTTGCGCGCGGCACCACCCGTCCACGCCTCCAGGAGGTGCAGCGGCTTCCCTCGCTTGGCGTCTCTGCCCTCCACGTGTTCCAGACAGAGGCCAATGTCACACAGGAGGTGTTTGATGCCTGCGCATCAGCCATGAACCCTGCAGACTGCATTGATGCCGCCACCGCGGGTACGGGCGGCGAGACGGTGCTGGCTGTCGTGAACGCCAAGTCCACCTGCGAGCACAGCCTCGTGGATGATGCGCCATTGTCGCCCGACCCGGCCAAGGCCGTTACCCTGTACGTGTTCAGCACGTCCTCCAAGAAGTTTGTTGAGCGGGGCAGGGTGCACACCATGTGCGAGCCAGCCAGCATCACGACGTTCACCACGGAGTGCCAGCGCACGTCTGGTACGCACTTCGCCGCCCCAGCGTGTGCGCAGTACATGGCGCTTGCGGAGGACTGCACCGCGTACAACGAGTACCTTGTGGCCAGGGGCCAGAACGACACTGACCACTTGATCCCCGGAAACCACCGAATCAGCTTCCACCGCCTCATGGAGCACGGCACTCTCACATACATGCACTGCCAGCCGTACCCCGACCCTGGCGACGAGCGCAACCACGCCGAATCCCCCTGCTACCAGAGCCCAGACAGGTTCCGCCAAGCGGGCGTTGCGGATGCTGGCGACGAGCACGCCTACGACTTCCCTGACCTGCTGCCAACATCTGCTGTGCTTGGGCAGGACATTACGGAAGACGGAACAGGGTACTTCCCACGACTGCGCGCCACGCCAGTTGCCAGCATCACCGCCGGCATCTCCAGGGCCCGCAAAAACATCTTCTACCGCAATGACCGTGGCACGGAGGAAGCCATCCCCGTCAACGACTTGGACGGGCAGAGCATGTCACCGTACTGGCTCAACGGCCGCAAGCGGTTTGAAGTGCTGCTGAGCGTGTCGTACGACCGCCGCCGCGCCGCACCGCAGGTGTTCGGGCTTCGGGCGCTGCATCCCCGCAGCAGAGCTTGTGCAGGCCGACACGCCACAACGCCACGACGCCGGGCCTTTGAGGTGGCCCAGGCCATGAGTGGAGCCATCACCTCTGGCGGCACGCAGTCGGTCTTCTTTGAGCGCCAGACCCTGGACGGGAGCACGAGATCTTACGCCGTGTTCGCGGAGCGACACACGCGCACCACGACAGACACGGACGCAGATGCGCCGGCCGGCTACCTGTCCTCTGTGTACGTTGACAGCGCTTGCCACGAGTACACCAAGTTTGATTCGACAGACCCGGATGTGTCCTCCGGCGGCATCTTTGCTCCAGCCGTGGACATTTTGCCCGGGGTCACACTGCCGGCCAACGACACGGAGTGGTGCCCGTACTCCACACATGTGGACCACTTCCTTGCATGGGAGGCGTTTGAGAACCACTACCATCCTGTGTCCCCGTGCAAGGGACGCAGCTACAACCCCGATGGCCCCACGTATGGCGTCTACCAGCGCTTCTACAACCGCCTGCCGCCAGCCAGCATCCGCGCCCCTTTGTCCGAGACGGTGACCGCCACACCCCGCGCGGGCTTTGCCTACCCTCGGTTGCCCGATGAGGTGCAGATCCTGCCCTCCTTCCAGTTTAGCACGGCCGACTACGTGGAGCTCTTCAACCGAAAGGACGAGGTGATGGGCAAGCTGCAGGACTTGGCCACGTATCAGGCCAATGCTGTTGAGGCAGTGGAGGTGTGTGGCAGCTCGAGCCAGCTCTGGCTTGTGTTTGGCAACGACGGCTGGGATGTGCAGTACAACAGCGAGGGGCTCCCTGTTGGCGGCATCACGCCGCCCGTGCAGAAGCGGTACCTGTATCGGTGGAACGAGAACTACGCCGTTGCGTCGGACGGGCGCACGTGCTCTGCCGCCGCGGCTCGCGAGGAGCTTGCCCTGTACGGCACCGCTTATGCGCAGCTGGGCTGCTTCGAGGCCGTCGAGCTCTCTGTGCCCGTCAACTCGGGGCGCGCCATTGCTGTGAGCATGTTCTCTGCCTACGGCTGGCTGGTTATGCTGCAGATCAACGCGGCCGAGGGCCAGGCGGAGGACCCGGCACCTGCTTTGTGCAAGGCGGACACGACCGCGAACTCACCTGCAGGCGTCAGCTCCTACAGCGCAGTTGTGGACCTTGCGACTTACGGCGGCTCCTCGTGCCGTGTGCACGTGCAGGAGGAAGCGGCCACCATCACACGCCTGGAGCTTGAGGATCGCGTGGCAGAGACGGTGTCGCAGACGATGAATGCAATTGCAGAGGTCATGCAAGTTGCTCTCAACAGCACAGCGCCCCTCAACTACACGGCGCTTGACGAACGCTACGTCACCCTCAACACCGACCAGGAGATTACGGGCACGAAAACGTTCTCGGTGCTGTCGGCGGACGCAGCCATCATCTCCAACGACCTCGCAGTGGAGGGTGAGCTGGATGTCGCGGGAACAGCAACGATTGGCGAGAACTTGGACGTCTTTGGCACTGTGGACGGTGTTGATGTGAGCGTGTTCAATGAGCAGGTGCGGGTTGACGCCGAGGACACGGCATTGAAACTGCTTGAGCTGACTGAGCTCAGTTGTACCCTCAGCGCTGACGTAGACAGCCTTAACAGCAACGTCTTTGGTGAGAGACTGTTGTTGTATGATGTGATGTGATGTGTGTGCGCGCGCGTGCTGGCTCATGCGTGTTACGCTGTGTGATCGTGCTCATGTGTGTCACGATAAATGACTGTGTACGCGCGTGTTTGCGGGTACATGTGTACACGTGCACTTGAGCCCTTCCCCATGTAGCATGTACCATGCGTGTGACTTGCTCTTGCATTGATTACACGACCGTTCGCGCTTCCTCCTCAACATCACTCGTTCACTCACGCATGCTGTAACATTTTTGCCTTGCCTTGATGTGTTTTGCAGGTACATCGGCCGCCGGTGCAGTGCAGTGTGTGGGCGTGGTGAAGGAGACGCAGTGCTACCCAAAGGATTCGCTCAAGACTGATGGGTTTGGGGGCCTGTTTGCGGACGTTAGGCGTGTTGTGGAGGGCCAGCTCGCGCCGCTGGCGTTGAACGTCGAGGTGGACAGCGTGCGCATGTTCCCGAAGAACACGCGAGCGTACCTTGTTCTGAAGGCGTTTTCGGCGAGCAACTTGACGGCGGCGCAGGCGGCCGTTGACTTGGCGACATACTTCTCCCCACTGTACTGCCAAGCTGACACGAGCGCAAGCGCACAGGTCGGATACACGCTCGTCACACAAGCCGTGCGCTTCGTGCTTGTGTCGTGTGATCTGTGGAGCCAGGACGTGCTGAACGAGCTCAAACTGGCGCTCGTGACGTCGCTATCTGAGTACGCCGTGCGGGCGACGGACATCGACACGCCAACCATTGTGTGCAACACAGATGGGTCGTCACGTCTTGACGTGCAAGTGAAGGCCGCCAACGCCTACTCTGCCGATGTTGCTGCTGCCCTCGACTCTCAACCATTGTGGACGGACACATACCTGTCGCTGGTGCAAGCGCTCCCTTCCTTGTTCGCCAACGTTGCGGACGTTGTTGAGTACAGCCTTGACAACTACGCGCCACCAGACTCGGCCATCACGACGTCTGACGACGACTTCTCAGGGGACATCATGCCCTAAGCGTCATGCACCCACAAGCCACGCTCCTCTTCACCATTTGTTCTGCCATGAAGGCTGGCGTTGCTGTCGACAGAGTGCATGTGTACTAGTGGGCGAGTGAGTAAGTATGTGTGTGAGTGAGAGTGTGTGTGTGCGTGTGTGTGGCGATCACTTGCAAGCATGTACATAGGTGCAGGTGTGGTTGTTTTTGCCTTATCCTTCCGCGTTTGCTTTGTTCGTGTTAGCTCACTGTGGACGAGGTTACGTGTGTGTGCATGTGCGCAAATGCGTTTGTTTGCGTGAGGGAAGGAGAGAGTGAACTGCTCTGTATTAAGAGAGAGTGTGTGCGTACGTGTGTGACTTTGAACGACCGCGTTGCGGGGGGGGGGGCAGTGGGGGTGGGTGTGTTGATATCGGATGTGCAGAACAGATAGGGTGACTGTTTACTTGTAATCGCATGTGCACAGTGATGGTGTGATGGTACACAATTCAAGCACTAAACCAAGATGATCAGAAGCCGGATGCTCTTCACGCTCCCTGTGAATTGTGTGTGTGTGTGTGTGTGTGCGTGTGTGTGTGTGTGTGTGTGTGTGAGGCGGATGGATGGTGGAACGTGGGAATGGTAAGCGAGCAAACGCCGTGAGAAGCAAGCACAAAGTCCAATAACGTGAGAGAGAGCAGTCAGCAAGCAGAACGCAATTGAAAAAGCAGTCAGAGAACAGCCAGCAAGCAGCCAGCAAAGCAAGCAGGAAACAAACCTGGGGAACACGTCAATTGAGCACACGGTCACGTCCATGTGCGGGTGTCGCATCAATGCGTAGTCGATGCGTTTCACAAGCTGCTCCCCAAAGGTGTTGAAGGTGAGGCCAACATCCCTCTCTTCGTCCTTGCGTATCTGCACAGTGTGGTGGTGGCATACATCAGCGGTACGCCATGCGTTGCCAGAGAACTTTGCGCAGCTTCAAAGGAAAAGATGGAAAAAGCATGCAAGGACGGGCAACACGACACCTGTTGACGTGCACTTGGACAAACACTGGTCAACCAACCAACCAAGACACACACACACACGCACATACACACGCACGCACGCACACACACACACACATACACACACACACCCCCACGCACACACACACACACACACACACACAAGCATTGCCCATGATGATCAAAACCACTGCAAGAGAGCTCACTTGCTGCCAGGGCGCGGTTCGGGGTGGAGCTCCAGCCACGCGTCATACACGCCATCTGTCGTCGCTTCAAGCAGCGGCGCTTTCCCAGACAAGAACCTGCGGGCCAGCACAAGCACGAGCAGTCGTTTGCGGAGGTGATGTGACACCAGGCAAACTCTCTGAACACCTGCGATCAACGGTCAGCAAGTGCAGGGCACACACACACACACACACACACACACACACACACACACACACACACACACACACACCAAGAATACAACGGACGCGTTGGGTGCGCGTATGTGTGTATGTACGTGCGTATGCGTGCGTGTGTGTGTGTGTGTGTCTGCGAGTGGGATGAAACCTCTCTTGCGGAAGTGACCCAAGGCGTAACACCGCGATAGCATTACCTGATACACGGCGTGTCTGGCTCTGCGTTCAGATCACCCAAAAACAGCTGTGTGCTAGAGTTGTCCTCCTTAATAAACTCCCACGTTTCCACACAACCTCTCTGCCGTGCAGTTTCACTTTATAGTTTGATTTGGGCAGATGCGCATGCGTGCATGAGTGAGTGAGTGAGTGAGTGAGTGAGTGAGTGAGTGAGTGAGTGATCGGGTGAATCACGCGTTGGGGACAGGATCACACAGGAGTTGTTGTTCGACCGAAGCAATGGCAAGCTGACAGTAGGAACACGCGCACTTGCAATCGCACTCTCGCACGCATGCAAACGATGTTATATGCAGGCACACTCACACACACACACACATTCGCACGTACTCCAGAGCATAGTGGGAGACGAAGATGCTGACAGGGCCAAGGTGAGGGGCATCGACATTGACACGAAGAACAACGCGTTGATGCGCGTCTGCATGGTTGCGCCTGTACAATGACGCATTGTACGCTTGTTGTGAGGGACTCGACAAAGCCATCAACGCGCCCCTACACATGCGCGCACACACTCACACACGCACGCACACGCACACACACATATGCACGCACACACATACACGCACACACATACACGCGGACATATACAGACATACAACACGCCATGCATGCAGGACCTGTTTCTGTAAAGGAGGCGATAGTCGATTCCCACAATTGGATATTTCGAAAACACAGCAACACCTTCCTCAACCCTGTCACAAGACAATTGTGTGCAGAAGTGCGCGCGTGTGTGGTGCATAGAGGGTCGCACACAAGTGAGTGAACACGTTTGTGGCGATCTGAGAGAACACAACAACGACACCAAGCCACGTTCACATGCGCGGTGTCAAGCGTACCTCCCAAAGACCTGCTCTGCATATGTCATGGCTGGCTGATACACGTAGTGGTAAGTGGGCAGAAGTGCCGCCAAGCTCGCGGGCTGACTGTCGCGAAGCGCATCGTGACGAACCTGGGCGCGCACACACATACATACACATACATACACACACATACACACACACACACACACACACACACACGGGTGTTTGGTCAAGTTAGTCGGTGAAGACAAACATGAGCACACAGACAAGGCACACACGGCACCATACGCTGGATGCACAAGTTGAAGACAGGCACACAGGTAGGCAGGAGGGCAAGGAGGCAGGGAGGCGCGCAGACATACATACTCAAAAACAAAAAAACAAAAAAAAACCAACAACCAACCAACCAATCAACCAACCAACCAACCAACCAACCAAACAACCAACCAACCAAACAAACAAACAAACAAACGAAACAAAGAGCAATGAGCGACCTCTTGGAAGGCGATGACATCGGGGTCTTCTGTGCGGACGTGGGCAGCAAGGCGGTTGAGCCGCTCTTCATACGTCCCGTCGTCAAACTCGTTGATGTTCCAGATGTTGTACGATGCAATGCGAAGCGGGCGGCGCAGCGTGGATGCATGCGGTCCTGCATGACGCAAGACAACAGGTGCGTGACACGTTAGCACGCGATGGACGCCCCGCCGATGTGGTGTGATGACGTATCATCCATCAGATGTTTTGTGTGTTGTTGTGAGTTTGTTTACGTGTGAGCACGAAAGGTTGTGGTGGCAATGCCATGCAGCCAACCCACCATCGTCGGTGTGCTGAAACCACATCTGGCATGCATGCTTTGCATGATGAATGGTTACCCAGCTGCAATGACCAGCAATGAGAACATAGGCACATCAAGTGATACTCAGAGATATGTTAATCCGGGTCATGATGGGTTTTTGATGAGATACTGTTGGTGGTGGAGCACGAGGGCCGTTTTCCTGTCAAGTCTTAAAATGGTGTCACGACAGAGGTGTGTCAACCCTCGCTCAGCACGTGTCAAGGTGCCACGACTGACCCTCAGAGGTGTGAGTGACACAACACGTCCGACGACTCCCCGCTCAAAGCGCAGCAACGCCTGCATTTCCACGGGCAAAGGCTCTTCTTCACTGGCGCCGTCATCCAGCATCCGAAGCTGACACCACGTGCGCGTGTGTATGTGTATGTGTATGTGTATGTGGGTGTGGGTGTGGGTGTGTATGTGGGTGTGTATGTGAGTGTGCGTGTGCGTGCGTATGTGCGGAAGGTACGCTCATGTGAGCTGGTAGAGCGCGCACAATAAGCAAACCCCGATGCACACACAAACACACAAACACAAAACACACACGCAAATACACACACAAACGCACACACACAAACACAAACATACATACACACACACACACACACACGTTCTTTCGTACAAATGGACAAGCAAGCAAGCAATTAGATTCGAATTCAAGGCAAGTTTCACCAGTGCGATATCCTATCACACACACGCGCACACATATACCTTCTGCCATGTATTGTGTTCGGTGAACACAGCGCGGTCATCTGGGTGGAGCTGAGTGTGGGCCATCAAGATGGCAGTCGTCTCTGTGTCCGGCACGTGTGTCACGTGATGGCTAATGACCGACAACGTCTTGTCTCTGTCTTTTGTGACAACAAAGTGGTGGTGGTATGCATCGGGGGTGTGCTGTGCCCAATGCGATGCACATCCGCCTTCCCACATCAGTGTAAAGTAGTACGTGATTCCCTGTGCGAGCAGCGGTGGTGGTGGCAGTGGCGGAGGAGGTGACGCAGGAGGTGGCAGAGGAGGTGAGCAATACAACAGGTGAACAAGCACGCAGGGAAAGGGACAGACACGGGCACTGCAAACGCTGTAATCAACACAGAAGCACCGCAAAGCACGCATCATGCACCGACCAGAATGACGGTGCGTCGCTGCACACGGTGCGCGTGATCCATGAACCGGATCACATATGGGTGCTGACCTGCGAAACGATACAACACAGGCGCACGTGCGTTGCACGTTGTTTGGGATGCCATGTCATTGCGTGGAGTACCCGGCTTGGGGCAAAGTTGTTGGTGTGCAACATCACTGCAATAGAGGAAGAAGCTTCTGAAACACACAGCCCATCAATACCAGTGCAAACTAACTGACCGTCCTTAGTCTGGTACAGAATGTGTTTGGACGGGAACAGAAGCACGGCTGACTGGAGAAGATGCTGCTGTGCCACCGGCGGCGCGGAGGCAGAGGCGTTTGGGTTATGGCACTGTCGATTTGTGTGGAACCAGATATGTTGGAGCGCATGTTGTGCCGCTTCTTGCACATCTGGATCGTTCGGCTGCACATCCCAGCTGAATGTGTTCAGCACCTCGCCGTAGCTCTCTCGCACCTGAAAGATTTGCAGCCCCATGAGCAGTGGAGGAGTGGAAGCGCAGGGAGATAGATGAGTGGACAGAGGAGCAGAAGGTAGGGACAGAGGAGTAGAAGGTAGGGACAGAGGAGCGGAAGGTAGGGACAGAATTCAAAGATAAAAGCAGACACACAAGAGACAAACAGATGCAATAGCGACAAACAGACACACACACAAACACATCTTCACATGAACACATCACACAAACACAGGCACACAAACACAGACACAGACACAGACACAGACACAGACACGACACAGACCCACAGACACACACACACACAGACACACACACACATACAGACACAGACACATGTACACACACATACAGACACACACACATACAGACACAGACACATGTACACACATGTATGTACATACACCACACCTCGATGCTGGTGCAGACGGTTGGGATCAGCGTGATCACCCAACACCAAGCAGCAATCACAGCGATCATCGCACGACGCATGCTCAGTGTGCGAGTGGAGGAAGCAGGACTACAACTGGAGCTGGAGCCACTGTTGGTGCATCAGCGTCCGACCACTGCCGAAAATCACCGAAAAACATGATCCATTCTTCCACAACCACATCCCCGCAAGCAAGCAAGCAAGCAAGATGTTGCTGCCACAGCTTCGCGGTGGTGTTCGTGCGTTGAGCACGACGACGCGCCGCCAGCTCTCTTTCTTCGGGGACACACCTCCACCGCAGTCGCGGGTACGTTTTGCATGGCGCACGTTTACACCAACAGTGTATGCAGGGTGGCGCGGAAAGGAAACACGGTGTGCGTTATTGTGTTGTGTGGCGTGAGTTGTAGAATTTGTGTTTGGTGTTGTGTGTGTTGTTTTCTATGCACTAATGGCGGTGGACGGTCGTTGCTGGGTGCACTGTCGTTGTTGCTGTTGTTGGTGTGGTGGTGTTGTTTTGCAGGTGTTGAATCAGGTCCCTGCCTTGGAGAACTTTGCTGCGTTTGAGTCGGATCCAATTCTTCAGTCGTGCGTCAGCTTTTACGGTGCAGACTTTGGAACGGAGCAAATCTCCTATGTGGGCAAGCTGGCCGGCAGCCAGCACGTGGCTGAGCTCGCACGCGACGTAAGAGACGCCTGTTCAGAGCTCACTCGCCTGCGTGTCACGCAACGGCGTTGTGCAACGCATCTCACTGCATGGGCCTGCACACAACAGCATCCTGTCGTTACTGCACAGACCCTCGTACTCACCATGATATCAACTGTTGCCATCTCTGGGTTTGTTACAGGCCAACGAGAACATCCCGGTCTTCCACTCTCACGATCGGTTTGGCAACCGCATTGACTTTGTCAAGTACCACCCCGCTTATCATGAGATCATGAAGTGCGTACCACTGCACGATACTGTCATGTCTGTGCATGTGTTTGTGTTTGTGTGTGCGTGTGTGTCTGTGTGTGTTTGTGTGGTTGCGTGTGTTTGTGTATTTGTTCGTTCGCATGTTTGTTGTTGTATTGCCTTGACAGCAGCTTTCTCCTCACCCACGCGCCCTATGAATCCCTTCATTCATCGGCCACATGCCATGCCGCCCGCTACACACCTGTAAGGCTTGGCATCGAGGCTGAAATCCCCTCGTACTCCTGGCGCAACGCCGACAAGCGCGGCAGCGCCGTCGCGCGCTCTGCTCTCGGCTACCTCATGTACCAGGCCGAGTCTGGCACCCAGTGCCCGCAGACGATGACCTACGCATGCGTGCCTGCCCTGAAGCACATGACTGACGAGCAGCGCTCCGTCTGCGAGTACGTGCCCGCCAGTCAACCAACAAGCGCGCGCGGCTGTCGTGTGTGTGTGTATTGCGTTTTGTATTGTTTTGTGACTGTTTATGCTCACGTGGCTGTTGATAGAGTCGGAGGCGGTGTTATGATGGAGATTGAGCGCTTTGCGGCGACTGAGCAGACATCTGCTCACGCTTCAACACCCACACACACCACAAACACACACCACAAACACACACCGCAAACACACCAACGTACACTGCACACATCGGGTACGCCGTTTGTGCAACGCTGCGTGTGTGCGCGCGTGTGCTTCAGTTTCTTGACGAAGGCCATCACGCCCGAGTACGATCCGCGCAACGTTCCCGCCACGGAGAAGAACGGCATCACCATTGGCATGTCCATGACAGAGAAGCAGGGCGGCTCTGTAAGTCACATCCTGTCGCAAGTGGCTCGCGCGTTTCTTGCGACCACAACAGAGGCGATGGGTGTGGTGTGTTGTACTGGAGAGCAAGGAGGCAGGGAGATGTTGATGTTTGGGGGGGGGGGGGGGAAGATGATTTGGCGAGTTGTCGGCTGTCGCTGTCAACGCTTACCCTTTCCATGTGTATGTATGTTTGCATTATGATCGCAGGATGTGCGGGCCAACATCACGACTGCAAAGCCCGTTGACGCCAACAAGACAGGGCCTGGTTCCGCTTATTTCCTCAACGGTCACAAGTGGTTCACATCGGCGCCAATGTGCGATGCCTTCCTCACCCTCGCCCAGGTACAATGACGGCGCTTTGTTGGCGGTACATGTGTTTGCATGTGTGCATGTATGTGTGTGCATATCATGGATGATGTGCCCATCCTGGTGATTTGTTTGCTTCTGTTCAACACCACGCTGATACACAAGCCCATATCGGGTGCGCACGTACCTGTGTGTGTGTATATGTGTGTGTGTGTGTGTAGACGGAGAACGGGCTGTCATGCTTCATTGTACCGCGTTGGGTTCCCTCAACCGGCGAACGAAACGAAGGACTGCGATTCCAGCGCCTCAAGGTCAGACATATGTGCAACGCACACGCGTGCGACCCTCGCACACATTGGGGGTGTTTCGTCTCTCCAAACCTCGCTTCTTTATTCCACGTTCTCGCTGCCACAAACCCAACCGGGCTCACCAATCCACAAACCAAACACGTCAACACCAGAGCAAAGTTGGAGACCGGTCGAATGCATCGAGCGAGGTCGAGTACCACAACGCATACGCAGAGCTGCTTGGGCCCGAGGGCCGCGGCATTGCAATCATCCTCGAAATGGTGCAGAACACAAGGTGGGCGCACCGCTGTTGTCACAATGCGGTCATCATTGCCGTGTTGGGTGGGCTGAAGTGTGGTTGCTTGCACAGTGCTGATTTGGAAGCACGTGCACATCGCACTGACCACACCGCGTTGTGTGTTTTGCGTGGACGCGCGTGCATATCCTGTGTGTGTGAATGTGTATGTGCGTGTGTATTCAGGCTGGACTGCCTCGTCGGCACTGCTGGTCTCATGAAGCGCGCTCTCTTTGAGGCCGTCAACCACACCAGGTCCCCCCTCATGTCGTTGTTGCTCCTCCGCTCGCATGTGCATGCACACGCGTATGTTCTCTCGTGTGTTTGCATGTGTGTTCATTTACATGCTTCGCGTGCGTGTTGACTATTGTCGTTGCTCTTCACGCTTTATTGTGCGACCCCTGAATGCTGACCTCCTTGTCATGTGTGCGTGGCCAAAAACTATGTGTGTTTGTGTGTTCGTGAACATGTGCGTCTTTGCATGTGCGTGCGTGTGCATATGCGTGCGTGTGTGTGTGCGTGTGCGTGTGTGTGTGTGTTGACAGCCACCGGTCTGCGTTTGGATCTGTTCTGCTCGACACGCCACTCATGCGCGCCGTCGTTGCCGATCTCGTGCGTCCCCCTCCTTCCGCTGTGAATCGCTGCTGCCTGTGCCATGGCTTGCCATTGTTGTCACCACCTGTGCTGTCTCGCACGACATGCTCACTCACATGCACACACGCAAACACACCCTCACACACGCACCCACACTCACTCACACACCCACACACACACTCACACACTCGCACACACACACGCACACTCCCCCCTACACACACTCTCTCACGCACACACCCGACAGACGATTGAGAGCGAGGCCGCAACTGCACTTGCGTTCCGCATCGCGTCCACGTTTGACGCGCAGGCCTCCGAATACGACAAGGTACAGCGGCCGCCGTGAACACATGCTCATGTACCCGTACACATGCAGACACAAATGCCCGCACATCCACACGTATACACACGGCGCGAACGCCCGCATCTAATCCCCCTCCCCTCCCAACACGTGCATCCACACACCACTGCCTCTCCGTGTCGCATCACGTCGCTGTACAGGCGCTTGGTCGCATTGCCACCGCCATTGCAAAGTACCACATCTGCAAGCGCGCGCCCCAGTTTGTGTATGAGGCCATGGAGAGTCTTGGCGGAAACGGTTAGCGTAACTTGCGCCCGGTTTCTTCTTCCTCCTCCTCGCATGTGGTTGTTGTCTTGCATAGACACCACACTACAACCAACACAAGCACACAACCAACACATGCACACGCACATACACATACGCATACACATGCACATGCGTCCTCACGTGATATGCCCCTCCCACCGCCTTTGCTTCCTGCTGGCCGCGTTTAGGGTATGTGGACGAGGGCCCGATGGGCCGCCTGTACCGCCAGGCCCCGCTCAATGCCATTTGGGAAGGATCCGGAAACGTCATTTGTCTCGATGTTCTTCGATGCTTCCACCGCGAGCCAGAGTACGCATACGTATTTGCTTGCGTGCGGCTGTTGTGCATGTGTGCGCGCGTGTGCGTGCGTGTGCGTGTGTTGAAAATTGTGCGTGTACACACACACACACATCAACACCCATGCTACACCCACGTCACATGTGTACGCCCATAGAAGCTCTCGTATGTCACAATGACACCGTACCAAGCACGCTCACCGTCTTATGTGCTGCTGCTGCTGCCTGTGTCTTTGCTGTCCTGTCCAGCGCTGTTGAGGCGCTGATGCACGAGCTCTCATCGCTCGGTCACGTCGAAGAATACGGCCGCAAGTTCAACAAGGTAATGACGGCACACATTACAAACCTCCACGCATCGTGATTCACCCATACCTCACCACACACACACACACACACACACACACTCACACTCTCACACTCTTACACACACACACACACACACAACTTCTCACATGCATGACATGACACACGTGACCCATGTGCGTGCATCCATTCACTCATGCGTATGTGTGCAGCTCAAGGCTGAGATTGAGAACATTGGGCAGAACCAGGGCCGTCTCCGTAACATTGTCGGCACCGCCGCTCTTCTGCTGCAGGTGCGCCTTTTTGCCCGTGTATGTGTGTACGTGTGTGTGTGCGTGCGTGTGCGTGTGCGTGTATGAAATGAACTCAAACATCTCATTTTTTGTCGTTTTTGTCGCTGCAGGCCGTCGCTCTGTCGCGCACCAGCACGGAAGCTGTTGTGGATGCTTTCCTCAAGACAGTGCGTCGACTGCCGTGCACCACGTCTTTGCACACCTGTTTCGTGTGCCTACCTCTCTCACTCTCACTCACACACACATGCACACACACACGCACCTACACCCACTCACTCACCTACACTCACACTCACACCTCTCGCCACGCGTCCTCCGCCCTCTCCCTCCTCAGCGGCTGTCTGGATCGCCAACGCGCCTTGAATACGGTGCGCTGGAGCCGGGGTGTGACGTCGATGCAATCATCACCCGCAGCAACACCATCGTCAAGCCAGAGGCTGCCAGCACAACGCACGCCTGGAAGTGAGTGATGGCCTGGAGAATGCTGGAACGAGTGTGAATGTTGGGGGAGGGGGCTTGTTCACTGCTATTATCAGCCACAGAGAGAGAGAGAGAGAGAGAGAGAGAGAGAGAGAGAGAGAGAGAGAGAGAGAGAGAGAGAGAGAGAGAGAGAGAGAGAGAGAGAGAGATGTGTGTGCGTGTGTGTGTGGTTGTGTGGTTGTGTGTGTGTGTGTGTGTGGTTGTGTGTGTGTGTGTGAGTGTGTGTGCATCTACTACAGCCTGTCATATCAATATCAACCGCCACCACTCACCAACCACCAACCGCCCACCGTCATTGCAGCCCGCTGCAGCAGTCGACACGGCGCCTGCACACGTCCGCCCACCGCTGCCACGCAAGTGCAACAACGACGACCACCACCACAGCATCATCGCCCACACACCCGCGCAACCTGCCGTTCTCCACGGCGGATGAGGTGATGGAGCGTCGCGCTGCCGGGGACTGGGACTGCCCCACGTGTGGTCGCCTCAACTTTGTGTATGCGACAAAGTGTCTTTGCGGACACGCACGCGCATCTGAAGAGCACACGCGCGACGGCGATTGGCAGTGCGGGTTCTGCGGCGACAAGGTGTTCTCGTACAAGCGCTTCTGCCGCTGTGGCGAGCCAAACCCAGACCTGCTGTGATACGTTGTGACGAATGTGCGCCTGATGTGACGTGTGCCAGCACCAAACACCGCACATCACCACATCACGGCTAAAGTTGCGCCCACATCAACACATCGAAGCCCACAGTCATGCCCAAAATCCTTTGTTTTCCGTCTGTTGTTGCTTGGCGACGCGTACGCATTGTTGATTCTCTTTCTTCCACGCCGCTACGCTGTCTCGTTTCTTCATCCATCCCACACCACCTCTCAACACCCTGCGCATGCACCACGTTACCACTCTGCCATACATGCACACCCGAATGCCAGTGAGTCCACAACGAAGAGTCTCACAATCACATGGCTGCGAGATGTTTGTCTACTTTGGGTTGTGGATGATGACGGCACTGGTGTCGTGGACAGTGCAAGAGGGTGGCAAGCGAGGGAAGAACAACAAGCAAAACGACAGGGAAAGCAAGAGGGAAAGCACAGACACAACAAGCACAGGTAAGCAAGCGAGGCAATGGGAACACACATGCACACACACACACACAACATACAACCACAACACGCAACTCCTTGACATGACAACATCCACCACAGTCAGGTAAGAATCAAAACACACAGCAGCACAACCAAAACTGAACCGAGAAGAAGTGCATGCCACAACCACTCACGCACTACCCGCCTGCGCAATGCACGCGTTGCAACAGGTTGTGCTTGGTGTATTGGGGGCTGTGTGTGAACGAGAGTGCTGTTGCGGCATCTACTTGCGAATGAGGAGGTAGAGGTGGGATGTGTCCTCGCCCTCTGTCTGCGCTTCAATGATGATGTTGCCTTCCTTACCGACAACCCGGAACGTCTCTCGTGCGTCTTTCATCTGGTGGCGGAAAACACACATCAGGAACAGGAGAAGGAGTGAGCTCATGGATGTTTGTGAGGATGAGCATGTACGTGTGCATGTGCGTGAACATGTGTGTGCGGGCGTGTGTACTACAATAGCAGTCACAGTTCGCATGTGCAGACCTGATGGGTGATCTTGCCCGTGTGGACAGAGCGACGCTCCATGCGATGACGGCTAAAAGCAATCACAGCATCGGGGGTGTACACGGCAACCTGCACAGCAACAGCATCATGTGATAACAGCATTGCAGTGAGGAAAGAGAACAAATTGCCGGGGCTTGCTCGCAAAGACGCCGTGTGTGTGTGTGTGTGTGTGTGTGTGTGTGTGTGTGTGTGTGTGTGTGTGTGTGTGTGTGTGTGTGTGTGTGTGTGTGTGTGTGTTGGCTGCGTCGACTCACTGACGGGGACGTAGTCCTTGGAAGACTTCTCCCAGTCGCCGGTCCTGCCAGAAGGAAAAGGTCGCGATGGGGGTTAGCGGGAGCAAAACACAGCTGGTGAGAGTTGAGAGGTGGCACAAGTGCAGGGACAAATCGGAGGGAAAGACACGCAGACACACACACACACATACACACACAGCCACAAACACACACACATACAAACACATACAAACACACACGCACACACACACACACACAGCCACACACACGCACACACACAGCCACAAACAAATAACATACGCGCACACACACATGTTGACTGACTTTGCCTTTGATTCGTTTGGGTTGTCTTCGACGGCCACCGTGGTCATGGGGAGCTCCGCATAGTCGCTCGTGTCGTCCACAATCGCAGACACGCTGCACGTGGCAGGAGGGAGAGGGAGAGGGTGACGTGAGGAGTTTGGTTGGCTGTTGTATCACACGCAAGAGCATAACAGCAAAGGGGAGCACACAAGAGCACGTATGCACATGGCACATGAACGTTCATGGCACGCACGGCGCACATCGCACACAATGAGCACACGTGCACACGCACCGCTGCTTTGAGGGTTTGAGAGTGGACTCGCTTCCTTCGTCGATTTCGTATTCCTGCACGAGCGACTGCGCGTGCTTGTCGCCTGATGGCACAGACAGACAGACACACACACACACACACACGTTTACACACACACACACACATGCACGCACACGTGTTGAAGACATGTAGCAAGGAAGCACCGTGAGCATGGTTTCAAAACAGGATGTTTCACACAACCGCAGTCTCGTGGAGCACACATTCAAACACATGCACGGATACACGAAGCAACGGGCAAAGCGCATGCTGGCGGGGAACGGTGACGCAGAGGAAGGTGAAGCCCGTGTCGGGGGTGCGGGTGACGGCACAGCGCGCACCAGAGGCGCCTGCAGTGCGGAAGAGACAGGCAAACGAAGAGATGTGTGTATGAGTAAGTGTTTGCGTCGGGCGGGCGTTTTCTTTTGGGGGAAGCATGAGGAAGGCAAAAGGAAGTGGCAGTGGCATGGTGCGTAGCGGGCAAAACAAGCGAGCAAATCGCCGCACACACACACAACACAACACTCACAAAACAAAACACACACACACACACGCACACACACACGCACACACACACGCACACACACACCAACAACACAATGCAATGCGCGCACCGTCGAGGAGGCGGGTTGTCTTGAATCGGATGTCCTCATCGGGTCCGACGAGCAGTGAGTTGAGATCATGCACGCACACCTGCCCGCGGCCATCGACGTCAGAGACGGAGATCATGATACCCTCCTCGTCCATGACATACAGCCACGTGCAGCGGCGTCGCGAAACCTGCACGAGCTCGCGCTTGTCACCGCTCGTCTCCAGCACATACAGGCCCGTCTCTGCCCCGACGATGATGTACAGGAGCGGCTCCTGCCCGTTGGGCTGATGCTTCCAGCTCGCAGCACACAACACCTGCATTAAGGTGCAAGTGTGTGTGAGAAGGGTGTGTGTGTGAGAGAGAGTATGTGTGTATGTGTGTGTGCAAGTGCAAGAGTGTGTGTGTGTTGGTGTGCGGTTGAGGTGGGTGATGAGCGAATGCATTTGCGAGGGAAGAAGTGCATGGGTCGTGAGAGGAGTGCACGTGCACCCAGGTGTGTAGCCACGTACCCTGAGTGGGCAGCCAGCAAAGACGTTGCTTAGAACGAAGGAAGAGCCCGTCTCCTTACGCGGCGGCTGCGCCGGCTGCTGCACACACACACACACACACACACATCAAGCGAAGGAGGAAGGCAGGGAAGACGTTAGAAACTTGGGGAATGGGTTTCCCCCGCACAACACTGACAACCACAAAAGGCGACAAATGTATGCACACGCGCACGCTTTCTCACACTCACACCCGCCCACGTACACACAAGGAGTCGACAGACGCAACAGCAGGGCAGACGCCAGACAACCAGACCAGGTCAAACCCAACCAAACAGCAGAGACTCAAACATGCCCAACACAACCAACCTTGGACGGCGGGGGTCGGGAGGAGGGCTTGGATGGAGAGCGCGGTGGCACGCCGGGCTTGCCGCGCGGCAGATTGGCGTAGATTGGACCTTGCGCACATCACGGCAGCGACGTGAGGTGTGTGTGTGTGTGTGTGTGTGTGTGTGTGTTGGGGGTTGTTTGATGTTGTAGCACATGAATGCTTGAGCGAAAGCATTTTTGCATGGTTGTGTGTGTGTGTGTGTGTGTGTGTGTGTGTGTGTGTGTGTGTGTGTGTGTGTGTGTGTGTGTGTGTGTGTGTGTGTGTGTGTGTGTGTGTGTGTGTTGGCTGCGTCGACTCACTGACGGGGACGTAGTCCTTGGAAGACTTCTGCCAGTCGCCGGTCCTGCCAGAAGGAAAAGGTCGCGATGGGGGTTAGCGGGAGCAAAACACAGCTGGTGAGAGTTGAGAGGTGGCACAAGTGCAGGGACAAATCGGAGGGAAAGACACGCAGACACACACACACACATACACACACAGCCACAAACACACACACATACAAACACATACAAACACACACGCACACACACACACACACAGCCACACACACGCACACACACAGCCACAAACAAATAACATACGCGCACACACACATGTTGACTGACTTTGCCTTTGATTCGTTTGGGTTGTCTTCGACGGCCACCGTGGTCATGGGGAGCTCCGCATAGTCGCTCGTGTCGTCCACAATCGCAGACACGCTGCACGTGGCAGGAGGGAGAGGGAGAGGGTGACGTGAGGAGTTTGGTTGGCTGTTGTATCACACGCAAGAGCATAACAGCAAAGGGGAGCACACAAGAGCACGTATGCACATGGCACATGAACGTTCATGGCACGCACGGCGCACATCGCACACAATGAGCACACGTGCACACGCACCGCTGCTTTGAGGGTTTGAGAGTGGACTCGCTTCCTTCGTCGATTTCGTATTCCTGCACGAGCGACTGCGCGTGCTTGTCGCCTGATGGCACAGACAGACAGACACACACACACACACACACGTTTACACACACACACACACATGCACGCACACGTGTTGAAGACATGTAGCAAGGAAGCACCGTGAGCATGGTTTCAAAACAGGATGTTTCACACAACCGCAGTCTCGTGGAGCACACATTCAAACACATGCACGGATACACGAAGCAACGGGCAAAGCGCATGCGTATGTGTGCATGCGTGAATGTATATGTGTATGCGTGCATGTGAGCTGACCGAGTGAGGAGACGCTCTTGACCAGATCGGAGAGGGCGTTGGCGTTGTGCCGCATCTGCTTGAAGAACGAGTGCTGCAAACGCAAACAGCAACCAGTGTTGTTGTTGTTGTTGTTGTTGTTGTTGTTGTTGCGGACAAGATGGCGGTTGAACATCGGAGCAGTGTGCAGATACAGGCCAAGGCCAAGATGAAGCAAGATCAAACGGGAAAACAACATCAAACGAGGTAAGAACTGCAATACGCAACAAACACAATGCAAATACCACGCAGGCGGCCCCCCCCCCAAACAGCACGAGCAACGGGAGGGGAAAAGACACGACCACACGGGCATCGGTTGCACGGCACCTTTGGTCAGGCTGGCGGCCGAGGGGCGTTTGGGCGGATTCTTGACAGCGCAGACTTGAGGAAATCGCGGAAGTCTTTGCTCC